>NW_023270702.1:3434942-3452340 GCF_011800145.1 Mirounga leonina
AAAAAAAAAAAAAAGAATTGCAACGTTTAGATGAGAAAAGTGTAACACCTTAGAAGTATTTTTCAGATCTATTGTTGGTTTGTTGCATGTAATAATTTAGAGTTTTCAAAGAATAAATGGAAAGCCCATTTTGTTTTTGAGGGGACAAATATCTTAATAGTGTCTCTGTTACATTTCTATTCTACCTTCCTCAGTTGAAGCGCAGCTGCCCCAAATTGCCCTCTGTTTCCAGAGAGTAGGTAGGACAGGACTGCTAAACACGAGAATAGGGGCTTATGCTGACACCATGATGCCCTCACACGACTCTCTCACTTCAGGAAATGAATTTAGGAGTATTCGTCCACAGAGGTATAGGGCGAATTCATAAAGCTCGAAGGGGTGGAGGCAGACTTGGAATTCCTGCGGGAGCAGCCGCTGAAGCTTGGATCTCTTGGCGTCGCTCTCCTCTTCTGACCGGATCTGGTGTTGTCTGCCTCACTGGGCTCAACCACCACTGTCACGGACTCCATCCTGATCACTGTGTACAGGCTGCTTTGCCGAGTGGGGTGAAACCTGGTGGTCTTGAGCTCCAGCTCATCACAGCTAGAAACCTCAATGAAAGGACACCAGCGAAATGCTCTCTTGAAGCCAGCTCGAAATCTGAAGAGAAGCAGGCCACAGAAAGAAAAAGTCATGTTTTCAAGTGGAAATGTCCTTCAATTGCCACAGAAAGCCCTACTTAAGGCAATCCAGCAAAATCAAGTTTTTTTTTTTTTTTTTAAAGATTTTATTTATTTATTTGACAGAGAGAAAGACAGCCAGAGAGGGAACACAAGCAGGGGGAGTGGGAGATGGAGAAGCAGACTCGCCGCTAAGCAGGGAGTCCGATGTGGGACTCGATCCCAGGACCCTGGGATCATGACCTGAGCTGAAGGCAGACGCTTAACGACTGAGCCACCCAGGCGTCCCAAGCAAAATCAAGTTTTGAATTTGATTTCCAACTCTTAAATGTATGCCACAGTATTGGTACTAGTCTTTTAAGCTTTCTGGTTTGAATTTTAGTTTCCTATCAATGAGAAGCAAGTCATCGAAGAGCAAAAGCACAGCGTCAGGTAATCCTTATGCCAAAGAAACAGTGTATACTTCTTCAGTAATTTTATACGTTTGCAGAAGTGTGATTGAATTAGGCTTGGTGGTTAAGGCACTTAAAAATGACATATTTCAGAATAGCTTCTTTCGGAAATGATTACACATTTATACATTAAAGTCTCATTTAATGTTAGAATTAATTACTAATCTTGACGGTTTTTGTCTAATTATATCTGAAAGCACAAAATCCTTTGCTTTGTAAACCATTAAGTGAAGTTGATTAAAAACAGATGTACTGCTTGTGGGGTAGCTTGAATTGATATATGGCTTATGCAATTAATGAAAAAAAAAAGGAAGAATTAAGTGTTTAACAAACTTAGGCACAGTGTAGTGGAGGCCCAACTGGAAAGAGAGTTTAGGATTTGGCTTACAGTTACTTACATGAAGTTCTATTTCTAGTTGTGCTCAGAACACATTGGTTTCTTCAGGGAATTACCAATCTTATGAAATTTAACCCTGCCCCTCCGTGTGTTTTATACATACAATCAAGGTGTTTTTATCTGGAAACATTTTACCTTCCTTTCCAGTCTTAAATTTGACTATAGTCAAATACTGCCTTTTAAAAACTTTACTATAAAAGTAGCTTTGCCCTGACCACTTTAATTTCTTCACAGCCCGTTTCCATGGAGACTGCACCCTGTCTTACTCATTGACCTCATTGTACAGGCAGGAGGATTGGAATTCTCCTCACCTTACTGTTGATTCTATAACCCTCACAGCAACAGCTGCTATTTTGAAGTCTATTTACAAGACATCCTTGTTAATAGAGTCCACTCACATATGCCATCATTTCTCCCCATCTTATAAAAATTATCTGTATATTTTTATGAAGTGTCTTCATTTCTTTGAGGACTTGAGCACATATTCAACTCACCTCCTTCAATCATGATGGATTTTTTTTTTTTTCTTAGCTGACAAAATTCTGAAGGGTCTGGAGGGAGAATTTAGGCCATATAAAAATTTCCCAGTTAGAGCTTCTAAGTTCTGTTTTGAGGACGTAATTGTTAAGGTGGGATTTTTATTTCATTAAGTAGGAGGAAGTCTAGAAAAAAAATCAAGCTCTGTACTCCTCTCAGTGAATTTTTAAATTTTTCCTTCCATTTGCATTTTTAATTTGCACCAAGGAGCTGGAACAAAATGATATGCTTTCAGCTAAGCCAGGAGTGACAAGAAACTTGGGCTTGGTAATTTTGTGTCTACCTTTTATTCAGACAGCAGTAGATGATGGGGTTGTACATGGTTGAGCTCATTGCCAGCCAAAAGCTGGCCAAGTAGACCTGCTGGATGTATTTCCACCTATTTAGCTGTTGGTAGACTGCAGTGAGGATGAAGTAAATATGATAAGGCAGCCAGCAGATGGCAAATGTCACCACAACAATTATCATCATTTTTACAACCTAGAAGGAAAGAAGGAAAGAGGTCAGTTTTGGAAAATTTAAAAGTCATGAAACGTATTAGTTGCAGTAGCTTACTGCAAATCATATTTTTCTGCCAATATAGTTAAATACATATAGCATGCCTAAGGATTAGTATTAAAAAGTGGGAGGTAAGCCAGGGACAGCTGCCTAAGATAAGTCTCAAGAAAGCACGCTGATCGCACCATGCCTTTGTTGCCTACCCCAAGTGAATGGATGGCACTAACTCAAACAGAAACAAATATATATTAATTGGCCTGAAGAAAATAAGTGTTTACAAACATCCAACGAGCTTAGGGGAGAGAGGAGCAAGATTTGGCTGTGCTAGCCTGAACAGTAAAATAGCAGAGATATTATATCTAGAGAAACTGACTGTTGAGTCATGGTGGGGGTAATTTAGGCTGTAAGGGTTGGGCTGGTTCCTCAGTATTTACTATAGCCTGACTATAGCTTAAGAGCATTCAGATTTCTTTACTCTAATACCATGCTCACCAGGCCACCTTCTGAATATCAACTTGGTTTCTCTTGTAATCTGGTATTGGGAAAGGTTTCTCTGGATAGTGATTATGAGTATTCACATTAGTCTGAGGCAATATCATTAACTTTACATTTGTAAATAGGCAATCAACTGGTTTCTACATTAGGTCTTATGAATTTGGTAAGCATGGATCATTTCCTTGGTTTCCACACCTTTGAAACAAAATATTCTAGAAAGCCCTGGCCAAAGTAGCCTATCAACCTTTATTTCTCCACCACTAGGCCTTAAGTTCCTAAAAGGCAGAGAGACTGTCTTAATTATCTTAATATTCCCAGCATCTAGCACAATCCAAAGTATATAGCTGAAAATAAATTAGATATGGAATGAATGAATAATGAATGACAATGTACAATTTGCAATAGTAGGTTGAATGGGAGGATGTTTTATGTGTCCCTAAATGAAATAAAATCTGTCCATTGTCTGTGCCTATAAGAAAGGTAGACTCAAAGCAGCTTGGCTTTGTGTGGAAAAGGAAATAATATTCTATGATGACCTCATTTAATATTTCTCACCAGCAGTCTGTCTACTAAATTTGTCCATACTTCTTTTGGCAATTTGGAAGTAAAATGTTTAGAATGATATATGTTAAATAAAATAATTTTGGGGTTTATCCCTAGTCAGATCAGCACACAAATCAGAGAGAGTCCCGACATCAGTGATCTATGAGGCATCTTAGAACTAAGAAAATACAATATTTATGGACTGTATTCATCATTTCACTGCAAGTTTGGGATTCATATGAAAAGTTGACAAGGTTAAGAGTGAGGAGAGACATGATTCTAGAACAAGGCAAAGCATGAAGTGGATCAATGTGGAAGGCAAAGCTTTCCCAAGGGCCTAATCACCGTACCATCGAGGTAACTAGTATTGAGCTTCATCAGAGCTGAAGATCTAGGTCAATAGGTCACAGAATGTCATCACTGGCCACACCATCTAAAGCATTTTTTTCTCAATGTTCTTTAAGCTGATTTTTTTTTTCCTGAAAAGCTGTATTCAGATTTCTGCATTTATCTCTCTGATTTCTTATTCATATCTTTGTGGAATATAAATAAGAACCATATTTTAATTCACATTTATACAATGTTTCATGTATTTAACAACTTATTAGTTGGTTTTCAATTGTGCTTTAGGAAACTAAGGCAAAGACCAAAAGATTTGACCACTGTGATTCATGAAACAAAGCTGCAGTTGTTTTTTTTTTTTTTTTTTTTTTTAAGATTTTATTTATTTGAGAGAGAGAGGGAAAGCACAGAGGGATAAGCAGACTCCTCGCCTAGCAGAGTGCCCGACAAAGGGCTCGATCCCAGGACCCCGAGATCATGACCCAAACCGAAGGCAGACATTCAACCAACTGAGCCACCCAGGCGCCCCATGGCTGGAGTTTTAAAACTAAGATTCTTAAATCTTTTTTCTTCCTGTCTACAGTTAATAACATTTGTTGAATGTCTCTTGGGTCTAGAAAACAGAATAGAGAAAAATAATGAGTAGAGGACCCATTTCTTATCCTGAAGAAGCTTACAATATAATGAAAAAATGTAGATAAAAAATGCATGGAAATGTGGTGAATATAAACAAGTGCATATAAAATTGAAATAATATTTATGAGAACTTACTAGTTTATTATAAGCAAGAATGATCTGGTGCATGGTAACTGTAGCCCAGGGATAGAAGACTGAATGAAACAAGTTTTATTGCCTTTTTATTTTGAATATACGAACATCAGACTATTCCTTGAATACGACAGGCAAGCTCCTGCCCCAAATTATTTGCCCTCCAGAACACTCTTCCCCCAATTATTCCCACGGGGTACCACCCTCATGTTCTTCACGCCTTTGCACAGCTGTCACTTTCTCTGTGACTCCCATTCTGACCAGCCTGTTTAAAATTGCAGTCTGCCCTTCCAGCACCAAACTCCTTAGCTTGCTCTTTATTTTCAGTTTGTTATGTTTATTCTTTACTTTCTGTCTCCTCATGTTAGAATATAAGAGAGCAAGAATCTTCTGCTTGCTTTGTTTTTTGCTGATGGATTCAGGCACATAGATTGGACTTCATACATAATCAGTGCTCAAAAATTTATTTAAATAAATACATGGAAGTGAATAAAAAAAGAAATGAAGAGTCATATAGGTGGTTAAGAGATGTCCCCAGTTTTACTTGGTCATTAATTACTGGTATCATTTGTCCTCCAAGTTTAAAATGGGCATGCATGTATAAAATGAGCCTGATGTTTTATTGCTATTTCATTTTTCTAGGCAAACAAATTCAAAAGAGTATGCGTGTACAAACAATATAGCCAATATATTATTTTAGGTGCATGAAAACATTAAATTTTATTCTGAATAAATGTTAAGGGCAAAAAAAAAATCTATGACAGTGTGAACATGGTGCAGGCTACTCTGATAAATGCAGTATCAGCAAATATGCATAAAAGCTTCTCTGAATGCCTTTTTGCAGGCTCTCCACAAACTCCCTGTGCATGAAGTTGTTTTCCAACAATAGTAGTTAAAGACCTACAAAGGCTATCCGAATCTTTTAAGTGAATTCCAACCATCCATAATGTGGAGAAATTAAAGTGCATGTGGAAAATTAAATTAAATGAAAATGCCTCTGGAACAGAAGTTTCAGATAACTTCTAATTCACAGATATAGGGCCTTATGGACCTTGTTATAAAACACTTTGAAACTTATTTGAAAATAAGGAACACTAAAAGACTCAAAGAAAATATCTTTTACAGTGAAACATGGTTATAATATGCTTCACTTTTTTATTTCTATAAAATACATTTTAACTGTTAGCTTCAGTCTCTGCTCACAGAATCTTGTGGAATCATTTCAGATATCCAACTTTCAGGACCCCAGGTGTCACACAAATGCAAAAGCAGGGTCGTAGGTGGGAGAAATTGCATCGCTCTGTGAAGTGCCAAAACCATGAAATTGTAATCCTACTCTTTAAATTGCTAAGGAAAAGAGCACTTTAAAGCACAAACCTTGAGCAATGATAGATGCGCAAAAGCCGTGAACAGTCCCCCCGTGTCCCACGGCTGGGCAATGGCACTAGCACATGAATACTAAGCGGGAAAGGACTTAGTTTGGTAGACTTCCTCAAAATCCTGAAATTTTTAGGCAAGATAAGAGATTGGGATAGAGACAATTCACATCTTTCACCATGTCTTAACAAATTGTGTTACAACTTGATTTAAAGTTTGACTGATGTCGGGTATTTCATAAATCTGAGATGCATCCCACTTCTGAGGCAATGGGATTTATCTTCCATTTTCCATGGCAACAAGGACAGTCGTGGCTGCCCACCGTCTTTGGCACAGACACTTACTAGCAGGAGGAAGAAGGGAGGTGGGACAAAAGTGATGTAGCTCATACAGTTCTACTGCCTGCTTTAGTAGTTAAGCATCCACTTTACTCACATAGGCGGGACTGAAATGCATGTCCTGGTAAGTGAAAATAAGCTTTGGGAACCTTTTGTTTGTGTATCAAGGGAAAAAAAAAAATCTTTGATTTTTGTATCCTATAGAGGTTAGACTGGAATGCCTGCAGCTGTTCTTATCTTTCATATTAAATTAGTGTAGGAGGTACGATTTTGAGGTGTACGTCATAAAAGAGAAAAAAAGTAAGTCTAGGAAATGAAATAAAATGGTGCCAACCATAACAAATGTCTAAGATTAAATTCTTCAGTGTAGGATTTATTCTTCCTAAACGTCTGACCTGGAAGTTTTCAACGTCATGTGACAGGAAGCTTCTTGCTATGATTAGAACCTCTTCAGAACGTCTGTTCTGGGGGACCGTCCCATGGGTCACATCTTACCACTTCACCACGCCTTTTGTCTGTACAAACATTCTTTTTTTTTTTTTTTAAGATTTTATTTATTTGAGGGAGAGAGTGAGAGACAGCACAAGAGGGAAGAGGGTCAGAGGGAGAAGCAGACTCCCTGCCGAGCAGGGAGCCCGATGCGGGACTCGATCCCGGGCCTCCAGGATCATGACCTGAGCCGAAGGCAGTCGCTTAACCAACTGAGCCACTTAGGCGCCCTGTACAAACATTCTTAAATGGATTTATATTTAAGTCAAAATTGCAGGCCTGCTTATGTTAACCACAGGTTAGCAAATTAAGATAATATCCTCTGGAGTAGGATGCGGGAAAAATTTCCATAAAAGCATCAAAATGTAGGGGCGCCTGGGTGGCTCAGGCGTTGATCCCGGGGTCCTGGGATCAAGCCCCTCATCAGGCTCTCTGCTCTGCAAGAAGCCTGCTTCTCCCTCTCCCACTTCTCCTGCTTGTGTTCCAGCAGGAGACAGCTCTTGCTGTCTCTCTCTCTGTCAGATAAATAAATAAAATATTTAAAAAACGCATCAAAATGTAAAGTACCATTTCATGGGCTATTTAGGTTGAGCTTTCGTGGCCTCAGTTACATTCAGTAGGCTTAAAAATTTCAGTTTTGAGTGAGAACATAAGAACTCGGTAATAATAGTTGTGAAAAAAAGGGCACCATGGTCCAGAAGCCGAGTTGAATTTTGCTAGTGATTTTAGAATTAGATGAGAATACGGGCGCACTGTGTCAGTGTCATCCAAGACATGTGACACTGGTGCCAGTTCCAAGTAACACATGCCCGCAGTTAACGTTAGGGTAACGCCTGTGAGAAATTATGTCAAGTCCCAGCAAACGAAAAAAACCTATGTGTGTGTGTGAGTGCAAGTGTGGAAAACATTTCTCTGTCTGTGTGTGTGTGTGTGCAGTGTTGTATTTGGACTCTCCTTCTTTACATGTTTCGTTTTTAGTGTATTTTCATTTTTTCCATTGAAAACTTAGACTTTGAGAGCATCATAAAATTTTAGGCTTATGATGGTCTAAAGCCAAAGAAAGCAAAGCAGCCACAAAAGGGAAGATGAGATGAAATTAGAAAAGGAAGTACATTAAAGCAAGATGAATAAGGTCTGATGTTATGGGATCATGGTTGGAGACAAAAATGTATGGAGTCTTCTTATGGACCAAATTGTGTTCCCCCATTTTTTTTTAAGTTTACAAGCCTTGTTTATTTATTTATTTATAGCTTTATTGAGATATAATTGATCTCTAATGTGTACATTTAAAGTGCACAATGTGATGATTTGATGTATGTATGCATTGTGAGATGATTAACACAATAAGCTTACACATAATTACTGTTTTTGGTTTGTGCATGTGTGTGTGTGTGTGGTGAGTACATTGAAAATTTACTAGCAACTTTCCAATATATAATCCAGTATAGTTAACTATAGTCCCCATCCTTCACATCAGATCCTCAGACTGTATTCATCTTATAACTGGGCCAGTGGGAGACCTGCAGGAGAGGCATCCCCAGCTGCTTGTGGACTGGCGTCCTGTAGAGTCCATGGCTGGTTAGTAGAATCCAGGTCCTTCTGCTGGGTTCCATTTACCCTGCTTGCTGTTTTCCCAGCCACTCACCTGCCTCCTAGTTCAGCAGCTCATGACTCAGTTCTCTGGATGGAGGGAGAGAGAAATGGGCCTTTTTGGCAGCACCCTGCAGAGCTGGGGCAGTGGGTACTCACTCACTCACATACTTTCATTTCCCCCCTTGGGAGAAATCACCTCTGAGAAAGACCCTCTTGGCTCTGAGATGTGTCACTTTCAGGGAGAGGTGATGTGGGGGCAGTCAAACTGTCTTCTTACCCTCTCCAGGGCATCTGCATCACATTTTTTCTTTTCTCTAGTGCTGTGCTGGAACTTCTCGGCTAGGCTCCTGGACTTCCACATGGCTCTCTGGTCCATGGGTGATTATCTAAATCAGTTTTGTCCAGGGCTCCTGGACTGTAGCTGAGAGGAGCTAGAGCTGGTTCATGTGCCACGGTAGGGTCCACAGCTGCATGGAGGTCCATTACCCGACTCACGGTGGGTGAGATTCCTCCTGGATCCTTTGGTGTTTGGTGCTGGTGAAAGAGCTAAAGCCAAATGAGGCAAGAGCCAAATCCTCCGGAGTATAGAGCTGCTTCTGGGTCTATAGCTGGGACCTTGTTTTAGCCTCCTGGATGCAGGCCTGCCTTCTCAAAATGACTTTCCTCTTTCTTGGACTGCGCCAGATCTATCTGGATCCTTCAGCTCCTACAAAGGCACTTTTGCCTGTGGATGCACGCCACATTGTTATTAGGGAGATGACAAGAGATGTCTTATTTTGTCATCTTGCTGATGTCAGTCTTCAAAATTCATGTTGGTGACCTAATCCCCAGTACCCCAGCATGAGACTGAATTTGGAGATAGGGTGTTGAAAGAGGTAATTAAGTTAAAATGAATTCATTAGGAGGAGGCCTCAATCGGTATGACCGCTGTTGTTGAAAGAAGAAGTGATTAGAACACTGCCACACAGAGGGAAGACCATGGAAAGACAGAGGTTTGCAGCCACCTGCACACCAAGCAGAGAAGCCGTAGAGAAAACCATCTCCGATGACACCTTCAACTCAGATGGCTGGCCTCCAGAACAGCGAGAAAATAAATGTCTGTTGTTTAAACCACCAGCCTATCGTATGTTGTTATGGCCACCTGAAAAGTCAGCAACAGGTTTTGAGATGCTGAGGGCACTAGATGATATGGCTTCATGCCCAGCAAAATAGGAGGCAAATACCCTACAGGGTCCCAGAAAATGGAGATTTCCAGAGGGGTTTGGATTGCCGGTAGAATTGCTTTTAGCAATATCAGAAATAGACCAGGATCTCCATTTGCATCAGATGAGCCTCACTTAGGTTATATACGGTCTTCCTCAGGAGCACTGTTTTCCATGGTTAATTCCTTTGCAGCGGAAATAATGACACTGCATATAGAAAGCTTGCTTGCTAAATGAGATGAGAGATTTTTCTTGGTTGTTATACAATTCAAAAATCCAATTGAATCTGTCACTCGAGCTTAGACTGAAGAGTGGTCCCCTTGATTAAAGCAAAAGCCTTCTTTGTTATCACACTTAGGTGTTCACCTCTGAAGGAGTAGAGCTGTTATGGCTTGTTAGGTTAGAGGAAGAAAATTAAAATAGAAAATAGCCAGAAAACAATTTCTACGGTTTACAAAAACAGTAGAAGTAGATTTATTTATCAGCATTTCATGGGTGTGCAAATAATCAAGAGTAATTTTAATAAGAGTTTTTGAAAAGGAATTGTCACATATTGTGAATACTGGGACAAAGTCATGTTTTTGAGGCTTCTGTTTTATTAGAATGGAAAGGAATGTCAGAGTATGGTTAAAAAGCGTGGATTACTTTAAAGTGTATGTTTAGCAAATTAACACAAAAATGTAATACAAGACTACAATTCACAACATGTTGACAAAACATAATACTAATTCATAATGGACTACGAGATAGTGGTCTGGTAATGGGAATGAAGTTTGAAATTCTTTGATCAGTATTTGTGCTCTTAGGGAGAGGGGCTGGGTTGTTACATTTTAACTGGAGTGCAGTGAAGAGCCCATTCCTGACTCTGCATTTCAGATTTCTCCTTTATAAACTCTAGAAGGTATAGCAGTATTTTCAAATATATCCTGTGCTCTACTTATTTCATCCTCCCTTCCAAAGCTTCTATTCCCTTACCTTTTCCCTCATTACCTTCCTGCGCTTGTTTCTGGTGCCACGGACTCTGCTACAGAATGCAACGTTCAGCCCACGTCCTGCACTCTATGCATCGGGACGGTAGTTCTAACACTCCTTTTGAGGCTCAGCAAAGGAAAAGCATGCTGATAGCAACATTGTCCTTTGAGTGAGGCAAGGCCAGCAGATGCATTTGAGGGTGATACTGATGGATGACTCAGTGGAGTGGTATTCACTTTTGACTTTAGTAACAAGCTTAGTGCTTTTTATAATCATTGAAAAATAATCTTTCCAATGTATGAACTTCTCTGACCTTCATGACAAACCTTTGACCGTATAGCTTCTCCATTTTATGGGTGAAAGACTTAAAACCCAGGAGATGGGGTGCTTTCTCAGCATCCCAAAGGTAGGTTCAGAGCTAGGATTCCTGGATCTCTTAATTCTTCATTAGCTAAGGGCTCATTTTGCATACATTCTCCTTCTCAAGACCTTTAGAAGTAGTCCTGGCTTCTTTCCTCATTTAATATGATCAGGGGATGGTTAAGTGAAGGGTAGTCAGACAACCTTATTTTGCCAAGGAATTGCCCATTTGAGCTTCATGTAAGATGAGATCTTTTCCTAAAGCTGGAAGACCAAAGAGTGAGAAAAGAAGTTGGAATGGTGGAGTGGGCTGGGAACTTGAAGTTGGAATCTGGTTTATCTATTGCTATGGGAATATGGGCAGATTTATCTGCATTGAAACTATGAAATAGGGACTCAGAACTTCAGATATTTTATGGGTTCATGTGGCATCACTTACTTCCACAGACTTCATTTATGTTGAGCATGTTTAAAGACAAATGGACAAGAAGCATAAATTCTTGACAATCTCCTATATTCTTTTTATCTAGTAGCCATAAAGCAGGTCTGCGGAAAAGGATTACTTTAGTCCCAAATAAATAGTTACTGTTGGGATTTAAGATCCTTTGACATTCACAAAAGGGGAGTGAGCGAAGAGAATTTCTGCCTCAATTACCTTCGTGGGGAAGTGAGTGCGAAAGAGCAAACAGCTGCAATCAGCTGCCAGCCTGCTGGCAACATGGCATGGGGTCAGTTCTTCCTTTTCTGTTCCCGGAGTTGCTGGGGGAGATCTGGTATCTCGGGAGTGTGCCTGGCCAGGTGAGAAAGGCTAGGCTGACATCATTTGCCCGACCAAGAGATTTTATGTCTTGCTCTATGTTGACATAACTTGTCCTTTTAAAAGTACGCTGTTATTAATATACTGCGGTCTGAAATATTAAGTAAGCCAGTGTCTTAAAGTACTTTTGCAGTTGGCTTTTTGTCTTAAAGGTGTGTATACCTTAATTGCTTTTTGAAACAGCATAAATCTAGAATACTTAAAAATATGTTTTACTGCACTAAATTTGGTAGAAAATAAGATCAGCCACTGAATATTAATATTTTTCTCTATGATATATGACAATCTGATAAGGCGTGGATTATAAATAATGTTATTGTCCTGATTTGTAGTTACCTTGAAATAAACCTATGTGATTTGCACATGCTTATCACTCTGGAATGCCCCGATCTGATATCTTTCCCTGTAAAATTCTCTATGCATCTTTCGGGAGGTCACCTCAAGTTCACCTCTCTCAGTAGCTTCCCTCATTTCTTACTGCAGGTATTGTTAGATACTTCCTAATGAGATTTAGCAAATCATGCTTACATCTTGTAACACAGATACATGTTATAGTCAAGCATGTTTCTGTTTCCTTCCAAATATGGGCATATGCATTATTCATTTTTGTGTCTCCAGAACCTAGCATAGTTCTTGACATTGACTGAAGGTATTGAATTTTCTCACTCATTTTATGAACACTTTAACTGCAAGAAGCATCATTTATTTTTGTCTTACCAGTGTTTTGCCCTGTCATGCACATAATAAGATTTAAAAAATATACATTTTTGAATTAGGAAGGCAGAATTTCTTTTTCTTTTTTTCCTTCTCCCCCTACTCCCTTATGCTGTGACTTTTATTTCCATGACTTATTCAGGCCATAACTGGAAGCTTGTATCTCCCTCTCTCCTTCAACCATTTTGTCCAAACCCCTATCTTCTTCCCCTCTGGCAACCATCAGTTTGTTCTGTATATTTATAGGTCTGATTCTGTTTCAAAAATATTATTTAAGTGAATAAAACAAAAATATATTCAAATATCTTATATCTAAATTAAGATAATTATTATTGCTGTTGACTTTTGTGTTTAGCACAAAGTTTGAAAAGAATATTTGAACCATGTGATGGCTTAGGCTTAAGAAGGAAGTCAATTATTATTGCATACTTAATTTATTTTACACTTATGTAACAACTGTTTTACAATAATGCCATTTTTCTAAAGAAACCAAGGCTCCAGACTCTAGAGATACAGTGCTAAACTAAAAAAGAAAAAATGTTATCTATTTTCATAGCATTTATATCCTCTCAAGGAGACATTTGTTAAACAATAAGTATAGAAAACATACGACATTACAAATTATGGTAAATTCTATAGATAAAGATAATCACATGTAGATTTGTAGAATACAATGGAAGGTCTGTTTGAGGAAGCATTATTTAAGCTGAAACCTAGAGAATGTACAGACAGAAGAATAAAAGGCAGGTTAGATTGTACATTGTATTTTATTTCAATGGTGGCTACAGAAACTATTTCCACACACAAACTTCTTTTTGTAGAGTGTGATTCTGTGTCAGTATAGATTTATTTACACCCTAAGGCAAATATAAATCAAGATATATATTCTAAAAGCTTGTACTTTCCTCTCCTAATAGCAGCAATGGTATAAAGAAAGAAACGACTTTTTATTGTAAGAAATTAACTCAGAATGCGGTACTAACATGTAGGTGCATTTGGTTTTATAAGAATTTAAGAATATAAATATAAGAAAGAGGATAATAAATAAATAAATACTTCAAAAAGTAAAGGACAAATAAGTTGAAGGGAAACTAAAATTTGTTGAGGACCTGTTCTATGCAAAGGACTGCGCTACATGTATTCTGTGTGTTACCTCGCTCTAACTGATGCACTTGGTACATATTGGAGGTGCCCTACTGTGTTTCAGTTACAGTTAACTAGACATGCATTTCTTTTCTAACAAGGAGTGTTGTCAAGAAGTAGAAGAGGCTGATTCTGGACATAAAGGTAAATAAAACATTCTTCTATACAGTGAGTTCTTCGTTTTTCAAGTGAATGAATTCATATCACTAACCTAGACTCCTCCTCTAAACTTGTTACTTGTTCCCTCATGATCCTTAAGCATTTTGTATATTTGTGTTTTGATATATTTCTTCACTTCGCAATGGTGACATCTTTTTAACAACTGGAGTTTTACATTTAAAAATCATGTATTTAGTCTCATAATTTTTCTACCATAATTAAGTGATCTTATCTTTTGTGTTTTAGTTCATGAACTACAGCTTATTCTAGGCGCTCTGTTTCTTTGTCTTGTTTCTAGCAGCTGGGTTCCCTGAGGTTTGCTTTTCTTTCTTTCTTCTTTTCTTTTTTATTTTCATTTATTTATTTTTTTAAAAGATTTTATTTATTTATTTGACAGAGAGAGAGAGAGAGAGAGAGAGAGAGACAGTGAGAGAGGGAACACACGCAGGGGGAGTGGGAGAGGGAGAAACAGGCTTCCTGCTGAGCAGGGAGCCCGAAGTGGGGCTTGATCCCTCTGAGCCTAAGGCAGACGCTTAATGGCTGAGCCACCCAGGTGCCCTCTTTTTTTTTTTTTTTTTTTAAGATTTAAAAAAAATTTCTACAGCCAACATGAGGCTTGAACTCACAACCTTGAGATCAAGATTTGCATGCTCTACTGACTGAGTCAGCCAGGGGCCCCTGCTTTTATTTCTTTTGTCCAACTCCATGCCCTGTTCATCTTTGCTTATAAAGATAAACTGAAAGTGTTCTCTTCAAGCAGCAAATCTGCTTGTGTGTTCTTGGAGGATGCAAAAAGCAGTCTGCCCCACGTGGACCTAGTGGGAACATTAACATTCTCACAGTCTCAGGAATGATGAGGTTGATGCGTAAAACCCTGGGCCTTTGTTTCCTGGGTTGCAGCACCCCTGGGCTTCACACACCCCTCTGAGCTTGGCCCACTGTCCTATCTCAGTTGCTGCTTCACTCAGGCGAATTAGCAAGTTGTAGACGAGAAGGTAGAACTCTAGGCTTTCTCGAATGTGAAATGAGACTAACCCTACATAGGATTGGCAGGAAGATTATTTCAAATAATGCTTTTAAGCATCTTATTGGGGAAAACTCCCAAAGCTATTATATTTTATTTTATTTTATTTTATTATTTTATTTTTATTTTTTTAAAGATTTTATTTATTTATTTGAGAGAGAGAATGAGACAGAGAGAGAGAGCACGAGATGGGGGAGGGTCAGAGGGAGAAGCAGGCTCCCTGCCGAGCAGGGAGCCCGATGTGGGACTCGATCCCGGGACTCCAGGATCATGACCTGAGCCGAAGGCAGTCGCTTAACCAACTGAGCCACCCAGGCGCCCCCAAAGCTATTATATTTTAATAGCTAATAATAAAATAGTAACTGTCTTAGCTCAGACAGCTGTAACAAAATATCATAGACTAGATGGCTTAAATAACAGACATTTATTTTCTCACAGGTCTGAAGCCTGGAAGTCCAAGATCAGGGTGCCAGCATGGTCAGTTTCTGGTGAGGGTCCACTTCCTGGTTTGTAGTCAGTCACCATCGTACTGTGTGCTCACAGGACCTCTGTGCTCACAAAGAGAGAGAGTGAGCTCTCTGGTGTCTCTTCTTATAAGAACATTCTTCCTCTTGGACCAGGGCCCTATCCGTATGACCCCATTTAACCCTAATTATCTCCCTATAGGCCCTACCTTCAAATACAATCATATTAGGGTTCAGAGCTCCAAAAATCTGAATTTTGGGGGGGACACAATTTGTCCTTAGCAATGATAAATGTAGGATAATATATTTTCAAGTGCTCATTTTAGGATGTGTTTAGTTCCTTTATTTCCTAGACTTTTCCTTTGAGTTGCCAATTATCTATTGTGCTTTCTAGAAAGTAATGTTTTTCTTTTGATATTAGTTTTAATGTTTATATTAATATACTGTGATTCACTGTTTGGCCTAGGAAGAATGATGTCCAAATTTGGAGAGACACACAACTTTTTTAAGGAGTTGTTGAGAGGAATTCTTTCCCTGATATTTTAAGACATTATTAACTTGGTTCTATTTAGTGTTGAGGCAAAAAAAAATTGTAATGGCTCATCACATGGCTGCCCAATGGTGTGTTTTTAAGCATTCACTCTCTGGAATAGTTAGAAGACTTGAAGCCTTCATTGCACAGAGATGTACTACAGTATCACGAGCACTAGATTCTAAGACTTTGATTTAAATCTAAGCCTGTTCATAAACAGCTACGTGACCTTAGGAAAATTACTTAATCTTTCTTCATATCAATAGCGTTATTAGTGAGGAAAAGACAAGAACACTTTCCACGTAGGGACTGTGAAGATTAAATGGAAGTGTGGATGCCAGGCTCATCAGATACTCTGGGCATCCCGAGATATTCATTTTCACTTCATTCCCCAATCTGACTAATTTATAAGCAAATTTTAAATCGTTGGTACCATGTAAGTTGATTGCAAACATGCCTTTTGTAAAGGCAAAGAAAGACTATGGTGGCAGGCTGGGGGACAATGGGTAAAATGCAAATTGAGTACTAGAAAGCCAAGAAATTTTGTCAAATTTTGTAACAGAAATTGTGCAGACAATAGGAATTTTAAGAATGGCTCTTTTTCAATCATAGTCCTACTATCTTTGTGTGAATGTGTGTGTCTGTGATTGTGAATGATAGAGACAGAGATAGTGAGAGAGAGGGAAACAGAAAGTAGAAGTAACATCAAATCCATGTTTTCCATTACAGAATAAAAAAACAACAAGCCCAATTATTATATACTTACAGTGGCTTTGTCATTTCTCCAACATGGCATATTTCTATAAAACAACAGGATAACAGGTATTCCTTAAAAAACTTTCCTATGTAAGAAAACTATTATATTACCAGGAAGAAAAAGAATAATAAATATTTTGTTTTTGATATTTCTTTTAGCTTTACCACTGGAAAATTAGCAATGTGAAACTTAGTTAATAAAATATTAATTGAACAATAAAAAGACCAGAAAAGTTTTTAAAAAGTTAAAGAACACTTAGACTGTTATGGCCATTTAATTTTTAATTGTAATATGTAGAGCATAAAATTAATCCAAGGCTTATAATCTCAGGATTTTTTCTATTAGTTTTTAAGATCTCAATTGGCTTGTGAAGTTCATCTGAGAAAAAAGAAAATAACCTATCTATCTACTCCTTTAGATGCATGAGTAATTTCTGGGAAAGACTGATATCCTCTGCTCTAACGATTCCAGAAATATATTTTAAAACAGCAAATTCTTCTTCCCCATAATGTGTCAGGAAAATTGGAAGTGATTCAGAAAATTAAATTATATGGACTCAGATCAGTAATGTCAGAAATTAATGACTTGTGTTAGAGGAAACTCCAAGGTGGGATATTAGAGAATATGAAGTGAAACATTAGTACCAGTTTGTGGGTCACTACACAGAAATGTACAATCAAAGATAAAGGGCAGGATGTATTATAAAGATGTTTCCAATATAAGAAACATTAATATATTATATAACTTGTATATATATATATATATA
>NW_023270702.1:3452740-3483144 GCF_011800145.1 Mirounga leonina
ATATATATATATATATATATATATATATATAACTATATATATATATAACTATATATATATATAACTATATATATATATATATAACTATATATATATATATATATATATAGTCCCATCCTGCAGAACAGATGGGTTGCTGTGGAGTCATGGAACTCAGTTGCATGGAGCAAGAAGACCCAGGAGTGACAACCATTGTTAAGGCCATTGGGGAAGGGCATTCACCAGCTTTAAGGAACCACACTTCCCAGAATTAAAATAAATGCATAGTGAAGTTTGAATCAGAATGAATTGGAGGACAGAAATCAATGGGAATGCTGTAAGGTCATTTGCTGGATCTACCTGTCCTCAAATTGGAATATACCTACGACTGTCTTAGAAAAAGGATTCAAAATAGATTCATCCTTTTCTCCTTAAAATTAATATAAACAAAACTAGAAGCTAAAAAAACAACTAGAAGCTTTTTTTTTTTTTTCCAGCCAACTAATATAACTTGGTACTGTAGCTGGATGAGAAATGAAGCAACACATTTCAGGGAGATGAGAATCTGATCTATGTTGTTTAATCACCCAAAGACATGGATTCTGTGACTTTCCTACAAAACTTTAAAAAATATTAACAATTTCATGTGCTGGAAAATAGTTCCTTTTGCTTACGGCAAAATATTTTTTTGGTTTGTCATCACAGAATATAATAGAACAGCCATTTTTATGCCATATATGTATTAAAAAATGAAATCACTATAGCAAAACATTCCTGAACCATGCTTCCCTTTTGGGCCATGGGACTTGAGGAAGGTGCGGGTAAAAACCTTCACATATGAATCATTTTCTCAAAGCTGCCTAAATTCTAAGATGTCTTATAGGAAGATAGGAGAACAACAGAAACCGAGTTGTAAGGTCTGCGGTCTCCCACTCAACGTATTACAGGTGATCCCCAAGTAAATGCAAGTTGATTTATTAATTGTCTCCCAGCCCTGGAGTTAGAGCTCTCTGTACAGAGTCCTTGCTAGTAAAATCCCTGGTCTGGTAATGAAATGTTCTATGAGATGTCCCATGAAATCTCCTGGCTAGAAGTTAGACTGGGGTTGTGATGATGGAGACCTGGTTTGTTTTCTCAGTCAAGTGAATGAAGTAGTGTCTTCTAGTTCTCCATGAAGCCTTGTTTTAAAATAAACTGGTCTGTGATGTTCAAGCTGGATTAATGTGGTATATGAGCTTATGGCCATCAATCATGCGTTTTCAATTTCCAGTGAGGCACTGTTAATATAAAGGAAATTATTATCTCATACTTGATCTTCTGCCTTTTAATCAGCATGGATAACGCTGAAGGACCTGTTGTTTATTCTAATTAATACTGAATTCCTTTTTGGTACACAACTACTATTTTATCCATTGTTTTCAGTTCTTTTAAGATGATCTTTTCCTTTACAGATTTAATATGTGAAGCATGTATGTGTTCCTTTAAGGTGTCAGTGAAAACCATTCTTCTCATCTGGGCTTAGATGGTTGTGGCAAAAGGCTTTAGAAATTCCTATTTCAGAGATTTGTATAATGCTGCCAGATCATGTTGGAGAATGATGAAATAATGAGGCAGAAATAATCTGAGGATAATACCTGAGAATGAAAATGTAAGAAGAATTCACAATGTATTATTTCTCCAGTTCTAAATATTTCCAAATAAAAACAGATTAAAGATAGGTTTGGAAGGAATATAAATGATTTGAAAAATACATAAATTTGGAAATACACTGAGGAAAGCATATAGAAGTACCGAGAATCACAGTCCTTTAGGATTGACCACCTAAGCACAGTAGGAGAGGAAAGTCTCTGAAATCTTTTCAGAAATGAAATAAAATAAAAACAGGAGCACAAAGACACCTGAAAAAGACTTAGAGCAAATAATTAGAATCACATACATAAAGGGTCTGTCAACATAGTGTGACAGAAAACAACAATGTCGACAACAACAACAACATTATTTTTCAATTTGTAATACTCTCCCGACATGGAAAAGAGAGAGAAATCGAGTATAGGGAGGATATATTGTTTGCTGAGAAGGGTAATGGATATAGATGAGAATTTGCAAGTTTGGAACTATTTGAATTATCGGAACAGTACTATAGTTGGAACTCTAGGAACAGTACTAAATTTGTCCTTGAAAGTTGTGGGTGCAGGGTCTTTGTGGAACAGAGAAATGAATCAAGGAGGGGCTGCAGGAAGGAAAGATGGGGAGGGAGAAGGTGAAGAGGGAGAGAGACTGACATAATTACCTGGTTGCTGACTTGAGAAGACATGCTAAAGGAGTTTTATGTTTTGAGAGGCAAATTCTCTCTTTTGACTAATCTACAAAGTCCTCGAAAGAGTTTACATTTTTCATTCAGGACATATGAAAAAAAGTGATATGTATGAAGTGAGTTAAAAACCAGGTCACATAACTAATGATAAATGAATATGGAGAGTCCTGGGAACGGGCTGTCATTAAACATGTGGGGAGTAAGAGTCACTCACAGAGCGCTGTGCTGGGGGCCTCGGGCATCAGGCCAGGCACTTTAACAGGACTGCAGAGATTACATAATGATGGGAAGGTGAAATCATCAAAAGGAACAGTTTCTTTGAGGGCAGGAATGAAAAAAGAGGACTGGAGGAGAACGGTGAAGTGCAAAGGGCTCTCACAAGCAAACTGCCAACTAGGGATGAAAAAGAATAAAACGTTCAAGTCAAACAAACAGAAAAATGGTTTCAATTTTCTTTCAGCTGAAGATAAGCCTGTTGGAATGAAGTGGAGAGGAGCACTACCCTAGCCCTCATTTAGTGCACTCTCTCTCCCTTGTTAAGGATTTGCCTCTTCATAACAGAGCAGAAATACTCCTTGGTGACAGCAAGCAGCCAGAACCCTGAAGTGACTTAATCAGAGGGTTCCTTTCTAAAAATTAGGAATGACACCTTTGTTATGGGCTGAATTGTGTCCCCCTCTCAAATTCATATGTTAAAATTCTAACCCCCAGTACCCCCGAGTGGGACTGTATTTGGAAACAGGGCCTTTAAAAAGCTAAATAAGGTACAGTGAAGGTCCTATGGATGGACCCTAATTTAATATGACTGGTGCCCTTATATACAGAGGGAAGTCACATGAAGACACTGGAGGAAGATGGTCATCTACAAGCCAGGGAAAGAGACCTTAAAGAAACCAACCCTGATGACCCCTTGATCTTCTTCTTCTTCTTTTTTTTTTTTTAAGATTATTTATTTATTTGACAGAGAGAGACAAAGTGAGAGAAGGAACACAAGCAGGGGGAGTGGGAGAGGGAGAAGAAGGCTTCCAGCCGAGCAGGGAGCCCGATGAGGGGCTTGATCCCAGGACCCCGGGATCAATGACTGAGCCACCCAGGCGCCCCTACATTTTGATGCTTTTATGGAAATTTTTCCCGCATCCTACTCTAGAGGATATTATCTTAATTTGCTAACCTGTGGTTAACATAAGCAGGCCTGCAATTTTGACTTAAATATAAATCCATTTAAGAATGTTTGTACAGACAAAAGGCGTGGTGAAGTGGTAAGATGTGACCCATGGGACGGTCCTCCAGAACAGACCTTCTGAAGATGCGGGGCTCGATCCCAGGACCCTGGGATCATGACCTGAGCCGAAGGCAGACGCTTAACGACTGAGGCACCCAGGTGCTCCGACCCCTTGATCTTCTAAGCCTCCAGAACTTCCGGAAAATAAATTTCTGTTTTTAAGTCCCTTAGTCTGTGGTTGTTTGCTATGGCTTCTCTAACAAACTCATACATTTTCTTTCCACCTTTCTTCCTCACATCCCCTTACCACTTCTAAATCATCTGTGGCTGGTATTATGAAATATAACTGATATTTGTATTCTGTTACCTAACCTAGATAGATCCACAGTAAAGCTGATACATGTGCAGTTCACATAGCTGCTCCTGGGGTTGAACTGGCTAATTTAATCTGGTATCTCTTACTGGTTACCTCCAGCAGAGAGAGCCCTTGATTCTGTCAACTCCTGTGTCCTAGTTGTCAACCAAAAGGACACTAAGAAAGAAAGGCTTGTTCTTCATGTATTCTTTGGGTTTTTGGACGGGAGTTTTCTTTTTAGAAAAAGCTTCACGACTAATGTTACCAGCTGAGGGCATGGGTGGAATGGGAGGTTTGTGGAAATGTTTGCTAGGATGGCAAACCTGCTATGGGGATAGGCAATACGTAAGCCTAAGAGTATACCCTCTGCGATCCATCATTCTGTTAGCTGAAACTGTTAGGTATTGTACATGGTCAGGCAATTTATGTTTGATATTGATAAAGTTAGTCCTGCATAACACTGAAGTATTTTTCTCCTTTATGAAAGAAAGGAGGCTTTTTTTTTTTTTTTTCAGCACAGTTTGGTGTTAAAGGAATTTGGAATTGTATAATGAATATTATATGCATGCATATAAACTCCTTTTACTGGCTAGACTTTTTAGCTTACTGGAATACTGTATCACGAATCTATACAATAGGGAGAGTCCTATATATTATTTTACTTGTGGCAGGGCTAAGAAATATTTTTATTTAATGAAATATGGAAACTTTTCAAGAACAGTTTAACTCATTCAGCAATAGATCAGTAGACTTCATTTCTAGTGCTGAGGATTTTAATATAGTCCTGAAAACATTCACTTTATTCCACAGATTTAGACTAAAATCTTTCCTGTGTGTGTTGGGACAAGGAGCAGAGTTCCAGGGTAGAACTCAGGAAGTCTAAATTCCAGAACTGGTTCCCCCCTTTCATGATTTTGACTTTTACCAAGTCACATCAGGTGACTTCACAAGCAGAAGACTACACATTATTATTAAAACAGGCCGTATGATGATGATGCAAAATTAAATAGGAATAGAAGAAGACAGGTGATATTCACTCTCTTACTTTTGAGAGCACAAGAATAGCTGCAAAAATGGTCAGTTAGCCATTCATCTGTTTCAAAGAATATTTTACTAACCTATTATTAACTGGTTACCTCTAGTAAAGAGGAACAATTCTATCAATGGAAATTTCTGCATGGGTTGAAAGATCTTTTTTAACAGAATTGGAAATAATAAAAAATAGAAATAATGAAATAAATATAAATAGAAGCAGGTAGTTCTGGCAAAAGAATTTTTCTCTGCTCCTCTGACTTGGGCTTCGGGAGGTTGATGGTGTGGAGAATGGGAGGAAGGAAGGGACATGAGCAGAGGACATGAGTAGAGGAATTTGTGTTCCTGATACTCAGTAGGTGGTACACCTATATTCACAATTATTATGTCCTTCAGAGGGTGGGATAGAATGTTCTTCTTATGAAAATTTCTAATCACAGTACAAAATAGATTGATTGAAACTTGTGGTGTTAGATTACAGAAGTGTGAGACATTTTCTGCAGTTGTAATATGAGCTGTCATCTTCCCTAGCATGAGTAAGCGTTCCCTCTGCTGGAACACACCTCCAGTTGCACGTGGACCATTTCCACCTCGCTGGGTTCTCCTAAAAGTGAACTCATCTTCACCCCAAATTGCTGGATTTGCTCACAGGCAAATTTCTTGTCACAAGCATCTCAATTTTCTCAGCAATTGAGTCTTTAAATAGAACTTTTAATTTCCTCTCTCTCAGTCTTCGTATCTAATCAGTCACCAAACTCTGATGATTATTTTAAGTTTTTCACATTGATCTCTTTCTATTTCACCTTTACCTTCTCTACTGTTGACTCTCTTGCTTATGTATCTCTAAAGTAAGATGAAACCTTTCCTATCTATCCTGGAGCATTATTGTGAGCGTAAAGTAAAATAATGTAGGGATTGTGTGTTATAAGGGTTATGGAATTGGAAAATTTTTTCATCATAGATTCTGAGCTAGTTTCAGACTCCATTATTGCTTCCTTACCTCATCATCTAGTGCACTGCTGCAGTGCATAGAAAAACATTATGTATATTTTATATGAATACATATTTATATAAGTAATGGACACAGAACTACTGCATATAAACAACACCGCCTTACACTATAAGCATAAGTTGATACTCTAAGTATTAATGTTTCCTGTGATTTTCCTTCCTGTTTTCTGTCCCATTAGTGTTCCTATGAAACACTTGCCTAAGCATATGTCAAAGCACATAATTTTTCTTCCCCTCAACTAGACAGGGCTGGGGGTAGGAGGTGGAGGTGGAGGGGTGGCTGAGATCAGAGAGAAAAAAATGTAGGGACTGAAGTGCTACAAATTAGAAGAATAAATTTTATTTTTGAGTGGAGGGGACTCCATGCTGAACTGACCTTAAGTGTGGGTCTTCCCATCTGTATTTCCTGCATGATACATCACTTGCAGACATTAATATAATATGTGTGACTTTGGTTGCTTGAGTGAGGTCAGAGATAGGAGGAAACACTTTGGTGTGTAAGCAAAATCAACTGCACAGAACCCATTAGAAAATTTCCAGTGAGCTTGGGCTACTAATATTTCTGACCTGAAATATAGCCTCTTTTATAGGATTTTGTAAGGTTAAATAAAATCACTTGTGCACAATGCCTAGTATACACTCGATGTTGAATAAATAATTCATGAACCTCAATCATGGATATTTATAGTTGGAAGAGAACTTAGAGATGATATATCTCAATCTTCTCATTTTACAAATAAGACAATGAGCCCAGAGAAAAGTGGTGATTCAAACAAGAGAATGCTGAAATATACCAGGTCTAGCACTCAGCTGTCCTGAATCCCAGTTTTCCTTCCACTGTATTATAAAACCTTTCATCTTTTTTGTTACAGATCATGTGTATCACTCTCCTTCCTAGTTTTCTTTCCTTCCCTTAATCCCTCTCTTTTCATCTTGCTGTCTGGCACACACAAAATGTTGTGCTTATTTGGCTTTACAAATCTAGATTTTCTCCAAATATAAGAAACAGTTGTATTTATATCTGTCTACTGATATTTGGCAATGGCAGTGTAATTATTGTGAAATTGCTTTAGTTACTGCAAAACCATTAATTAATATCAGTGTGCTTTAGGATGTTATAGTAACTACGGGCAGTTTGTTGGGGGGGGCTTGTTGTTTTTATTTCTTAGGTATTAAAAGGAGCTTTAGAACGTTAAAAATTGATCTGAACAAAAAACAAAGTAATACTATATATTGAGCTGACTTACAATTTTTAATGATCAGTAACACATTTTTAGTGCACATTTTTGCATATCTAAAATAGACGCCTCTTCAGTTTGGTAAATACATGCAGTCTTAGTTTACTGATGGATTGTTTTCTAACAATTAATTTTTAAGTTGATTGCTGATACTGGAAATAAATTTTTTTTTAAAGATTTTATTTATTTATTTGAGAGAGAAAGAATGAGAGAGAACACCTGAGAGGGGATAGGGTCAGAGGGCAAAGCAGACTCCCTGCCGAGCAGGGAGCCCGATGCGGGACTCGATCCAGGGACTCCAGGATCATGACCTGAGCCGAAGGCAGTCGCTTAACCAACTGAGCCACCCAGGCGCCCACTGGAAATAAATTTTAAGTTGACTGCTAGTACTGGGAAATAATTATTCTTTAAAAACAATGTTATGTATTTTGGTTAGTTTAATCTTCAAAAGCCTTTTAATTCAGAATATGTCAATAAATAATACAATAATATAATTCAATTGTATTATTGGTAATTAAATAAATTGAAAAATAAGTGAAGAATTCTTTTATCTTATTTACTCTCCCCCGCCCCCATACTTGGAGCAAAGTATGGAAATGATCAGTATAATAGAGAGGTTAAGAACATGTTCTCTAGGGGCACCTGGGTGGCTCAGTCGGGTAAGCATCTGACTCTTGACTTTGGCTCAGGTCATGATCTCAGGGTCCTGAGATCAAGCCCTGCATCAGACTCTGCACTCAGCAGGGGAGTCTGCTTGAGATTCTCTCTCTTCCTCTGCCTCTCCCCCCCATGCGCGTGTGCACTCTCTCTCTAAAATAAATCAATAAATCTTAAAAAAAAGGAACACATTCTCTAGAATCAGATTTGCTGGGTTCAAATCCTGACTTTATCATTCAGTAGACTAGGCAATTCCTTACCCCATCTATTGACTGCTTCTTCATCTGTAAAATGAAATAATAATAGTACTTTCCTCATGTGGTTGTCAGAATTCAATTGGCTCATCTGTTTAAAGCACCGAAATCAAGTGTCTGGTACATAACAAGAATAATAAATGCTGTTGGTTTTATAAAGCTATCGTAAGCATTATTTTTATTAGTGATTATAATTAGGTTTATTTTTGTCTCATGAACAGATGAAAGTAAGTGTAGATTAGAATTGCATATTTATGAGCATTAGGTACCAGACACTTTAATACATACATTATCTTGATTAGCCCTCATCAAAAAGTTTCAAGAAAAGAAATAGTATTTTGGTATTTTATAAGTGAGAAATGGAGGGTGAGAGATTAAGGGTGAGAGAACCAGTAGCCAATAATCCAGGAATCAAACCAGCCTATCGGACTCCACATTTCATGTTTTGTTTTGTTTTTTCCCCATTAACACTGTACAAATATGTTACATGTATTTGTGTTAGGCATGATGTCAGAAATGTAAGGAAGTCATGATGGCCCTTTTCTTATAAAGAAATCTTTACTTATGGCTCAAGAAACTTAGTAGCCAAAATAAGTGTATATATGTGACACAAGATAGTTAAAATACAGATAACATGTAATAAGAATCAAGAATAGAGAAAAGATATTTCAAATACCAGAATTCTACGAGCAAAATGTTAAAGTAAAGGAATCTTAGTTTTTTATGAACCTCATGGTAGGATTATTAATTTTCTTCAATTCTTACTACATTATCACAGTAAATGAGAGTAAACATTAGTTGTAAAATAACTAGATGGTTTATTGCTTTTATGCCTTTTTAGAGTAGCACTGATAAAAATATGGTAGTCACTACCCAGATGTGGCATTTAAATTTCAATGTACATTAATAAAATAAAGTAAATTAATTTTCATTTCTTGTTATCGTGGCTGTACTTGGTGTTCATTCATTGGGTGCATGTGGCTAATGACTATCCCACTGGACGGTCGAGATACAGAACATTTCCATCATTGCAGAAATTTCTATCAGACAGCACTAGTCTAGAGTAAATCAGGATGTGTAATGGAATGACCAGGAAGAAATTTTTAATGCACAAAAGACTGGCTAAGGGTAGCTGCCAATTCTTTGCAGTTGAATATAACGGAAGAAATGGTCATCTTGCATTCCATAGTACTGAATGGACTCTACGTATACAATTACCAGCTGTGTAAGTTTGGGACACTTTCACCTTCCAGGAGCTTCAGTTTGTTAGTGGAAGAAAACACCTTCCAACAGGCCTACTTCCTCAGGGAAATTATGAAGCTCAGTACAGACAGTATATAAGAATGCCCCTTGTAGGGGAGCCTAGGTGGCTCAGTCCGTTAAGCGTCTGCCTTCGGCTCAGGTCATGATCCCAGAGTCCTGGGATGGAGCCCTGCATCGGGCTCCCTGTTCCGCGGGAAGCCTGCTTCTCCCTCTCCCACTCCCCCTGCTTGTGTTCCCTCTCTCGCTGTGTCTCTCTCTGTCAGATAAATAAATGAAATCTTTAAAAAAAATGCACCTTGTATAATACAAATAATACTCAGACATAAAGTACCATCCTGAAAACTGGTTATTTGAACTAAGTAGTTCTCTAAAAAAACACAGCCTTAAAAACTTCTGTTCAGGATTCAAGTCCAAGTTCTGCCACCTATTAATTTTATAAGCTTGAGACTCAGTTTCATTTTTTTGTAAAGCAAGAAAAAATCACATACATATTGTGAGAATTAAGTAATATATATGTGGAAGGGAAGTCAGTGTAGGTGGGTAGGGGGATGGATGAAATAAGTGAAGGGGATTAAGAGTACACACAAACACAATGTAGGTCAATATTATATTTAAAAAGATAAATGGCCAATTTTATACCTCTTTACTCTGCTATCACATGATGCTTTCTGATCTCTACAATACTGGCATATATATTCACCGTAAAGTACTGGCATTAACAAGTACCATTTACTGAGAACAGTTCTATTTGCTAGCCACTCTTTGGAGTACTTAACATTCATTGCCTCATTTAATCTCTATACAGCCACATGTATATGCATTATTATTATTTTTCCTTCATTTTGTAAGGGTTGTAACCTCTCTGAGGTTCAGGTAGGTATATAGCCCAAGATAGGTGCCAGAATCAACATTTGAACTTGGCACACTAAGAGTCTCTGTTCCCAGTCATTACATTCAATTGTCTCAAGTAATGTAAAAGAATGCCATTGGTTTAGCCATTCATCAACCCATTCCATTTTTTCCCTTACTAAATATTTATGGTCCCGTTCTCTCAAAGTTAATAAATGTTATCTAATTTCAAAATCAAAAATCATTTTTAACTAGACAAAATGATTTTATAACATTTTTATGTAAAAACATGTAAGAATAGCTAGAAAATTCTGGAAAGAAAAAATATAAATGGAGTGGAGAGTCACCCTGTCAGATATTAAAATACGTTAAGTTTCATTAATTTAACCTATATGGTGATAATGCATGAACAGCCAGACAGAAGAGAATAGAAAGTCTCCTGGGTCTCAAACACATTTAAGAATTTAGGATATGATAATTGTGACATTTTAAGTTAGTGTTGGAAAAGATGGCTTATGCAGTAAATAATGGCAGGTACAACAGAAGAGCATCTAGAAAATAAAACTGTTTTCTCATTCTACAACTTATATAAACTTCAGATAGATCTAAGTTTTAAATAACAAACACACAAAAACCAGTAGAAGAGTTTGATTCAATCTCATCTATCCATATGGTGATTTTGTAAAACCTATAATAATTGATACCATTCTTGTGTGTGCATTTGTGTGTTTGTGTGTCCTGAAGTATTGAGAATTTTAAGACAGTGGTCCAGTTTCATTCTTTCCTATATAGCTGTCTAGTTTTCCCAACATCGTTTATTGAACAGGCTGTCCTTTTCTCATTTTATATTCTTGGCTCCTTTGTTGTAAAATAATATGTAAGTTTATTTCTAGGCTGTCATTTCTGGTCCATTGATTGATGTGTCTGTTTTTTATGCTAATACCATACTGTTTTAATTACTATAGCTTTGTAATATAGTTTGAAATCAGAAGTATGATCCTTCCAGCTATGTTTTTCTTTCTCAAGATTGCTTTGGCTATTTGGGTTTTGTGTGTGTGTGTGTGTGTGTGTGTGTGTGTGTGGTTCCATACACATTTTAGGATTGTTTGTTCTTTTTCTGTAAAAAATGCTATTGGAATTTTGATAGGAATTGCATCGAATCTGTAGGTTGCTTTGGGTAGTATGGGCATTTTAACATATTAATTCTTCCAATACATGAGCATGGAGTATCTTTCCATTTATTTGTGTTGTCTTCAATTTCTTTCATCAATGTTTCAGTGTACAGGCCTTTCACCTCCTTGGTTAAATTTATTCCTAGGTATTTTCTTCTTTTTGATGCAGTTGTAAATGGGATTGTTTTATTTCTCTTTCTGATAGTTTGTTATCAGTGTATAGAAATGCAACAGATTCCTGCATATTGATTTTGTAGCACTTGTTATAGATTTCATATGCTAAGCTTAATTTTCCTGTGAGAATTCCACGATTTCTGAACCTGGTCCCAATCTTCTCTGCACCTCTGATTGCAGAATGAAAACTATTAATGGGTAATCCATGGAGGAATCTTTTCAAGTAACTGCCAAGCACTGAAGGGCTGCAGACATTTCCTCCACAAGTGCTATCTTTTCAAAAAGGAGTAAACCCCTCCTCTTCTTGAGTACCTCTGGAAAACCAGAAAGAAATACACAGAAACTTTTCTAGGTTTTTCAAAATGATTGCCATTCAGTGCCACCCATAGAGAGGAGGGAGAAGATTGCAACTAAGTGGCATCTGCAGTCAATGCAAAGCTCAGGTGTAGGAGGCACTCCTAATTGTGGGTTGTAGTCCCCGGTGGGGTAGAAGTTAATGAGACAGAGCAGCTATTAGTTTCTTTAAGCTTCACTATTTCAATTAGAAGGATTTCGTGGTAATATTATTCCTATCTATCATAAATTTCAGGTATTTTTTGCCTTGTTTTGATCTCAGTTCTTTTCCTTGAAGACATCAAGGTTTTTAAAGACCCAATTCATATAAATTTTCATCATATCCTGATGGAATAAAGTATTTATATAATTTTCAAAATAAAAAAAGCAGATATGTTCTAATGATGCTCATTGATTCATCAGCCAAAACACAAACTGTTCTCAAAATATATGAATGAAAAATAGTTGATAAATTATCATGAACTTCTATATAAAAGTGCTTACAATATTTATTTTTCTTTGTGGGGGAGATATTTTGTGATACATGACAAAAACTTAAAAAGATATTTTATAGTTCTTTATTTTCATTTCCCTAGAAAATCTACTACTAAAATATTGGTTTTATACCTGTATAAACTTTAGGTTTATATATATATATATATATATATATACACACACACACACACCTATATATATATATGTATACCTATACCTAAAATGTATACATTTTAAAGGAAAGAAGACATGAGAAGATATGTATTTCTTAAAATATAGAGATTTTAAAAGGGATATATGGTTTTATGATTAACAATATTTATAATAATATTATTATGCCAAATTATTGGGGAAAGATGCATGGAAATAAGTGGAAATGTGTCATGGAGACACAGAAATGAGGAAGGGACACAAAGATAGGAAAATCACACTGAATTATATACTCGCTTGTACATTTACATAATGTATTAGCATTTGAAATCGAAATCATATAGATAATATCAAGTTTTTTTTTACTGCAACAAAGTGAAGTACATAAAGATAGAACAACTGGTTATGGGGAAGAGTCAGACACAAAACTTCTAGTTTATTCACAAAGCCAGCATTTCAGCAGATTCCCAATTAATCTGAACGCCTTCCACTGCTGACATTGCACAGTGAGCTCTCTTTTAGAAAAAGATGCACATGCTGTGTTACTTTATTTGCTACAGCTGGGTAGCTAAAGGAAGACAATTGCTAGGGAAAAAAAAATCACATTAATAGCATAAAATGTGATGTAAATATTAAAACACAGAAAAGGAAATGTGCTATCAAATTATTGATTCACCTTGTTTTAACGATATTTTCCAAGACTAAGAGGCTTATAGGCTAAATCTGAAAAATTGAAAGTAACTCTTTCTCCCCTTGTGGTTGAGCTGTTGTTGTTACTTTGGTTAAATGTAGTCACAGGAGATTTTCCATTTATATTTTTTGTTAAATTAATGCATAGAAAAAAAAACCAACTCTAGGCCGCTTGGAAATGGATTTTATCTTTAATGTAATTTATCTCAACTGTAAGTCTTGATAAAGTCTACAGCCATATTAAACACAAATCACTGATTTATTAAAAGGAGTAAAGTGAGAGTCAGATATTAATGTTTGGGCATGAGTTCTGCATTCAGTTTTATGTTCTCCATATTGAAAAAGGTAGAAAATGGCTCAAGAAGAGGGAAATAGCAACAGGAACTAAGTGCCTGCTTTGTAAAAGGCATGATGCTGGGCATTAGAACCACCGAATTTTAATACGAAAGGTCCTTTCTCAAACCTCCACAGTCTTTTTTTTTTTTTAAAGATTTTATTTATTTATTTGAGAGAGAGAATGAGACAGAGAGAGAGAGCATGAGATGCGGGAGGTTCAGAGGGAGAAGCAGACTCCCTGCCGAGCCCGGAGCCCGATGCGGGACTCGATCCTGGGACTCCAGGATCATGACCTGAGCCGAAGGCAGTCGCTTAACCAACTGAGCCACCCAGGCGCCCTCAAACCTCCACAGTCTTAAGTAAACAGGGACTCTGAAAGTTAAAGAGATGTGTCTAAGATCACACTGATAGGACAGTAACTAGAATAGAGATCAGTTGGTGGGGCATCTGGTGGCTCAGTTGGTTAAGCACCTAACTCTTGGTTTCAGCTCAAGTCATGATCTCAGGGTCATGAGAACGAGCCCCAGGTTGGGCTCTGCACTCAGCATGGAGTCTGCTTGAGATTCTCTATCTCCTTCTGTTCCTCCCCCTGCTCTCTAAATAAATAAATATCTTTAAATTAAAAAAAAAAAGAATAGAGATCATTGACATCCAAGACCCCACCCTTTTTGGTCAGCCAACGGATCAAGACCATACAGCATGCACAACCTATCATGCACATGGCACTGTGTTCTAGGCCTTCCTAGATCTTAATTCAGTCATCTAATATTCTGTCTCTATGTGTAGATTTATTTATCATGGCCACAGAGTTGATATTCTTGTTATTGATCAGTTTTGAATGAGGTAGTACCGAGGATAGAGCTCTGTGGCATGCCCCTCAAAGCCTCTGTTTAGACTGACATCATTCTTTTCATCAGCACACACGGAGTGTCCAAATTCAATCAATACTAATATGATTTGCAACAAGGCCATTTTTCTTTATCTGGTTTATAAGGATATTACAAGATAGCAATTTTTTTTCTGATATCAGGCAAACTTTGTCAGTGGTATTTCTACAATAGGAACTTTTAATATATCACCTTTGATGAATGAGTTAAAGTTGATCTGATATAGTTCTTACCATTGTTTTCATTCTCTATCTAGCCACCATTTATTTTTCTGATAGATGAATTTAATAATTATAATTATTTAAAGTATTAAGCTATGTTTTATGTCCAACTCATATGCCTATTAATAAACATAATTTATTTTCTTTCCATCTTGCTTATCACTGGTCTTCTGGAATTTATGTTCTACATAGTTACTCCAAGATGTCAGCAGACTCACATATATTTTGGGATATATTTTGTCATTGCCAAGAATTTAATATCATTTATAAAAGAATGTCACTACTTTTTTTTTCACCCACATTGCCAAGAAAGTAGTCAGTATATGAGAATACTAAGTGGGAGAGATGGATAGCAACTCTTCTCTGTTTCCAAAGTGTAGCTTTCAAACTGTAGCTGTGTAGATTTAGTTGTAGATAAGATCCTAACTCAGATAAGCATTACAATGGCTTCTGAGACAGTATCTATAGTTTTCTTATTTCTAGATACTTAAGGAAATGGAACAATATTGACAGGACTGAAAAAACATCAAAGAACATACTTGATTTTTTTTTTTAACAAAACATCCTAAATATGAGATGTTAGCACCCCGTACTCATTTCTTCCTTATACTGCATTTGATTTTAATCCATAATAGCAGTAAGCAAGGGATTCATGAAATTTTAAGTTCTGATCAGATCTGTCATTCTAGAATACATTTTTTAAACTGCAAATGTATTTTAAAATCAGCCTGTGAGTTGACCACTAGATATTTAAAATCTGACTTTTTATATGCCAACATAAAGAGATACAGTTTCAAATTTTGTCATATAATTGTTATGACTTCAAGTAGATTGCTTTCATGCATAGCGTTTCAACCACAGGTAGCCAAAATCTGTGACTATATATATCTACCAGTAAGTAGAATAAACAGGATCAGCTTTTTCTTCTGGACACTAAATTATTCTTTTTTTTTTTTTTAAAGATTTTATTTATTTATTCATGAGAGACAGAGAGAGAGAGAGAGAAGCAGAGGGAGAAGCAGGCTCCCAAGGAGCAGGGAGCCCGATGCGGGACTCGATCCCAGGACCCTGGGATCATGACCTGAGCCGAAGGCAGACGCTTAACTGTCTGAGCCACCCAGGCGCCCTGGACACTAAATTATTCTTACACTGGAATGTAAGCATTAGTATAACAGGCTCAGCAAACAGGATAATGTTAGAAAAGCATTCTCTTAAAAATGTATAAAAATATTAGAATTTCAATTTTCAATTTGAATATTATAGCAGTGAATAAAATAATGCACATTTCCTGAAGGAGAGCTTTGGCAAGAATATTAACCAATTACTACCAAAAAAAAAAAAAAAATAGAACCAGTGAGAGCTAAGACTCTGGGGATTCTGTGATATTAATTGAAACTTTATATTTTGCTACTATTTGAAGATAATCTTATTTAAAGTGCCTGGATTCTTAAGTTAACCACTTTGTTACATTAAAGGTACATTATTATTTCAATATGCATATTTAAATAGACTTATATTGAAAGCCAATGGGTATATAACATACAATATTTTAAAATCTAGCACATTTGCTATAAATTAAGGATACCCGATTGTGCTATGAGGTAAACAAAGTGCTGTGAAGTTGTAAAATACACTTACATAAGAGTTTATTAATGTGATTGCTAACATATTTTTGGAAGACTGGTTCTATATATGTGACTCAAATGTCAGACAATCCTACCTATTACCTCCTAGAGTTTAGTGAGCTGTTTAGAGCCATCGAATTTTAATACTGGTTTTCAGTTTCAACACTCCAATTTTAATGATGAGGAAGTATTTCTAGAGGTATTAACTTATTCCTCAAGACTAATAATTTAGTTTAGTTTTGTTTTTTTTACCTGGTGCTGGCTGGAACTACTGGTATTATTTTCAAACTATATATATACTTAGGCAGGTCATATGTAAAGATTGAGTGAGGAAGTTAATCCTTAATTATCTGAAAGTTTCATATTAGTTTAATTTTTAGGTTGCTAAATTCATTATGGCTTAGACATAGTAATTTATTTTACTGGCTGTTCTTCAGAGAATTTAATGTATAATTTTTTTTTTTAAGATTTTATTTATTTGACAGAGAGAAACACAGCGAAAGAGGGAACACAAGCAGGGGGAGCGGGAGAGGGAGAAGCAGGCTTCCCGCCGAGCAGAGAGCCTGATGCAGGGCTCGATCCCAGGACGCTGGGATCATGACCTGAGCTGAAGGCAGACGCTTAACGACTGAGCCACCCAGGCGCCCCTTAATGTATAATATTTTAAATTGAGCATAATTCCTGCAGATTGTGGGAGAAAGAGAAATGGAAGTAATGCTTCTCAGTGGTGGCAGAGATCTCAGTGACTTGCCTAAATTTCATTTATTCTTGTTCATGTGTTTTTGGGGGCTCCACTACTCTCTTATTACTAGGAGGCTGACTCAGAGTTGTTTATGGAGTTTTTTTCTTTCCCCACAGTCATCATGAATCTGTACTGTCATAACTGATTCCCTCTTATTTAATCTCTGAAGTCCAATCTGTATTATCAAGGATGTATTTTTTAAATGATAGCATATAATTAAAGTGCTCATCCAGAGTAGGATTACATCTTTAAACTAAGTTGTCATATTAAAATATAAAAAACATATGATTACTAGATAAATAACTGTATCCCAGACCATATCAGACAATATTTTAATTTTAGGTACAAATAAAGAAATTAAGAGAAAAGCCAGCTCTATTTTGAAATTTAAAAATTTTAGACAAAATGAGTGTTACTTCTGAGATACTGATGATCATTCAAATACATGCCTGCGAAAGAAATCCAAGGGCAAGGTGATTTATTATGAGAAGTCCATGTCATGGATATCATTTTGTCTTATTTTAGCCCAGAACACAATATGACAGAAATATGGACTGGAACTTTTAAATGTCTTACTTTTTTGAAATGTTCTAGAAGGGTCACTCTCTCAGTTTGAATTGGTATTTATACTTTGAAATTGTAGAGTAATGAAATAAAAAGTAGATATTTATGCCTTGTTCTCATCAGTTATAGAAGTGCAAAGACAAAAATATTCCCTCTTGCTTTTCTTCCCTCTGGGACTCAAATAAAAAATAAAACGGAACACTCACATTAACTTTTCATTTCTTGCTAGACAATATTACATGAATATGAGAAAAAGAGAACAATCATCAACAATTACTGGGCTTATTTTAATTTGTTTAGGAGTGAACAAGAAAAAAAAATGTTAAAAAAAAAAAGATGCCTAAACCAAAAGAAAGAAATAAAAGATGGGAAACTAAGTGGGTACTATAGACACAGACATTATTCTGAAATAGCTATCAGTTATTTAATGTGATGACCCCTAAAACATAGCTAAAAAAATATTACTCTCAAAAGTATTCTGCAATATGAGCACGATGTTGGAAAATGAGCTGAAACTACAAAGTAGAAAGAGAAACTGTTCATTTAAGATGTGTGTTATTGTTGTTCTTCTAGATTTAGGGTTTTTTTTTGTTGTTGTTTTGTGCTAAAGGCATAGTTTAATTGTGCACTTCATTTTTAAGGTAAGTTTCTTTGAAAGAGAAATAAATCTATAACTTTATCCATATTATAGGCTGAAATGACTAAATTAATGTGCAGAAGTTCATGCTACTTTTTGTTTTCAAATACTAGAGACCATGATAAAATGTGAACTGAACATAAATCTTATCTTCCATTATTTAATGATAACAGGAAAAACATAACAGTACTAAAATGGAATCAATTTGCTACATTAGGTTTTAAAACGTGATTGATCTTTGTTAAGTGAGAATTTGTAGGTAAGTGGTTTTTAAATCGTTGAGTGCTTTTTTTAAGGGAAGTGTCCATGTAATAATTAGTAATTCTACATAAATAAATGAATCGTGGGCACCTGGGTGGCTCAGTTGGTTTAGCGACTGCCTTCGGCTCAGGTCATGATCCTGGAGTCCCGGGATCGAGTCCCACATCGGGCTTCCTGCTCAGCAAGGAGTCTGCTTCTCCCTCTGACCCTCCCCCCTCTCATGCTCTCTCTCTCTCATTCTCTCTCTCTCCCCCTCTCAAATAAATAAATAAATAAATAAATGAATCATAAATGGAATAAATAATAATTGGCATAATCAGTATGACTCTTTCATCTTTGGGAAAACCTCTCTGATTTGTATTAGGAACACATTGACTGGAGAGAGGAAGATGGAATAGATGACTCTAAGATTCTTTTCAACTCCACAAATTTTTTAAAAATCTCACTTGAGTCACGTGATGGTAGAAAAAAATCTTCATTAAAAAAATCCTAATAAAATGTCAATATAATAATTTTTAGAGGCTTTTTGTTTCATGTGAATTGTTCAAAAATAAGCTTTTTCTTGCCACCCAGTAAGTCATAGAAGAGCATTAGTGCAGCTCGCATCTTTTAATCAGGCTTACATGATGGCTGGCTAGAAACCAGATGGGGCTGGGGGAGTAGGGGAGGCATGTGTAGGGGGAGAGGGATGGGTAGATGGGTATTTGGAAATTATAGCACCTACTAGGAGAGATTCCTGGGATAAAAGAAGCTGCTGGAAGATTAGAGGACATCGGAGGCATTCGGTTCAATAAAGGACAAAGGTAGCTATAGCCGCAGAAATATAATCACTGGAACTTCAAGTGAAATTTCAGAAGTTTCAGGTGGAGTAATTGAGAACACTCTGCAAAAGGTAGTGCAAGTCCTGCTATAAGAAACTGATTGTATTCCAGACTGATACTGTACATAGACAGTGCTTATAGAAGACATAAAGAAATTAAAAGAAAAAACTGATAGAAAGAATGAAAACAAGACAGAAAAATAAGAGTAAAGCATCCAATCGTATTATATTAAAATGCCATGACTAGGTTTTCCCCTCTCTGATGGGCCACTAACACAAATGCTAGGTAAAATGATAATGGAACAGTACCTTTCTTTTAGCCTTTAGCTGCTCATGATACTTGTCACAGGTATCTCCTGGGATCTCTCCTCCCCAGAGAGTAATTCCAACAATGGTGTATGTGACACCCATGACGAGCAACGGGAGGCAGTACACCAGTATAATGACAATAATATGGTAACTGCAAGAAATGAAAAGAAAAACAACCACCACATGCTGAAGAGCATATCGAGATGCAATATGTGGAACTTTGAATTCATTCCCTTTTAAATAATAATTGAAAATTCCCAAGATTATTTCCACATTTTTTCCAAGTCCTCATTTCCCAAATCCATCAAGATATCATGTTATTGTCTACTACAGGCATCCAAATGCTACCAGCTGATCTTTGTCAATCTCTGATTCATATGCAAAAACTACAGATGCATTGCAGTCCTGATTTAAACTATCCATGTTCTTCCTGCCTAGAGGTTCAGGATGAATGCCATTTCTCTGCTTGGTAATTGTTCAGCTAATCTAATTAAATTTATCATCAGAGAGAAAGAGATAAGACAGAATAAACGAATCAACTGACAGATCTTTTCTCATATGGAAAATTATTCTATATATCTCTGCAACAACAGTCATATTTGAAATAAATTGTTTTCTATCTGAATAAAAAATGTAACTAGATACTCTAAGCCACTTGGGATCCACAAGCTGTATGACTGTAATTTAAGAAAATCAGGTAATGACATTGACATGCATTTTTCCAACGTCATGACACATCTGATAGCATTATTAATTTGGTAAATAATATTCAGATGTTTTAGTCACACCGGTGTCATGATACTTTTAGCAAACTAAATTCTAGGACTCCATAGCTTTCAATCAAAATTTTAAGGATGCAGTTGGGGAGGAATAGGAGGGCAACTGATAATATAACCACACAATTAGAATTTGTAGAAGTTTTGCATAATTTCCACTGTCTTAGGAAGGCTTTAAAGTAATTAAAGAATTTGGAACACTAGTCTTCTCAATATCTGTTTCTTTGTAAAGAGAATCTTAAATCTCCTTGCCTTCCCGTTTCCTGATAGCTTATTAAATATTGAATTACCGTCAGTGGGAAGCAATTCAGTCAACAAATAATTTAATTTTATTATCATGGTTACTTTTATTTTGTTATACAGCTAAGATTTATTAATATCAGATAGAATAACAGTACTCGGTTTAATAACCACTGCCTTCTTTTCCTTCAGTAAGTACTTCTTAATATTTTTATTTAAAAATCTCGACTCTGGGCAGTCAGAGAAAGACAAATACCATATGATTTCAATCATATGTGGAATTTAAGAAACAAAACAAATGAGCAAAGAAAAGAAAAAGAGAGAGAAACAAATTAAGAAACACTGTTAACAATAGAGAACAAACTGATGGTCACCAGAGGGAAGGGTGGTGGAAGGATGGATTAAATAAGTGATGGGGATTGAGGAGTATACTTGTGATGAGCACCGGGTATTACATGGAATTGTTGAACCACTATATTGTATAGTTGAAACTAACATTATACTGCATGTTAACTAACTGGAATTAAAATAAAAACTTAAAATAAAAAAAAATCTGGACATTGGGTATAGACCAGTTTGATAAAACAGCTGCTTTAAAAGATGACCATTATATTTGTATTCTTGTTATTGTTAAAGGGAAAAATAGGACACTACATACGATTTTACTGAATTAAAATTTAAATGATCACAATAAAAAGGGCAAACAGGGGCATCTGGGAGGCTCAGTCAGTTAAGCTGCCAACTCTTGACTTCAGCTCAGGTCGCGATCTCAGGGTCCTGGGATCGAACCCCATATTTGGAAGCACGGAGTCTGCTTGGGATTCTCTCTCTCCCTCTGCCCCTCCCCCGGTCTCTCTCTCTCTCTCTTTGTCTCAAATAAATAAATCTTTAAAAAATGCAAACAGTTGCCCAGTTATGTTTTCTTTTCTTTTTAAAAGATGGGTCCAAAATATGAAATATCAAATTCTATTGTATAGAATTCGTATTTCCATTCTAACCTAGTGTTTATGTTTCTTTAATGCTAAAAGAAAGGAACACAACTAAGAGCCTACCAGAACTGCCTTTCCCTGGCCAGGATTTTAAAAGGGCAGTCAACACCTTTGGGCTTCAGTTCTTCTTTTCTCATTTTTTTCTCAATCAATAATAGCCCTGCTTTTGTTTGTGTAATGCTTTCATCTCCAGGGATCTTATCACTTCCTCCAGGAAACTCTCTAGCTCTACCCCATATAAATGTCATCAAATTTTTCCTATTAGAAACCTTTGTAACTTATAAAATTTATTGATCATATCATATTGCAGTATTTTAAACCTTTTTTTTAAAAAAAAAGATTTTAGTTTTAAGTAATCTCTACACCCAATATGGGGCTCGAACTCACAACCCTGAGATCAAGAGTTGCTCTACCAACTGAGCCAGCCAGGCTCTCCATGTATTATATTATTTTAATATGTCTATTTTCCCAAGTAATGTGTGAACCCTTGGGAGGAAATGCTTATGTCTTATTTGCTTAATTGTTTCTCCCAACCTGTAGTTTCCCAAGTGTTCAATAAATTGAATTGAAAACCGCAATAGAGAATTAACTTACGTGAAATGTTGTTTGGGACCTTCTGGCCATTGCACGTAGCAAAGAGTCCGGCCTGGCATGACTTTAATTTTGGAGTAAAGACACTGAGGGAAGGCAAGTAGGAATGCTAGAATCCAAATACTTCCAATGACGATCTTGGTTGCAGTGGCAGACAGTCTGGGTTTCAAGGGATCAATGATGGCCATATACCTATATAAAAACAAACAAAACCATTTTGTTGTATCTCTCGCTACAGAGTTACAAATGGAGCTTCAAAGGAGCTATCTCTTCGGTAAGCAAGTTAATGAGGATTTTGCTTACGTAGAGTTAGCATAGAATGATAATCACGTCCTAGTCCTAGGAATCAGGCAGGTTAAGTTTCAAATCCTATTCTGTCACTTATTTAACCTTTTTGAACCTCAGCTTCATTATTTTAAAAATAGAAATAAGAACACCCACCTCGTAGGGGGTGAAGTCAAGATTAATAGAAATAATGTAAGTGAAAGGTATTGATTATTTGATGCTGTGCCTAGCACATTATCAGAATTCATAAAGGTCTGCTGAATGGGATTGGAAAAGTGTGTAGTAAGTGCTTAAAAATATGAGTTCTGTACCTCAAGACCTCCATTTTTCTTCTGTATGTTTACCTGTTTGCAAGAAAATTCTAGAGAACTAATATGGATATGATGGACAAAGATGAGGAACCCCTATAAAGATATCATCAACAACTTTATTTAAAAACATCAAGATACAAGTTCAGGATTCAGATAATAATAAATAAGTCCAGTTTGACTGAGGCTGTGCCTTGCTGTTACCTCTAAAATTGAATTCATGGTTTATCATGAAAATCTTCACAGTATCTATGTAACTCTGTATAACATAATAGTTATAGGAAAAATATATTTGAGACTCTTAAAAAGACACTTACATATGGTTTTTGTAGTGCAACTTTCTAGGAAATTGGAAACTCTCTGAATATGGTAACAAAAGTTATTTCACTTGGTAAAATAGTAACTATGTCTGGGAGAATCAATTAAAGTTTTAAATTGGATAATATGTCTAACTGCCAAATTCTGGCTAATAGAGCAGAAAGTTAATTACAAATTATACATAAAATCAATTATATTTCTGCACTTTTATCAATAAAACATTATTTAAATTATTTTACTGTTGACCATTTTGTGTTTTTCAAATATATTTTGATTTATGCAAAATTTCCAAAGGCAACAATTTAATCAAAGAATGAGTGTTACTTAGACCCCAAACATTTTAATCTTAAGAATAAATGTTTCAAGATAAGGATAATTTATTAATTTGCTTATTGCTCTTTGTTTTATAACTATTAGGCAGAATTGGACCTTATTATAATAGATATATTGGAACTTATCTATATACTACTAATAATATTAACTTTAGTTGAAATTTACTTAAAGGAAATATCCTTAGTTTATTATGTATGACAGCTAATAGGTATAAGTGAATGTTAGGTATGAAAAAAAATCATAAAAACAGTACCATAGTTTCAGAAAATTAAGTAAACCACACAAGAAAGTAAGATGCATATGTTTAAAACTGAAAATGTACCTCTTGTGCTTATGTTGGTGAATAATAGCAACATTTACTGATTGCCAACCATGAGCAAGAAATTTATTATATACACTATATATATTTAATATCTAGAACAATCTAGTCAACCAAATAATATTATTATCTCTATTTTACAGAAAACTGAAGCTTAAAGACATTAAGCAAATTGTTCAAAATGACCCAGATGGGAAGGGCTTAGAATTCTAAACCAGTTCTGCCAGTCTTCAAAGTCCATATGTTTATAGACTGTGGCTTTGAATATGACTGCTTATGTAAGGAATTGTGGAAGAGAAAGAAAAATATATAAAGTAGATGCCATCCAAAGAATCACATTTTGCCTTGGAATCCAAAAGCGTTCATGTGCAATGTTAACGACAAAAGTCAAGCATAGAAAGGTAATATTTGTAGTTGGGCATTTCTGTTTCCACTGCTGCTAATTATGATTCACCACAGCATTTCTCTCATTATATTGACTTGTTACTTAATGGATGTTTCTAGAGCCAAGCACTGCACTTACCAATAAATTTTGTTGTACTGAACTGAATATTTCCCAACTCTCTCATAATCTTTGGCTTTTTTGCTTGCCCTGAAAGTATATGAATGCAGTTTGGATGTTTAGACAGTTGATTTTTTTAGACTAAAAAGAGAATTTGAGTGACATGAGCAGGGTTAGAGTTTTCTACAGTTACTACAACACAAATAATTCAAAAAAAGGTGCAAGTTGCTTATTGATTGTTTTGGTGACTTACTCTATATTACAGAAATTATTTCCTGACAGGGAGAATATTGTCTTATATGAATTATATGAAAACAATCAATTTATATTCTCATTAACTAACACTTTAGTGAAAATAGAAATTTAGGAACTTCAAGTTGACATTTTTATCATTTCTGGTTTGATCCATTATTCATTCAACCAAACATTCATTGAATGCCTACTGTGGTATTCTAAACACTACAGTGATACAACACTGAGGAGAAATGATCTTCACAGAGCTCACAGTCCAGTGAAGTAGATAACCAAATAATGTAAAATAAACGTAAAATTACAAATATGACAAGTGTTACAAAGGCAAGCAACATATAGCCATGTGAATGCTTTTACTGGGAAAAGCATATTTAGATTGTGACTCAGTCTTCCCTAAGAAAAGTCATTCTGGCTTGAAGTTTGGAAAGGTGACTAGGCAAGGTGGCGGAAGAATAAGGATTGCCGGAAGATTTGTGGAAGAGCAAAGGACATGTGAAAAACTTGTGTTAATGGGTTTTTATTGGTTGAATTGTGTGTCTCTAAAAAAGATATGTTTAAGTCCTAAACCTCTGTACCACAGAATGTGACCCTAGTTGGAAATCGAGTTTTTATAAAGGCAACTGAGTCAAAATGAGGTCATTAGTGTGGGCCCTAATCCAATATGACTGATTTAAAGGAGAAATTTGGGAAGAGAGAGAAACATATGGAGAATGCCATATGAAGATGGAGGACTGAATGATGCATCTAAAGAAATCAGAAGGGGAGACAAACCATGAGAGACTCTTGACTCTGGGACACAAACTGAGGGTTGTAGAAGGGGATGTGGGTGGGGGGATAGGGTAATTGGGTGATGGGCATTAAGAAGGGCATGTGATGTGATGAGCACTGGGTATTATACGCAACTAATGAATCATTGAACACTACATCAAAAACTAATGATGCAATGTATGGTGATTAACATAACATAATAAAAACAAACAAACAAACAATAAACCCCAAAAAACTAATGATGTTGGCTAATTGAATTTAAATTAAAAAAATAAATAAAAGCCAAGGAATGCCAAAGACTGCCAGCAAACCACAAAAAGCTAGGAGGAGGCAAGGATTTCCTTACAGGTTTCTGAGGGAGCTTGGCCCTTGGCAACCCCTTGATTTCAGACTTCAAGCTTCCAGAACTGTTAAGACTGTAAAATTCTGTTGTTTTAAGTCACTCCATTTGTGTTACTTTGTTACAACAGCCCCAGGAAACCAAAGCAATGGATAAGGAGGGGGAAGCATTGGGCACTTGAGTAATTAAAGACTACTGTAACAGAAACATAGAAAGTGAGTGGGGGAAGTGGTTTGAGATGGAGTTGTACAGCAGGGTGTAGGTCTTTTGTCCTATGGCAAGTAGTTGAGGTGATCAGTCAGAGGAGAATAATCAGATTTTAGTATGGAGAATGGACTGAAGGAAGGAAAAGAATGGAAGCAGGGGAGTAAGTAACTTGGCTATGTTTTGGTTTCGACGAGAGGATTGCTGCTTCGAGTAGGGTGTTACCTGGGAGATTGAATTATGTTAATGGTTTGAGGAAAATAAAGGAATGTTGAAACATTGTAGAAAGGGAGAGCCAATTGGCCAAAGAAGTAGGTACAATTGCCAGGCACTGCTGACAAGACCAATTTGAAATTGGTAATTAAGAATTCTTTGTGGCATCAATATTTCCTATTCTGTGACTCTCTCCAGCAATAATAATTTGCTCAAAAGTAGGCATAAAAAATAAAAGGATCCTTGGGCTCATCCACATGAATATCCTCTGGACCCTGAGAAGAAATGATCCAATCTGAGTTATATTATCACCTAAATGATTGTCAGTACTTTTATTTCTCCTTTCAAGAAATTTGTATCTTTGATGTGATCACATTAGCTGTTCCTAGGTTTTTGTCTGAGCTTCTCACTACCATTCTTCCCTCACTAAACAGATTCTCAGATATGTTAGTCTCCTTGGTCTGATTATTTCGTATGTAATAGCTAAGATTGGATTCTTCACTCTTCCAATTAGCATATCACTTAAACAAGTTTAAAATCACTTTTTATTAGCGGCTCTCTTGGCGCAGTGGGCAGTGCGTCGGTCTCATAAAATCACTTTTTATTATCTTTTGAATCTGAAATTTTCAGAAGCATCCATTGAAATCTCATATTTTTAATGCCATATTTTATCAATTTTCCTTCTCATTCTAATGAATTCCTTTACCACTTGCTTTTTTTCTGATATAATTGAAGGGTCTTTTCTGGTCCTTTGATGTCTAAAATAGAATATTTTGACATAACTTTTTCAATAAGTAAGCCTTTTCCATTTTGCAATTCTTCTTGATATCTGTCTGGTATAATTCTTCTTTTTGTTAACATTTTTATTAAGCTCTGTTTCTGGATCTTTTTGTGCTTCTGCAAATTTTAAAATTTTGGTATGAAGACAGAGTGCACTCTTCAGATGGGTACTTGATTATATTAACAATGCAAAGAATATTTGCGAAATGACATGGGTTTGGCTGTTTTCCAATTTGCTTCTGGCCACAGTAGACAATGTCTTAGTCCGTAAAGCCCATATATAAAATGCTATCTAGCTACTCTCTGTGCAAAGTAAAAATTAGTTGCAATAGGTGTTCATGACACATAAAATTTCAACTTCTGACCTTTGGTGCTAAGGCGTTTTCTGCTTTGAAAAGTCACTAGAGAGAAATATAATCTTTTCTGAAATTGCATTTTGTAGACAATTTTATTTTGTGCTTTTTCATAAGTGTTTTAAAGAAGCAAGAGTGAGCCAATTAATCTGTTATATTGTCTTAGTGAATTTTGAAAGGAACAAGTATTTATTAAAATGAACACATATACATATATTCAAATACATGTACACATATAATAGGAACTTTAAAATATTATCAAGCGAGAAACAAATCACTACTTAATCAAGTTTTTTTTATTTTTTTTAAAGATTTTATTTATTTATTTGTCAGAGAGAGAGAGCACAAGCAGGGAGAGCGGCAGGCAGAGGGAGAAGCAGGCTCCTGGCTGAGCAAGGAGCCCAACGCGTAACTCAATCCCAGGACCCCGGGATCATGACCTGAGCCAAAGGCAGACACTTAACGGACTGAGCCACTCAGGCATCCCAAGTTATTTGATTTTTATAAATAAAATTTATAAACAGGCATTTGAGGGAGATTATATTTAAAAAATAAAGTTTCTGAATAGTGAAAGTACTTGACCCTCACTATATATACTTTCAATTTAAATTTAGCAATTAGGTCTATCTATTCATTTATTAACCGAATATCAGCTATTTGTTTTCAACTATTTCTTGAATACTTTTTTTCAAGATTGTATTACAATCTTTGGCCATATTGGTAAATGAAATAGATATAGTTCCTACTCTTCTGGAGTTCAGAGTCTAACGCAGAAGATATACATTATTCAGATAGTCACAAAATACGTTAAGAAATTACTACCTAAATGTTGCTTAGGAAATATTGCCTCTGGGATATTTAGTTAAACTTTCCTTGGAGCTTTATTGTAATGACCTGCGCAAGTTCAGCACCCTCCCCCATGACTTCTAAGTGAAATCCAATCTGTCCTATTTGGTACCCTCTGGTTCTGTTCTTGAATCTATATGAAATACATTCATCTCACCCATTGTGAACCTGGCTGTGAAATTGTACTGATGATTTCCACAACAAATCCAATTATATAAAGCATTTCAGATTTTAAAATTTTGTTGGATTTAAGAGTTTAGGGGAGGGGAGAATATACTGGCACTCTTTGTCCTGATTCTAAACTCGACTTCTCCTCTCTTTGTTATACTCACTTTATTTCTGTAACTTAAAAAAAACTCTCCATGTAACATGGGTGACCCTACCATGTACAATGCCTTGAGCAGTTTAGCCCAGTTGCCTGTACTGTCAATAGGCTAATCTGTCTAGCATAATCCTTTGGGAAGTCTGCAAAATAAAATTGTCTCCCTTGTGTACACCATGATGTTATGAAGACATGTCCTAGTAATTATAAAGCATAAAACAAGCAGTTTGACCTAGTCTGAGGTATAGGTTGAAATGATGGTAGAGATATTAATAGGCATGGCTTCCCTGAGGAAGCAACATCAGTTTAGAATGATAAACAGGAGTTAATTAGAATGAAGGTGCATTTGGAAGAGAAAGTAATAGCAAGTCCTGAGGTTAGAGAAAGCATAAGGTATTTGAGGAACTAAAAAAGCCAGCTTCTCTACAGCACAGAGGAGGGAAAAGTAAAGGTGTCAAATGAGGCTGGAGATGTAGGTATTAATCATGACTTCACTGATATTATATATCCAATATATATTTAGATTTTCTTTCTTGACAATAAAAGCAATAATTGCTAACACCTGTACCAGATGCTATTCTAAGAGCTTTATATATAAATCATTTAATCTTTAAATTCTATTTGTAGTAATTACAAAATGAGTTAGAACAAAATGCTACCTCATTAGTGAGTATGACGTAAAACAATTTCTCCTCAAAATTTCGGACACGAATTTAGAAGTGGTTTATTAAATTGACAATATAAAACTTACTGCTAATGATGATCTTATGTTATTTATACTACCTCTGATGATAAATAATTCAAAAATCAGAACATAATAGGTTATTTCATCCATGAGATACTATAAAACTCTAAATCACTTTTTTTGAAGTCCAATTTACTAACACTTTGTGTCATTTCTATATCGTTTCAGAAAAATAATGAAGGGTCTTTTCTGAATTTATGAGACCGACGCACTTCTATATATATCACTTCGAAAGTACTGCTTTCACAAAGTCACCTTTATGTTATCGATCATGTACTAAAAAGTTAATTAGTTTCTTTGCTAAGAAACTAATTCCTCTTGAAAATACTTTTGAACTCTTGGCAGATTATTTTCCTGGAAGCAATGCCTTCATTAAAATATATCTGAAGTTAAATTGACCTATAATATTTTTAGTATTCAGTATTTTATAGAGATAACACAAAACACTATACGTAATTGTGTATAGTATAATTATACATGCTATTCCATTTATACTATAAGGTAATATGCTTCCTAAAATGCATACAAAACCTCTTTTCAGAACAATAAGAAAAGATATTCAATCCAGTTTAATTTCATTTTATAAGGAAAAGAGTTTTTAGATGAAGGGACAATTCAAAAGGTTGCCCCAAAGTGGAGGAATTAGAGTAAGAGCTAAAGAAACTCCCAGGTGGGAGCAATAGACATGTCAAATTATAATTCACGGGTAAAGGAAGTGAAATTTCTTAAGAAGAGAAGAAGACTCAGGACACTTGCTAGCTTTAGTCAAATGTATAAAGAGCTGTAGTGTAGATAGTAGAGCAGTTTTAGATCACTATAGGAGGTAGAGCTCAGACTACAGTTTCTGGAGGAAGATGAATCACAACTCCCTAGGGGACAATAGATTGTCTCCAGTGGTAATAAGTCTCTTTTTCTTCTCTCTCTCTCTCTGTTGTTGAGGCACTCAGGAATCAGGAATAAAATGAGTCACCATTTATTGAGTGAATTAAAGGATTATAAACGTAAGGTGAATTGTTGAAATAGATAAAAGTAGTCTCCCACACAACTTTGAGATTCTAATTTTCATCAGAGGGAGGTTGTCTGAAAACTAATTATAGTTCCAGGCCCTCATCATCAGAATTATAACAGGAAGCAGATTATTGGGACAACTGAGTGAAGTAACTTATTACTTTGTGTAATTTGCAGAGTACTACAAGAATGACTCATATATCCAATAGTATTGAGCCCAAATTCACTTCCCCTCTATTAGCTTCCCCTTATAATTATTTGACTTCTCTTTTTATATGACTTTTATATGCATTGATTAAGTAAAAGCTACATATTATAATTG
>NW_023270702.1:3483154-3534929 GCF_011800145.1 Mirounga leonina
TTATGAGAGTGGATGGAAACATTCACCTTTGACAGGGTGAATGACTTCAGAAAAAACATGAATATTACTATGCATATATGAAAATATGTTTATATTTCAATAATAGGTTTTACATTTTGGGAAAATGAATACTTTTTTGAGTGTGCTCATTGTAAGTATTATTCATATGTACATATGAGTTACTCTGAACCCCTTTATTTTTCTCATTTCCTTTGCATAATCAGAAACCTTATCAGTTCAGCTTCTGACACTATCAAATCTATTCTGTCCTCCCTTCCAACTCTCAATTCCTGAACTACTGGAACATCACCAAAATGGGTTTCCCTGATGCTACTCTTTCTTCACAATGTCTTTAAAGTTATCTTTCTAAATTATTTCACTGTCTCTTCACTTTTGACAGGATTAACTGCAATTCTGCACACCCTTTAGTACAGTGGCACTAAATATCTTACCTTTCACTCAAACTTACTACATTGTATCAGTCAGAGCTCCAGAAGAAACAGATGGCACACCTGCGTGGGAAAACTAGAGAGGTTTTTTTTTTTTTTTAAGATTTTATTTATTTATTTGACAGAGAATTAGCGAGAGCAGGAACACAAGCTGGGGGAGTGGGAGAGGGAGAGGCAGGCTTCCAGCCGAACAGGGAGCCCGATGTGGGGCTCGATTCCAGGACCCTGGGATCATGACCTGAGTTGAAGGCAGACACTTAATGGCTGAGCCACCCAGGTGCCCCAGGAAAACTAGAGAGTTTAATAAAGAGGTCATTTATAAAATTAAATAGATAAGCCATTTACAAACCCCATTTTACAAAAGTGTAATAGGAAATCAACTTGAAATGAACATTCCTAGGACTAGCAATAGCAAGGAGTGGGAGGACTGGGTGTCCCCCCTGGCTAGGTCTGAAGGATGAAAGAATGCTATAATCTGAAGTGAGGAGATGAACCCTTAGGGGAGGAGCACTTGACAAGAGATATGTTGGGGGCTTAGCCAATTTGCAGCAATCCTGAATGGAAGGAGTGGTAGTAGATACAACCCAAAGTTGCTCTCCTCTCTTCCTCCCATTTCTTCCAAGTGTCTCCCATTAGGCAAAGCCAAGAAGAGACCAGGGAGCAAGGGACCCTATACATGCATTTAGTCCACAGATATGGTCAGCCTGGTGGGGAAGGGGCAGAAAAATGGAGTAGACTAAGTAGAGAGTAAATGTGAGCTGAGAAATGGAAATTGTCCAGCTCACATAGCCTTTAATAATTTCATGTTTCTCACCTGGTAGTTTCTTTGCTGGAATGATTTCTCTTGCTCATACCTTACTCTAAAGTTCTACAACTGCTAAACTTTTAGGCATCCTTCAGTTTCCACTCAGGTTACGGAATGATCACTGTGGATTCCTTCCCTTCTCTCTGTCCAGAGTTAGTTTTTAACTTTCTCAGTGCTCCAACAGCCTTATGCTCATATTTTGATTTTAGATCATTGGAATTACTGATTTACTCTTCTCTGTGTTCTGTAGCACCTAACAAAGTATCTATAGTAGTCGACGTGATAGTTTAATAGTGACTGCAAATGGTTATTACATATTTGGACGTTGAATACTTGAATACTTCTATGGTTGTTGAATATTTGGATGGAGTGAATAATTGATTACAAATGGAGACTTCAGCATGTATACAATTTTTAAAGGAATAGCTTTCTTAACTTTGCTAAATGGGAATGATAAACATAATATAGAGTATGATTATAAGGTTAAAAGAACATTAAATAACACAGTATATTCAAAGAGACTTAGCTAATGTCAGGCACAGTAGACACTCAATCTAAAACATTCCTAACTATGTTGAATAAAATGAAATTAACACTTAGGACAAAAACAAAAATAAAACAGCTCATGTGGTAAGTTTGAGACAAAAACAAACAAAACAAGTTAACATGGTTCTTAGAACTTGTGATTGGCATGGAAAGAAAAACAAGTTTATGTCCAAATTCTAATCTAAGGATTGAAAAAACATCTTTTGATATTGTCCCTAGCTCTTCAACACAAACTTATCCTATAAGGGTAGCAACACTATAGGTATTTCTCTTCTAAATCTCTCCATCTGAAACAATTTTCTATATAGGGAGTAACGAAATTTCTATGCAACTTCAATAAGGACATCTAATGCTCAATGATTCAATGAATCAATGATTCAATGGAAATATTCAGTGTTACGTTTGGAGGTTTTTAAAATTCTTTGTGTATACTAGGAATCAATTTTGTCTAATGTGGATCTACACCATATCAAACTCCTTTCTGAAATAAATAGTGGCATGTAGCAGCTCCACTAGATTATCTTCAAACTCATAGAGATGATGACACTCATAAAGCAGGAGGATTTCTAAATCTTTGGGTATTTAAGTTCTGATGATGTAAAGGCTTCTTTAATTGTGCAAATGGAAGAAAACAGGTAATAGATAACCTTTAAATTTGGATTATAAAGATGGAAAATGAAAGCTTTTTCATATCTTATTTTCTTTCTAATTATGTTTTCATTATATCTTTTTAAGGTAATTTGTGCTCAAATTATTTAATGATAGGAAATGATAGGAAAACAATTTAAAAAATTTCTTCCATTCACTCAGTCATGCAAGAAATATGTATTGAATGCCAAATATATGTAGTTATTATCCTAGATGTTATGAATATAGTAGTAAACAAAATAGATCATAGTAAATATTATGAAGAAAAACAAAGCACAATATGTGGATAGAAAATAACATGAGGCTACTATTTAAATGGTGATCACTCAGTTCACATATGATATACGCTGAGAAAATGAAAGGTATCTATTCATTTCTTTGTAAGAGTTGCTTTTTTGTCCTCTTACAACACAACTATAAATATAATTTTATTTTAATAACTTTTCTTCTTTGTGGGCCATAACTCTTCCATGCTTTCCTGAACAACAATATGCCAACCAATTAGAAAACTTAAGTAAAATTGAAGAATTCCTAAAAGGAAATAAAAGACTGAAATTGACTCAACAAAAATAGAAAATCTGAATTTACATATAACAAATACAGATATAAAACTAGAAATCAAAAATATTCCCACAAAGAAAAATCAGGTTTAAATCATTTCAGTGGTGAATCTGCTTAAACATTTAATGACATAATATTACCTGTCATGGGGATGTAGTGTACAGCATTGCTCCCATAGTTTATACTGTATTGTATAGTTGAAAGTTGCTAAGAGAATAGATCTTAAAAGTACTCATCACAAGAAAAAAATTGTAGCTGTGTGGTGATGTATGTTAGCTAGACTTATTGTGGTGATAATTTTATAATATACACAAATATCAAATTATTTTATGTATGCAAAATATAATATAATATAATATAATATAATATAATATAATATAATATGTCAATTATTTCAGAAACATACAAAAAAGTATTATCCATCATGGAAAAGTGGGAATTATTTCAGGAATTCAAGGTTGATCTGAAAGTCAGTTAATATAATATACCATAGTAATAGGATAAAGAACAAAGACCATGTGGTCATATTAACAGAGGCAGAAAATAATTATCCAGAATCCAAAAGTTTTTCAGAATAAAAACTCTCCACACACTGGGAATATAAAGGAACTTCTTCAACCTGATAAAGTGCATTGATGAAAAATCTACAATTAACATCATACTTAATTGTGAAAAATTTAATTCTTTCTCCCTATAATCTGGAGCAAGGCAAAGATGTCCAATTTCATCACTTCCAATAAAAATTGTACTGGAAGTTCTAGCCAGGTTAATCAATCAGGCAAAAAAACAAACAAAAATAAAATATAAAATAAAAGAAATGAAGAAATAAAAGGCATCAAATTGAAAAGAAGAAAGTAATGTCTTTATTAGCAAGTGACATGATCCTCCATACTGAATATCCTAAGGAATGCACAAAAGCCAAAACCCATTAAAATTAATAAAAAATGCATCAAGGTCACAGGGATACAAGTTCAGTCAACTGCATTTCTACATAAAAGCTATGAACAATCTGAAAATGAACTTTAAAAATTCCATTCAGCAATGAGGAATTTGAGAAACAAAATAGATGAACGTATGGGAGAGGGAAATAAAAGAGAGAGGGAAACAAACCATAAAAAACTCTTAAAGATGGAGAACAAACTGAGGGTTCATGGAGGGAGGGTGGTGTGTGATGGGCTGGATGGGTGATGGGTATTAAGGAGGGCACTTGTTGAGACGAGCACTGGGTGCTGTATGTAAGTGATGAATCACTGAATTCCATTCCTGAAACCAATATAGCACTGTATGTTAACTAACTAGAATTTAAATAAAAATAAAAATTTAAAATCCCATTCAGCAGCACCAAAAAGGATAAAATATTAGGAATAAATTTAATGAAAGACTTGTACATTGAAAACTACAAAACATTGCCAAAAGATATTAAAGAAATTAAGGAATACCTCAATAAAAGGAGGGACTGTCCATGGATGGGAAGTCTCACTAAGCTGACATTACTTCCCAAGTTGATTGAAAGGTTCAACACAATCCTTAAAAAAATCCTTCTTCTAATTTCAAAATTTAAAAAGCTGATCCTAGAAATAATTTGGAAATGTCTCCTGGAATAGTCAAAACAATTTTGAAAAATAAGGACAAAGTTGAAAGACTTACACTTCCATATTTCAAAACCTATTATGAGCCCACAGTAATCAAGATAGTATAGTACTGGCAGAAAAATAGACATATAGATCAATGATCTAGAAATCGCAAGTGTTCAGAAATAAACACTTACATTTATTGGTTGATTTTTTGTATTTTTTTTTTAAGATTTTATTTATTTGATAGAAACAGCGAGAGAGGGAACACAAGCAGGGGGAGTGAGAGAGGGGGAAGCAGCCTTCCCCCTGAGCAGGGAGCCCGATGTGGGGCTCGATCCCAGGACCCTGAGATCATGACCTGAGCCGAAGGCAGACGCTTAAGGACTGAGCCACCCAGGCGCCCCTTATTGGTTGATTTTTGACAAATATGCCAAAGCAATTTAGTGAGGGGTAGTCTTTTCAACAAACAGTACTGGAACAATTGGATAGCCACACACAGAAAGATGAATTGTTACCCCACAGCTCACACCACACACAAAAATTATCTCCAAATGGATCATATATAAATGTAAGATCTAAACCTATAAAACGACTGGGAAAAAAACATAGAGCTGAATCTTCTCTACCTTAAGGTAACTAATGATTTCTTAGATTGACCACAAAAGCACAAACAATGAAGGGGAAAAAATGATATATTGTACTTCATCAAAATTAAACATTTTGCTCTTCCAATTCACCATGAAGAAAGTAAAAAGACAAGCCAAAGACAGGGAGAAAATATTTGCAAATAATACGTCTAATAAAGGACTTGTGTCTAAAATACACAAATCATTCTTACAAAAGGTATAGCATAAAGGAAAAAAATTATTTTGTGTTCTGATTGTGGTGGCTGTTAAGTGAATCTATTCATGCATTAAAAATCCTGCATTTGTACATCAATTAAAATCAATTTTACTGTCTGTTAATTTTAAAATAAAGTTATATAATTGGAATTTAGATTTTCACACATCATTGAAATCAAATTTGTGATTTCTAATCATATTAAATATTCTTGGTATTAAAATATTTGTGTGAAAAGGGTTATCATGTAAACACTAACTCCCCCTCCCCCAAAAGATTGACTATATAAGGGATGTCTGGGTGGCTAAGTCATTTAAGCGGCTGCCTTTGGCTCGGGTCATGATCCCAGGGTCCTGGGATCGAGTCCCACATCGGGCTCCTTGCTCAGCAGGGAGCCTGCTTCTCCCTCTCTCTCCCTCTGCTTGTACTCTGTCAAATAAATAAAATCTTTAAAAAAAGAAAAAAAGATTGACTATATAAGTTTCACAAACTTTAGACTTGAAGGCATGAAGTGATACTAAATATAAAGATGGACATTTCATAATGATAAAAAGAATAAGTTCAACAGGAAAGCATAACAAATCCTAGATTTGTATTAACACTGCTTTAAAATATGCAAAACAAAATGGACAGAACTAAAATAAAAAATACATTCCAATCATAGCTGGACTATCACATAATTCTCTCAGTAACTGATAGAACAGAAAGCAAAACAACAATAACAAAACCTAGAAAAGATGAAGATGTGAACATGATTAATGAACTTGATGTACTTAGGAGAGTTCATCACATCAGACAATGTCAACACTTCTCTTGATTTATTTTGAAACTTTATATATGTGGTGCTTGTAGGATTTTTTAAAACAACCTATCAGAGTGATTTTCCCTAAAAATTAACAAATCGAATACTGGAATCATATCCAAATAGCAGATGAATGGAAAATATTGTACAAAGGGTCATTAAATATCCCCTATTATATAACTCCAGAGCTTTGCAGGCACAGGTACATGTAAAGAACCTCAGGATGAGTTCTAAGGAACAGGTTACAGCAAAGGCTAAACCATTGTCCAGGCTTCTAGCAAAGTAACAGAGTAATGAGAAAGTATATGAACATTCAGGTCTTTCTACAAAATGAAATTGTGGAAAAGTAATCTTATCCTGCTTTATAGAAAGTTACATTTTCCCCTCAGAGTATTAAACTGAGGATACTAGGGTATATTAAGAAAATGCAGGGGCTTCTGGGTGGATCAGTTGGTTAAACGTCTGCCTTCAGCTCAGGTCATGATCCCACAGTCCTGGAATCCTTCCCTGAGTGGGGAGCCCACTTCTCCCTCTCCCTCTGCCCCTCCCTGTGCTCATTCTCTTTCTCTCTCTCTCCCTTGCTCTCACTCTCTCTCTCTCTCTCTCAAATAAATAAATAAAAGAAAAGAAAATACAAATTCCCCATAAGGGACAATATTGCTATATATCTTGGTTCATTTTTCATTTCCTTTTTACTATTTTATTTATGCATATGCATACTTATGCATGTATCACTATATAATTATATCTTGTACCTGTTTATAATTATCTACATTCTCTACAATTAATATTTGATTGCATGCTCTTTGAATATAAATATTATCAAAATACTATTCTTAATTACTACATAATACCCTAAAACGTGCATAAGAATGTCTATTTCTGACCTTTTATGATGTGAAAAAACTGCAAACAATAAAGTCATTCTTTTTTTTCAAAGATTTTATATATTTATTTGAGAGAGAGAGAAATGAGAGAGAGCACATGAGAGGGGGGAGGGTCAGAGGGAGAAGCAGACCCCCCGCCGAGCAGGGAGCCCGATGCGGGACTCGATCCAGGGACTCCAGGATCATGACCTGAGCCGAAGGCAGTCGCTTAACCAACTGAGCCATCCAGGCGCCCAATAAAGTCATTCTTTGCAACCTTATTTTTTATGGATAGATACCTGGAGTTAGAATTGCTGTGTCTAATGGAATGAGCAATTTTAATATATACATTACCAAATTGATTTCTCAAAATGTTCTGATTTGTTTCCACCAGCAAAAAATTAGAATGCCTGCTTTCCTAACTTTGATCAGCACTGTATTAACATAAAATATTTTTAAATGAATGTATATTTCTTTGGTTATTGTTAAGATAAATATTTTTCATTTATTTATATAGTAGTTTTATTCCTTTAAAAACTGTCATTTTGCATGTTTGCATTAATATTTTCTTATTGATTTATAGGAGCTCATTATAAGTTAAAGTTATTAACCTTGTGTCTATCACTTACATTGAAAATAACTAAAACAGTTTGCTTGCTATTTAATTATGCTTTAATACTTTTGATTTTGTGGTTAAACTCTATAAAGTTTTGGTTATATAGTTTCTTACAGTCAAATCAACTAATATCTTTCTCTGCATTCTTTTGCTGTCCTGATGCTTAGAAATTTTTTTCCCACCTAAGATTATTTAATAAGTTTTTCTATTTTATTCTTCATGGTTTAATTGTTATATTTTAACTATTTAGTCTATCTGATATTTCTATTAGCACATGGTGTAAAGTGAGACTCTAACTTACTTGTGTTTTTCCAAAATAATTAGATAAATTCCAAATTTCTTATTTTGACTAATTATGCTTTTACTGGCTTGTGATATTTTCTTTGTATAATCTCATATGTATAGGGATTTCATTACATATATTATCAACCTGACTTGGTTCTTGTTCAACAGTTCCAAATTTTTTCATTTATTATAACTTATAATACTTTCTCATTCTCATCAGCAATTCCCTTTATTATTATTTTTATTATTAACAAACATTTCTTGGTTAGTCCCACCAACTTACTGTCAGAAAAACTGTAGTAGACTATTTTAGATTCTATTCAACTTCCACTGTGGTTTTACTAGAATTACATTGAGCCTTAAGACAACGATTACATTTTTACGGTTTAGTTTTTTTACTATATGTCTTCATTTTCAAGCCTGTGTGTGTGTGTGTGTGTAAAGTTTATTTCATATAGTTCTCACATATTGTGTTTGGGGATAAATATTTGTTTATCATGTTAAGAAAGTACCATATATTGTAATTCACCAAGAATTCTGTTGGGAATGTGTATTGAGTTATCTTGGATGCATTTCAAAATTCATTTAGATGATCATTTGCTTATTTTTGACAATATATATAAATAGTTTCTGGTATTCAGCCAATTCCTATTTCTCTGGGTTGTCTTTCCTACTGGATCCTTCCTTTCTCTCATTTTCCTTTTAAATTCTCTTTGCACAGCTATATAATTTGTATCTCTGACAAAGGTACTTTTTTTTTAGTTTTTATTTATTTTATTTTAATTTTTTTATTAAATAATTTTATTTTATTATGTTAGTCACCATACATTACATCATTAGTTTTTGATGTAGTGTTCCATGATTCATTGTCTGTGTATTAACACCCAGCCCTGCATGCAATATGTACCCTCCTTAATACCCATCACCGGGCTAACCCATCCCGCCACCTCCTCCCCTCTAGAACCCTCAGTTTGTTTCTCAGAGTCCATACTCTCTCATGGTTTGTCTCCCCCTCTGATTTCCCCTCCTTCATTTTTCCCTTTTTACTATCCCCTTTAGTTTTTATTTAAATTCCAGTTAGTTAACATACAGTGTAATATTAGTTTCAGGTGTATAATATAGTGATTCAACACTTCCATACATCACCCAGTGCTCATCACAAGTGCCCTCCTTAACCCCATCACCTGTTTCACCCATCGCCCCCCTCACTTTTCCTTTGGTAACCATCAGTTTGTTGTCTATAGTTAAGAGTCTGTTTCTTGGTTTGCTCCCCCTCTTCTTTTTTTCCCCTTTGCATATTTGTTTTATTTCTTAAATTCCACATATGAGTGAAATCATATGGTATTTGTCTTTCTCTGACTATTTTGCTAATTATTATACTTTCTAGCTCCATCTACATCATTGCAAATGGCAAGATTTATTCTTGAATAATATGATAATTATGTTTGGCGAATAGAATAGTCTATATGTACTATCTATATAGTGTGTAAATGCCTGAGACAAAAGTATTTATTTATTACCAAACTTAGGCAATTAGGTTGTGATACTTGCCATGCCAGCAGTTCTCACTTTGCCAAGTATTATGGGAACATCAAAATGACCATGTAAATTGAAACTGTGCAAAATGATCTTAATAATCAATGAGAAGGGCGCCTGGGTGGCTCAGTCATTAAGTGTCTGCCTTCGGCTCAGGTCATGATCCCAGGGTCCTGGGATCGAGCCCTGCATTGGGCTCCCTGCTCAGCGGAGAGCCAGCTTCTCCCTCTCCCACTCCCCCTGCTTATGTTCCCTTTCTCGCTGTCTCTCTCTGTCAAATAAATAAATAAAATCTTTAAAAAAAATAAATGAGACAAATGACAGATTTTCTAGGACCTTTAAAAATCTGTCAAAAATTAAAAAAATCTTACTTTCAGTTATGTATACATAAGGAAATGAAAAAATAGTAAAACTAATATTTCATACAGTGTAATTTTAAACATTAGAAATGTTAAAAATAAGTGTTTTTGTTTTTTTTTTTTTTTGTAAAAGAAAGTATCACGGGACTTCTGGTTTCTGGTTGTGCATGTAGGGAGCTTGGAAGTTGCTACTCCATCCTAACAAGTAAAAAGTTGCACAGACTGAAAAATCAACAACTTTTCTCAGATCTGGAAGACAGGGTAGGATGCAGGGAAAACCACTGCACCTAAGATTGGGCAGACAGGCAAATATCTGAGCAGAGGCTCACAAGCAAAAATTTCATCAGAACTAGTACCTGAGCTGTAGTATGTGAATTGCTGGAGGCTCCGAGTGGACATATCTGAGTGTTAAAGACTTCAGGGAGACCCAATCATAATGGAGCCCCCACAATATTATCAGATTTATCTCCAGGAACTTGACCATGTTACCATGTAACTATCAGGAGAAACACCCCCTCATGCTCTGGCAAGGAGAGGGGAAGAGGAACCAAGTGAAACACATCAAAGACTGTTCTTAGTAAGGTCTGCCTGCAGGGGAACTAGCTAGCCAGAGCCTAATCAGATAGGGTATTACCAGAGTCTAACTGTCCTAGGGGAAAGTTATAGCCAAATCCAGCCCCAGATGGCCTTCCAAGTAGAAGGGAGGTATCTCACCTTAGCCCACTCTAGGCATCTGTGCCATCTAAGGGGGAAGAAAAAGAAAAACACTTCAGAAGTTCACAGGCCAGAGGCATGTGCTCAGTAAATGACTAGACCTAATCACAGGAATCAAGAACACGTGCCCTTTCTTCACATCTCACCACCACATTACAGTTAATATGACTTGGTAACTAAAATTTTAGCCATGTTCTTGAGAGGACTGATATATAACTAAATCTGGTAACTGAAATTTGTGCCGAGTGAGAAGTGCATGTATAAAACTGGCAATCTGTTCACACAAATATTTATTCATCTATTTATCTATTTAATCTTCAGCATATGGTGTTCTGTTTGTGAGCTGCTAAAGCTATAAAATTGGTATCATTTTATATGTTTCTCTGTTTCATTCCTATTCATTAAAGATATTTATCAGCAATGGTTCTGTGACTGGTGAATGAGAATTGCCAGTAATAATATAGTATAATATAGGAAAGATATTTTAATCTATTATTTTTTAAAACAATAATATTGGATTATCCTCATTTTGTTTGATTCTGAAATATTTCACCATGAAATTAGGATTATGTAAGTCTCTGTTGAAGAGATATTGAAAATACTCTGATTTAAGGAGTAAAATATTTTAAGCTAATGAAAACATGATGCATAGTTTAAGAATTTTGAATTTATTTTATACTATGTAGTTAGCTTACTGGAAAAAACTACCTACATATATCTATTCAATTTGAAGGTATAAAAATCAATATACATGGTGCTGTGCCATCTTTTAAACTTAATAGGTTTATTCATCTGGGAATTCTGAATTGTGATTAATAGTTCTTACTCAACATAAACACTCAATTTTATGAGTATTTTGTCTTTTCAAAATTGTTCCTTATGCTTTGAAAATCTCCAAGTCTTTTTCTTTATATATAATTCAGCTGAATAATATAATCATGCTTTAGGCTGAATAGAGTATTTAAGATGTTTTATTTTTATTTAAATATTAACTACTCATAGTTAATTTATTAGGAGATATTTTCTATTCCTCTGTACAATGAACTTTAAAGATGCGTCTACAATTTCTGTCTTTTTCTGTTCTAACACTCCACATGTGCTTTCCCCTACTATGTGTTCTTACAGTTATCATGAACTTTATTTTTCATTCATTTAATTGAACTACAGGTCTAGTCTGGTCCTCATGGAACTTATAACTCAGTAGGACAGATAGACAAAAAACAATAAGCAATAAAGATGAACTAATTATATAGTATTTCAGAAGGTGATACGTGTGATAAAGAATAAAGCAATCTTTTTTAAGCAATTTTAAGTAGAGTAGTCATGGTTCAGAAGTAGTACAGGGAATGAGAAATGTGGCTACCTGGAGAAAGCATGTTTCACACAGAATGTAAGAACCTGAAGTGGAAATATGACTAGTATATTGCTGAAACAGAGGAGACTAATGATGGTGGAGCAGAGTGGTGGAGTGGTGAGTAGCAGGAGATAAGATCAGAGAGTAACAAAGGACCAGTTACTACAAATTCTTACAGACCATTGTAAGAACTTTGATTTCTACCCTGAGAGAACTGAGGAGCTATTGGAGACTTTGCTGAGGGGAAAATGACCAGATTCATTATTAACAGGATCACTCTGGTGGTTTCATTTAGAACAAATTAAAAAGGAGCAAGAGTAGGAGTAGGAAAACAGGTAAGGTGAGAAATGGATTGACCAAGACTAGGAAGGCAACGGTAGACACCTTAAGAAGTGATTAGGTTCTATATATATTCTGAAAATAGGGGTGTTAGATTTGCTGATGGGCTGGATATGGAATATGAAAGAAGAGATGAGTCAAGAATATGTCTAAAAGTTTTAACCTGAGGCTCAGATTTTGACCTCAGAAGACTGTAAGAGGAGTAAGTTTGGAGGAATATCGGAACTCAGTAAAGTCTGGAGACACCTCAATCTCAGTAAAGTCTGAGATGCCTGTTAGACATCTCAATGGTAAAGTCGAATAAGTTGTTGGATTTAAGATTCTGGAATATAGTTGAGGGGTTCAAGCTAGATATATTAATTGGTTTCATTAGTGTATGAGCCATATCTACCTCGTTTATCTCAATGTGTACCATTCCTATACCATGTTTAGTACTTAGAAGGTACTCACGAAATACCTGTTGAGTGACTACAAATATAATGAGTTGTGTGCTGGTAAATGTTTAACTACAAGCACTCTGCAGAAAAAAATCAAACTGAAAACAAAACTCTGATTTCTAGTGTTTGCAGATTTTCGTGGTGTAAACTCCTACCATGATTTCAGGCTACCAAAGTAACATCACTAAATGCAGAGTTGGGAAGAAATGTGTGCAGTTGATTCCCTTTAACTGGTATAAAGCAGCTCCAGCACAAAACTAAGCCCGCTCTTGTTTAGTGATATAATCATATACTTATTTAATGATTTTTGACTTCTTTCAATCCACTTTCCCATTCCTTCCTATTCTTTTATTATTTAATCTATGATCTTAAATGCTGGCTTAAAATAATACTATCTTGGAGGTCGTTCGGGAGATGGGTGAAATAGGCAATGGGGATTAAGGAGTGCACTTGTCGTGATGAGCTCTGGGTGTTGTATGGAAGTGCTGAATCACTACACTCTACACCTGAAACTAATATAACACTGTATGTTAACTGTACTGGAACTTAAAATTTTTTTAATTAAAATTTCTTTAATGTTTTAAAATAAAATAAAATGATACTATCTTCTCTAACCCCCAAAAATCATATACATATTTTCCTTACTAACAGGTGTGCATTAAAAAAAGACTTTTAAATAAGCTTGATAGTTGGGCAGATAGGAAGGAAAAAAATCTCATAAGTGATAATAAAAGCTCAAAATGGGGGATTTAAGCAAATATTTAAAAACCTATGTCACATACCAAACTAAGTTTATCCTTGTATATTTAACCAGGCTTTTATATTATCCACACATCTGAGATATTATTATACAATGCTTGGGAAAAAGATTTCACAGCCTACAAAATAATCTGTTATAAGGTTAACAGTACTCTTTTGCCAGAGATTTCTTCATAAATTTGAATCCAGCCTAGAAAATGTGTTTAAAAATGTTGCCATAAAACATCTACCACAAGAATGTCTATACAAAGCTTAATCAAGTTGTTCTGTTCTGGAGTCCCAACTTGTTTGGCATATATCTCAGTCACTATTGGTTCTTTAAAAAATACTCAATATTTTAAAAATTTGTACTGTGGTAAAACATACACGAAATTTACCATTTTAACTATTTTTTTTTAAAGATTTTATTTATTTATTTGAGAGAGAGAGAATGAGAGACAGAGAGCATGAGAGGGAGGAGGGTCAGAGGGAGAAGCAGACTCCCTGCCGAGCAGGGAGCCCGATGCGGGACTCGATCCCGGGACTCCAGGATCATGACCTGAGCCGAAGGCAGTCGCTTAACCAACTGAGCCACCCAGGCGCCCCATTTTAACTATTTTTAAGTGTACAGTTCAGGTATTACATACATTCACATGTATGTTCCTTCACCACTATCTATAGAACTTTAATTAATTAATAATTTGTTTCATATAAAAGAAGTGCATGTTGTAAATAATTTAAAAAGAAAAGTACAAAACAAAATAAAATTCCCCAAAGTCTCACCATTCAGAGCAAATCAACCTTGTTGTACATATGGAATTATATCAGACTGTTAAATCCATAGTCTAAAAATGCCTCATGTGTTAGAGATTCTGCTGAGTCTAAAATGGGATTCAGACTCTGTGTCTAATGAAGTGGTAGGGCTGCAAACCCCAATTGTCTATTTTGCAGCATTTATTTAATGTACCAGTGAGCAAGCCTCAATAAAAATGATTTATGCTCAGAGTGATGAGGCATGGGGAAGAGGAGGTATGGACAATTCCCTATCCTGGACATACCATTTATGGCTGAGCCCCAAGGAGAGAGAGTTGCAAGTAGAAGATGAAGGACTATTGGTCATTAGGAAATTGTTCATGGAAGAAAGATTAGGGACAAGATCATTCTTCTAAATTCTCTTTCAACACAAATAGTCATCACAAAAATTTCAAGCAAAGGATAAAGTTTGTAACTTATGAGTTTCACAGATTTGGATGCAATGTGCCCCAAACAACAATCTGGAGAAGGACATGGCTTCCTCCTCCAGAGAAACTGTCATGCTCTGTACCAATGTGAAGACACTGCTTTTTCTTCTCTTTTTCCCCTAGGGCGGGATGGGAAGATGAGAAGTGCTAAAGAGGACTACTGATGAACTGTTATCAGACCTCCCTAGGGATTCTGAAATTACTGGAGACTGGCAAGAAGTAGTTTATAAGTAAAGGTTATGAGCTAAAAAAATTTAGATATTTATGCTAATGTTACCACATTTATACATGTGTGCCTGGAGACTTGAGAGGACTGATGATATATATTCAAACATATGACTTTTAAATTTCATTTTGGCCTCATAGATACCCCATCATTTATTTGGTCATTTGCTTTTTTTAGGGATTTTTAATGTTTTCAGTTAATTTTGGTTTGAAAAACGTCCTTGGGGGCACCTACATGGCTCAGTCGGTTAAGGGTCTGACTCTTGATTTTGGCTCAGATCACAATCTTGGGGTCCTGAGATTGAGCCCTGTGATGGGCTCCTGCTTAGGATTTTCTTTCTCCCTCTCCCTCTGCAAATCCCCTGCTCTCTCCTGTGCACGACCTCTTTCTCACTCTCTCTAAAAAAAGAAAAAAAAGAGAGAAAGAGGAAAGAAAAATATCCCCGAATATATTGGCAAATTGAACTCCTGAAAGGTTTTGACAAAATATATCCAACTGTTAGGCTAAACGATATAAAATATGACATTTTAAACTATAAAAAATGGCGGGGTGCCTGAGTGGCTCAGTCGGTTAAGCATCTGCCTTCAGCTCAGGTCATGATCTCAGGGTCCTGGGATTGAGCCCCACATTGGGCTCCCTGCTCAGCAGGGAGTCTGCTTCTCCCTTTGTGCTCCCCCCCTCAAATAAATAAATAAAATCTTAAAAAAAAAACTATAAAAAATGGCAATTGCATATGGCTCAATCTAAAATTATATGTAAAAATGCTCTGTTCATTACATACTTACCAATTTCTGCCAATTTTAATAAAGAGTTGTATCTCATTACTTTAATTTTCATTTGTTTAATTACTCTTATGATTCATTTATTCAGCAGTCCTGATTGTGTCCTTACCATGTGCAAACCACTATGATAAGCATAAGGATACAAAAAGCACTAAGATCAGAATTGAACCTGTCTTTATAGAATTTACAAGTCTATTAGAGGAAATTATTAATCAAATAGTCTTAAATATAAATATGAAATTTAATATATGAGAAATGCCATGACTGAGATGTGCTGAGTCTATAAAGGGACATCTAATTTAAATTGGGAGGCTCACAGGTTTACCTGTGAATGTGACATTTGAGCCATTATTTAAAAGAGGAGTACATTTAACTAATGAGGAGTTGGTAGAAGGGAATTTGAAATGGTAAATTGTGTTCAAAAGCTTTGTGGTGGGGGAGGAGCAAGATTGCAGAGGAGTAGGAGACCTGGATTTTGTCTGTTCTTAGGAATTCAGCTAGATAGGGATCAAACCATTCTGAACACCTACGAACTCAACAGGAGATTGAAGAAAAGAATAGCAGCAACTCTCTGAACAGAAAAGTGACCACTTTCTGGAAGGTAGGATGTGCGGAAAACTGAATCCGAGGAGATATTTGGGAGGATAGATGGCGGGGGAGGGGGCCTCTGTCAGCCACTTCTGGCAAGTGATAGAGCAGCGGAGCACAAAATCTGAACTTTTAGAAGTCTGCTCCGCTGAGGGACGTCGCTCCAGTGGCTAAGCGGGGGGTGGAACCCTAGTGGGACAATGTGGTCTCAGGACCCTCAGGGTCACAGAAAGACTGGGGGTGCCTGAGTGCAGCAGAGCTCCCAGGTATTGGAGCGGGGAAGCCAGCTGCAGAGACGGAGCCGAGGCGTGGGCTCTCAGCTCGGGGTTATCATAAACTGTGGCCCATGGCACAGTCGGGCCACTGCTCCTCCAGCAGGGACCCAACAAGCGGCAGATCCGGGGAGACTCCCCTTCCTCTCCCGGGAGAAGCGGCGCAGGAGCGCACCGCAGGGATTTGCTGGGTTTGGAGACTCCACACCTAGTCGAGTGCCAGAGATAGAAATGCTTGGTCACAGGTGGGGTGAGCACGGAGTGTGGCTGGAGACCAGGGAGATGGGAGTGATTGCTTTTCTCTGGGGGCTCACTGAGGAGCGGGGCCCCAAGTTCTCAGCTCCCCTGGGGCAGAGATTGGGAGGCTGCCAATTTCATTCTCGTCCTCCAAAGTCTAACAGAAAGCTTGCAGGGAACAAAAGCTCCAGAGAGCAAACCCGAGCAGATGACTTAGCCCGGACCAGGCAAGGGCGGGGCAATTCCGCCTCCAGCAAAGACATTTGGGAACCACAGCAACAGGCTCCTCCCCCAGAAGATCAGCAAGAACAGCCAGCCAAGACCAAGTTTACCAATCAATGAGAATGGCAGAACTCCAGCATTAGGGGAATACTGCACATAGAATTCATGGCTTTTTTCCCATGATTCTTTAGTCTTTCTTTTTTTTTTTTTTTTAAAGATTTTATTTATTTATTTGACAGAGAGAGACACAGCAAGAGAGGGAACCCAAGCAGGGGGACTGGGAGAGGGAGAAGCAGGCTTCCCGTGGAGCAGGGAGCCCGAAGTGGGGCTCGATCCCAGGACCCTGGGATCATGACCCGAGCCGAAGGCAGATGCCTAACGACTGAGCCACCCAGGCGCCCCTCTTTAGTCTTTCAAAGTCAATTTTTTTAATTTTCTTTTTTTTTCTTTTTCTATATTTAAAAAACTTTTTCTTTTTCCCTTTTTCAACCAACATCTTATCAATCCCTTTTTTTAGAGTCATATTCTATCCATTCATAGTAGTTAACATTATTTTTGGTATATATATATATATATATATATATATATATATAAATTGTTCTCTCTTTAAAGTTTTGGGATACAGTTTCTTCTAACAGATCAAAATATACCCTAAATCTCTAGTGTATGGCTTTGTTCTAGTCTCTTGCCTGATCACATTCTCTTCCTTTTTTTTTTTTTAATTCCTCTTTCTTTTTTCAACCAAGTTCTTGTCAATTCATTTTATAAAATCTTCTATAATTTTCATCTGTACAGTCATATTCCATCCCTTTATCATATTTACCCTTATTTTTGTACATATATAAGTTTTTCTTTCTTTAAAATTTTAGGAGCCACTTTCTTCTAACAGACCAAAATATGCCCAAAATCTAGTGTGTGGCACTGATCTATGCACCAGCCTGATTATTTTGATCATTTTTTTTAAATCTTTTTCTTTTCTTTCTTTTTTTTTCTTCCTTTCCCTTTGTTTTCCCCTGGTTTCAGGTCTCTTCTGATTTGTTTAGTGTATATTTTTCTGGGGTTGTTGTTACCCTGTTAGCATTTTGTTCTCTCATTCATCTATTCTCCTCTAGACAAAATGACAAGATGGAAAAAATCACCTCAAAAAAAAAAAAAAAAGAACAAGAGTCAGTACCAACTGCCCAGGGACCTAATCAATACAGACATTAGTAAGATGTTGGAACTAGAGTTCAGAATGACGATTTTAAAGATACTAGCTGGGCTTGAAAAAAGCATGGAAGATATTAGAGAAACCCTTTCTGGAGAAATAAAACAACTAAAATCTAACCAAGTTGAAATCAAAAAGGCTATTAATGAGGTGCAATCAAAAATGGAGGCTCTAACTGCTAGGATAAATGGACAGAATCAGTGATATAGAAGACCAAATGATGGAAAATAAAGAAGCTGAGAAAAAGAGAGATAAACAACTATTGGATCACAAGGGCAGAATTCAAGAGATAAGTGATACCATAAGATGAAACAATATTACAATAATTGGGATCCCAGAAGAAGAAGAAAGAGAGAGGGGCAGAAGGTATATTGGAGCAAATTATAGCAGAGAACTTTCCTAATTTGGGGAAGGAAACAGGCATCAAAATCCAGAAGGCACAGAGAACCCCTCTCAAAATCAATAAAAATCGGTCAACACCCCAACATCTAATAGTAAAACTTACGAGTCTCAGAGACAAAGAGAAAATCCTGAAAACAGCTCGGGACAAGAGGTCTGTAACCTACAATGGTAGAAACATTAGATTGGCAACAGACCTATCCACAGAGACCCGGCAGGCCAAAAAGGACTGGCAGGATATATTCAGAGCACTAAACGAGAAAAATATGCAGCCAAGAATACTATATCCAGCTAGGCTGTCATTGAAAATAGAAGGAGAGATAAAAAACTTCCAGGACAAACAAAAACTAAAGGAATTTGCAAACACGAAACCAGCCCTACAGGAAATATTGAAAGGGGTCCTCTAAGCAAAGAGAGAGCCTAAAAGGAACATAGACCAGAAAGGAACACAGACAATATACAGTAACGGTCACCTTACAGCAATACAATGGCACTAAATTCCTATCTTTCAATACCTGAATGTAAATGGGCTAAATGCCCCAATCAAAAGACACAGGCTATCAGATCGGATAAAAAAAACAAGACCCATCAATATGCTGTCTGCAAGAGACTCATTTTAGACCCAAAGACACCTCCAGATTGAAAGTGAGGGGGTGGAAGGCCATTTATCATGCTAATGGACACCAAAAGAACACTGGGGGTGGCAATCCTTATATCAGACAAATTAGATTTTAAACCAAAGACTATAATAAGAGATGAGCAAGGACACTATATCATACTTAAAGGGTCTATCCAACAAGAAGATCTAGCAATTGTAAATATCTATGCCCCTAACATGGGAGCAGCCAATTATATAAGGCAATTAATAACAAAGCAAAGAAACACACCAACAACAATGCAATAATAGTGGGGGACTTTAACACCCCCCTCGCTGAAATGGACAGATCATCTAAGCAAAAGATCAACAAGAAAATAAAGACATTAAATGACACACTGGACCAAATGGACTTCACAGATATATTCAGAACATTCTATCCCAAAGCAACAGAATACACATTCTTCTCTAGTGCCCATGGAACATTCTCCAGAATAGATCACATCCCAGGTCACAAATCAGGTCTCAACCCATACCAAAAGATTGGGATCATTCCCTGCATATTTTCAGACCACAATGCTTTGAAACTAGAACTCAATCACAAAAGGAAAGTCAAAAAGAACTCAAATACATGGAGGCTAAAGAGCATCCTACTAAAGAATGAATGCGTCAACCAGGAAATTAAAGAAGATTTAAAAAAATTCATGGAAACCAATGAAAATGAAAACACAACTGTTCAAAATCTTTGGGATGCAGCAAAGGCGGTCCTAAGAGAAAAATATATAGCAATACAAGCCTTTCTCAAGAAACAAGAAAGGTCTCAAATACATAACCTAACCCTACACCTAAAGGAGCTGGAGAAAGAACAGTAAATAAAGCCTAAACCCAGAAGAAGAAGAGAAATAATAAAGATCAGAGCAGAAAACAATGAAATAGAAACCAAAAGAACAGTAGAACAGATCAATGAAACTAGGAGCTGGTTCTTTGAAAGAATTAACAAGATTGATAAACCCCTGGCCAGACTTATCAAAAAGAAAAGAGAAATGACCCTGATAAATAAAATCATGAATGAAAGAGGAGAAATCACAACCAACACCAAAGAAATACAAATGATTATAAGAACATATTATGAGCAACTATATGCCAGCAAATTAGATAATCTGGAAGAAATGGATGCATTCCTAGAGATGTATAAACTATCAAAACTGAACCAGGAAGAAATAGAAAACCTGAACAGACCCATAACCACTAAGGAAATTGAAGCAGTCATCAAAAATATCCCAACAAACAAGAGCCCAGGGCCAGATGGTTTCCAAGGGGAATTCTACAAATTTTTAAAGAAGAATTAATGCCTATTCTTCTGAAACTGTTCCAAAAAATAGAAATGGAAGGAAAACTTCCAAACTCATTCTATGAGGCCAGCATTACCTTGATCCCAAAACCAGACAAAGACCGCATCAAAAAGGAGAACTAAAGACCAATATCCCTGATGAACATGGATGCAAAAATTCTCACCAAAATACTAACCAGTAGGATCCAGCAGTACATTAAAAGGATTATTCACCACGACCAAGTGGGATTTATTCTTGGGCTGCAAGTTTGGTTCAACATCTGCAAATCAATCAGTGTGATACAATACATTAATATATGAAAGAACGAGAACCATAGGATCCTCTCAGTAGATGCAGAAAAATCATTTGATGAAGTACAGCATCCTTTCTTGATTAAAACTCTTCAGAGTGTAGAGATAGAGGGTATATACCTCAATATCATAAAAACCATCTATGAAAAACCCACAGTGAATATCATTCTCAATGGGGAAAAACTGAGAGCTTTCCCCCATAAGGTCAGGAACACAGCAGGGATGTTCACTATCACCACTGCTGTTCAACATAGTATTAGAAGTCCTAGCCACAGCAATCAGACAACAAAAAGAAATAAAAGGCATCTGAATTGGCAAAGAAGAAGTGAAGCTCTCACTCTTTGCAGATGATATGATACTTTATGTGGAAAACCCAAAAGACTCCACCCCAAAACTGCTAGAACTCATACAGGAATTCAGTAAAGTGGCAGGATATAAAATCAATGTACAGAAATCAGTGGCATTCCTATACACCAACAACAAGACAGAAGAAAGAGAAATTAAGGAGTCAATCCCATTTACAATTGCACCCAAAGGTGTAGGAATAAATCTAACCAAAGAGGCAAAGAATCTGTACTCAGAAAACTATAAAATACTCATGAAAGAAATTGAGGAAGACACAAAGAAATGGAAAAATGTTCCACGCTCATGGATTGGAAGAACAAATATTGTGAAGATGTCAATGCTACCTAGAGCAATCTACACATTCAATGCAATCCCTATCAAAATACCATCCACTTTTTTCAAAGAAATGGAACAAATAATCCTAAGATTTGTATGGAACCAGAAAAGACCCTGAATAGCCAGAGGAATGTTGAAAAAGAAGAGCAAAGCTGGTGGCATCACAATTCCGGACTTCCAGCTCTATTACAAAGCTGTAATCATCAAGACAGTATGGTACTGATACAAAAACAGACACATAGATCAATGGAACAGAACAGAGAGCCCAGAAATGGACCCTCAACTCTATGGTCAACTAATCTTCGACAAAGCAGGAAAGAATGTCCAGTGGAAAAAAGACAGTTTCTTCAACAAATGGTGTTGGGAAAATTGGACAGCCACATGCAGAAGAATGAAACTGGACCATGTCCTTACACCACACACAAAAATAGACTCGAAATGGTTGAAAGACCTCAATGTGAGGCAGGAGTCCATCAAAATCCTAGAGGAGAACACGGGCAGCAACCTCTTTGACCTCAGCTGCAGCAAGTGCTTCCTAGAAACATCACCAAAGGCAAGGGAAGCAAGGGCAAAAATGAACTATTGGGACTTCATCAAGATAAAAAGTTTTTGCACAGCAAAAGAAACAGTCAACAAAACCAAAAGACAACTGACAGAATGGGAGAAGATATTTGCAAATGATGTATCAGATAAAGGGCTAGTATCCAAAATCTATAAAGAACTTCTTAAACTCAATACCCAAAGAACAAATGATCCAATCAAGAAGTGGGCAGAAGACATGAACAGACATTTTTCCAAAGAAGACATCCAAATGGCCAACAGACACATGAAAAAGTGCTCAACATCACTCGGCATCAGGGAAATCCAAATCAAAACCTCAATGAAATACCACCTCACACCAGTCAGAATGGCTAAAATTAACAAGTCAGGAAACGACAGATGTTGGTGGGGATGCAGAGAAAGGGGAACCCTCCTACACTGTTGGTGAGAATGCAAGCTGGCGCAGCCATTCTGGAAAACAGTATGGAGGTTCCTCAAAAAGTTGATAATGAGCTACCGTATGATCCAGCATTTGCACTAGTGGGTATTTACCCCAAAGATACAAATGTAGGGATCTGAAGGGGTACGTGCACCCTGATGTTTACAGCAGCAATGTCCACCATAACCAAACTATGGAAAGAGCCAAAATGTCCATCGACAGATGAATGGATAAAGAAGATGTGGTATATATATACAATGGAATATTATGCAGCCATCAAAGGAATGAAATCTTGCCATTTGCAAGGACATGGATGGAACTGTAGGGTGTTATGCTGAGTGGAATAAGTCAATCAGAGAAAGACATGTATCATATGACCTCACTGATATGAGAAATTGTTAATCTCAGGAAACAAACTGAGGGTTGATGGCGTGGTCGGAGTTGGGAGGGATGGGGTGGCTGGGTGATAGACATTGGGGAAGGTATGTGCTATGGTGAGCACTATGAATTGTGTAACACTGTTGAATCACAGACTTGTACCTCTGAAACAAATAATACATTATATGTTAAAAAAAAGAAGAAGATAGTAGGAAGGGAAAAATGAAGGGGGGAAATCGGAGGGGGAGATGAACCACAAGAGACTATGGACTCTGAGAAACAAAGTGAGGGTTCTAGAGGGGATGGGGGTAAGGGGATGGGTTAGCCTGGTGATGGGTATTAAATAGGGCACGTAATGCATGGAGCACTGGGTGTTATACACAAACAATGAGTCATGGAACATTACATCAAAAACTAATGATGTAATGTTTGGTGATTAACATAACAAAAAAAGCTTTGTGGCAAAAATAGAGCATCATACGTTCAGGGACTTGAAAGAAGATAGGAGTGTGTGGAACAGACATTAGTTCAGTTGATTTACGGTATGAGAGGAAAAATTTTTTTAAAAAAAGGAATATTCTTTTTCTCATAAGAGTAATGAGGAAACGTGGGGTTTTAAGCAGGGGTGCAGAATCATGTTCTTACATATATTTTGAAAGCATCATTCTTTGTGTGACCATGAGGGTAGCTTGGACTTGGGAAACTGAGATAGAGACTGAAAAAAGGTAATAGATTTGGGAGCTATTTGAACAACTGAATGGATGTTTGTACTGTTTGTTGAAATGGGGAACACTGGAAAAGGAAAAGGTTTAGAGGTAAAGTAATGCATTTGGTGGAGTTTAAGGGGCTTTTTATACATCCAAGTGGAAATGTCAAGTAGATAATTGAATATACATAACCAGAGCTCAAAGAAGGTTTAGATATAGGATTTTAAATTGTGAGCCATTTACTGAGTTTTAAACAAAATATATGTATTGTCTATTAAAAATTTAAAGAATATTATAGAGCAAGATAAATCTCTATATTCTCATATCAAGTAATGTCCAAGATTTATAATTTGTTCAATAAAAGTTTAATAACAGTTTATTAAATTAAAAATGACAATGTGACATTATTTTAGTAGTTAAAGGAAAGACATCTGCATTTATGCATGTATATAATGTACTGTGCACAAGAGATGTGTATATATGTCATACATATAATGTGAGATTATATAAATATATCACAGAAATGAGAGTTGAAATATGAATATGAAGATCATAGGCTAGCTATATGTGGGGAGTAGGATAAGCATATGTAAATTTATTTATTTTTATTTTTTTTTTATTATGTTATGTTAGTCACCATACAGTACTTCATTAGCTTTTGATGTAGTGATCCATGATTCATTGTTAGGTATATTTTTGTATTTTTTACACTGTGCATATGTGCCTCTTAAAATGAATGATTGAAATAATACATTGGACTAAAAGACTGGTATAGAGGATAGATAAGGATCAGGGATTGGGGGCTGGAAGGAAGATGATTTAGAGGGCTTTAGCCATAACTTACAACTTTGAGTTCTCTGCTTCTCAAACTATATCCAAAGTTCAGGTGAGAAAAATACTTCTGGGGGAAATGTACTTTATCCCTTCTTGTAATTTCTTCAGTGCATCAAACCTGAACATCTGGAAACTATTGAAATAGAGAATTGGTACCCTGAGGATTTCATTCACTGAATTCTGGTTTGGTATCTGCCTTTAGCTCACCCAGAGGAACACTTAACAAACATTGGTGACAGTGTGGGTTAGGACAGTGTCCTCTTTATTACCCATACAAAGAATTTCTTAAAACTCAATACCAGAAATTCCTTAGCCCTTAATGAATGTGTATGTACTGTTTTTATGGACGGTGTAAGCTATATTACTAATTGTGTTTTTTTGCATGTATATCAAGAGTTGCAGACATATCTGAAGCTCAACTTTTCATTAATGATTAGAACTCTTTACCTTAAATGTCTATGTTATAACTTCACCCTGATTTTTTAGTATTTTCTCCAGTCTTAATTTTTCATTCATTTATATTTGTCTACTGCACAGATTGTTATGTATCTTTATAATCCAGAAGAAAATCAATTAGATAATAGAAAAAAATGGGAGCTCTTTATTCAAAAGTGAAAAATAAGGTGATGGGCTTGGATGATCTTACCTGGGGAGAGAGAATAAAGTTAGGACAAACTCAGGCCCAGGATTTAGCATTGAGGAACCTATGTATTTAATCACTAGATAGAGGCAGAGAATCAGAAATATAAGCATGGAAGACAGACCAAGGATGAAGGATGGGACCTGGGAAGTTGGAAGCCAAGAAGCAGTGAGCTACCTGATAGGAATACTACTGAAAAATCAAGGAAGTTAAGGAATGAAATGCCCACTGGGTTTCACAACTTATCTTCAGATAAGAGTTTTGGGAGATGAATTCAGATTTGAGTAGCTTGAGGAGCAAAGAGCAGGTGAAGAAATGGAGACATGGAATGTAAGTAGCCCATAATTTTATGTTTGTTAGACATTTTTTTCTTCTATGAACTCTCTGTTTATGTCTTTTGTTCTTTTTATATTAATGCTGTATCTTCTTATTAGTGTGTAAGAATGTGTTATATTTTAAGGTTTTGTCTTTACACTAGGTCTGTTAAATATGCTGCAAACTTTTTTTCAACATAGTCTTTCCCATTGCGGTGAACATAACCTTGATATCAACTAGAGTTCTGCCAGCTATAGAAGAGCCACTTGTGATTATATCTTATACTATAATGATAGTATCTTTCACCCATTCAATTAATGTATATTTATTGCTTGCACTATGTGCTCATGATTAATTTTATAAGAATTTGCATTATAATTTTAACAGAATGTTCACAGCTCACTACAGCAGTAATTTTAGTAGATATAAATGGGATATTTAAAAATCCTTAGATAACAACTACAAATTGTAGAAAGAGCTGAAGATTCACAGTAAATACCCTAAAAACAATCTTTCCCCAAACATAGTTTTAGTTACTATTTTGTAAATAAAGCAAAGATAGAGCAATTAATCTTAGGCTAAACTCATCCAATTCATCATCTGGGTTAAATATTGAATCAAGTCTTACCATAACACTAATAAAGAATATTACCTGCATGGATAGTAGCTGTCCCTAAAATAGAGAGGAATGAGGAGTTTGGCTCAGGGCACCAGAATTAAAGACTGATGAGGGAGTTTTTAAAAATTTACTGAAGTGTTTATATCCATAATATTCGTAGCAGTGATGTAAAAGTAACCACAGTACATTTAGGTAATTTTTATCACATTGAGGCCTCATGATTTTTTTTTAAGATTTTATTTATTTATTTGACAGAGAGAGACAGAGCGAGAGAGGGAACACAAGCAGGGGGAGTGGGAGAGGGAGAAGCAGGCTTTCCGCGGAGCAGGGAGCCCGATGCGGGACTCGATCCCAGGATCCTGGGATCATGACCCGAGCCGAAGGCAGACGCTTAACGACTGAGCCACCCAGGCGCCCCAAGGCCTCATGATTTTTTATAACTACATATTTTTTATTTGTCCATAATAAACTTCAAAAGAAATAGATGTTCTATGAATACTCTGCATAACAGCTTTATGAAAAAGGATCTTCCTAAAGAAATTTAAAAAAAAATGAAGAGTAGCATATAAGATCAACTTTTATCTATTTGGATGAAAAATAAAACAGTTCAGTTAGATAAAATACTTTTTATAACTATTCATGCTGGGGGTGTGTCCCTGGATTTGAAGAATATAAGTATTTTTTGCTGTCTTTGTTAATGTTTTAGGACTATTAAATAAGACATATTGAAATGGTTCCTTAAGGTTTCCAGTTAAGAAAGAGTGAATGTCATTTTAAAAATTCTCTAATTAAATATTACAATCAATACTGGAGTATGAGTTCTGAAATTTTCCTTTACTATATATTAATAAACCCTTCTTAGAGTTTCTAACTTAATCTCAAAAATGTGCTTAGAAAACGGAAGAAAATATTTTCTGTTTTTTAATATATTCCCACATATCAAGTGGTATATGGCCATAAATGAATAAGATGACAATATTTGTATTATATTAATAATTTTCTATTATCTACATTCTCAATTACAATAAAGGTACTATATACGTAAGATGTGTTAAATGTACATTTAAGATATATAATATATAGATATATAGTTTATATATTATAAACAAGCACTAAATTCTAATTTAAATGAAGGTAATAATTTGTCTAATTAAACTCTACAACATTCAGAATTCCTTAGGAGCCATTTTACTAACGTAGAGGCTTAGAATAGCAGACCCTTGAGTGGGTTACAGCGGTTTGAATCTTGGCTCTACTGCATGATCTTGGGAAAGTTTAGCATCTTTTGAATAAATGTTATGTTTAAATGTTAAAGTTCAAAATGGTAAATTTGGGAAGGATGGTGAAGAGAAACAGTGACCTGATTGGCAAATAATTCCAGTGTGTGTGTGTGTGTGTGTGTGTATGTGTGTGGGTATGGGTATTGATGTGTAGGGATGCTGAAGTAGACTTCCAGGCAAGAGGGAACTGTGTAGAACTGAAAGATGGTTTCTGAGCCAATAAAAAAGAGTTTTGCAGAAATTTTTAACAAAACAGAAGGTAACGCGTATCAGGATAAGACAGAAGGTAACGTGTATCAGGATAAGACCAGAACCTGTGACCTCACATGCACATATTTGGTAGAATTACTAGAATTATACAAAAACACAACAAAACAAAATGTGTGACAGTTAGCTTGAAGTTCTCCATTTGTAAAATACATGTGTTCACTAAGGGAATATCTATAGTCAGGTCTAAAATTTCCAAGTTCATAGGAGATTGCAACCATTTTGCTCTAGCTGAAGAAAAGCCATTTGTGTCTGAGTCAAAGCTAAAGTAGTTTTCAAGCTCAGAGGATCTTTTTGATTTTATGCAGAGGGACAGAGTGAGTTAAATATGTTTTCTATTTAGGCTGGGAGAATACAATTCAGTTTATATTAAATGAGGATAGAAAACACAATTCAATAAGACTAGTATTCACATCACAGTCTAAATGATGTATTCCTTTATCAATAAGAACTAATTAGGGAACTAACAACCTTTATGATTATTTCAATAAAGCATTAATTATACAGAAAAATATAATTTCTGTGAGTACATACTATTGCCTATATCCTATATGGGGTGGGGAGTCCATGCAACCATAACCAAAGGCACCATGACTCACCTGAAATTTCTCAGAGAGGGTAAACCTTGCAAACTTGAATCTATAAAGTAATAGCAAATACCACAGGACTAGCTTTTCCAGTTCATGTTTGCTAACATACACGTGCAGAAAGATTCCACAGGATGGTAAACTATTGAAAATTCTAATAACTGTTAGGTTTGAATGATCTTTGATTCTAAAAATTATCTTAAACAGGTTTTTCTATATGTCTGTATTTCTTTTCATCAATTCTGTGCACAAAGTATTACTTTAAATAACAGTTTTTTAAAAGATTTTCAGTACCTAAGCTGAGCAGGCTTCAAATTTTGTTGCAAATTGCATGCTCGATAAATTTTGTATTGTTTTGCTGATTAAATAATGTTTTCTACTAAAGAAATAGTAAAGAAGAAGTAAAATATTCATTAATTTCAAATCAGTGACTGTGATGAAATAGCATTATCTTAAAATAACTCCAAGACCACTTCAGATTTTGTCTAACTGTTGGCAGAAAATAACTGGAAAAATACCCCTTTTTGCCCCTCAGACTTGAAATACCAATTTCACAACACTAAAATTTCATCAAATCTCATTAGGAATTATTAATATTTCAAGAAGATGGCGCGAATTTTATAATACGATACGCTAATTCCCTTCCTGATCCCATTGAAAATCACATGTTTACAAGTAATTTAAAAAAAGAAGGAAAAGGAAACCAAAACAAAACAAAAGGGAAGATGCTCAAGCTAAAGGAACATTTGTTTCTATCTTGGTGGAGAAAATTAGGGTCAATTTCACCTATTCCTCAACTTGGAGCTGATTTTGTTCCTTCTTTGCACTCACTCCTATTCCTACAAAAGTGAAGGAGGAGATACATGTGGAAGATCAGAGATAAAGGGAAGATTAGTTTTAGAGGCCTTCTAAAAATGCTAATGTAGTAAGAATATTAAGTCAAAATTTCATTTTGAAACAGGTTGTTAATATAGAAAAAAAGTGCTCTTTTCTTTTCACAGTTAAGAACATTGAGGCTTGAAGTTAAAGTCACATCACCCCCCTACATCCCCCATGCAGCTGCCAGTCACAGAACAGACACGAATCAACTGGTGGTGTTGGGTTTTAGAATAATACTGAATTAGTGTAACCAGCTTTCAGTAATAAGTAGGGGTTTACCATTGTCTTAACACAATTATGCATATTTCATAATGTTCCATAGGAGAAAGCAAATGCAAACAGAAATTTTAAAAACTTAAATATGAGAACAAATATTGGCAGTCTATCGGGCTTTTAATTGTTTAAGAATCTCAGAATCCCCACTGTAGATGGGGGAACATTCTAAAAAATCATCTTAAATAGCTATAAAGTGGTACATCTCATTATTTAGGATTTCCCCCCCATCGTCTGAAACATTTGGCTGAATGTAATCTTCCAGGAACAAGGTGTACCCAGCCTCCTCAGATTACTGAAAGTGAAATCTAACCCAAGTCACTGTGGAAACTTTCAGCATAAAGCAGTCTTTTAGAGAGACATCGTTACCTCTATTGGATGTTCCATGACTGGCAGGCCAAGCCAATATTGGCCTTGGAGCAAGGATAGGGAATAGGGCGGGTGGGGTTGAGGACCAGCAGACCAGAGAGAGGGGGGAAGGGTGGAGGGTGACTCATCGTCCATTTCTCTGACAGAATAGTGACTAACAGAGAGAAGGAAGACCAAAAAGTTCCCTTTACAGAGAACGTAAGTTTTGTAGCAATTGTTTGAAGCCATTTGGGAAAGCTTGCTAGTATTGTTTCTAGTTGAGTTTGTCCCTCTTGGAATGACAGATTTTCCCCATCTCCCTCATTGGTCTTCTCAGTCCCTCTAGATGCCCTTAGTGGGATCAGGGGTTGGGGAGAGTGAGGGAGGCCCTAGAAGCAGAAACTGGTTCAGCCAGTTGGAGCACTACCCATGTGTTAGTGACCTCCTTTCTCCAAGAACTCTTTCCCAGGCCCTTTCCTTTCATCAAATCCGTCTTGTCACCATGTCCTTGGTAACCTTATCCCACTGCCCAGCTCTTCTCTCTCCCTTTCCCCCCATTCCTCCCTATTCTCTCCTCACCTGTCCACCGCAATGGCCGTCATAGAGTAGATGCTGGCGAACACGGCCGTGATAGGGAAGAAGTTCTGGAAGCGACAGTAGTTGGCGCCGAAGTACCACTCGCTGTGAAGCGCATAGATGAAGTTGATTAAGGTGTTGAAGGCAGCCATGGAGGCGTCGGAGAAAGCCAGGTTCACGAGGAAGTAGTTGGTGACGGTCCTCATGCGCTTGTGGGCCAGGATGATCCAGATGACGATGAGATTCCCGAAGACCGCCACGGCCACCACCACGCCGTATGCTAGGGACCAGAGGGCGATGCGCCAGGACGGCTGCACGAACTGGTTGGTGAGGTTGGCCCGGGGCTGCGTAGGCGCCGGGGAGGCCGCAGGCAGTCCCGGCGCGGAGGAGGAGGCCGAGAGGTTGCCGGCTTGGACCAGCAGATGCAGCCACTCAGCCTCAGCCGCCCCTGCCGCGAGCGCCGCACTCAGGTTCCCGGCGTCCGCGCCCGCGGTGCCCGCGCCGTCCGTCCAGTTCGCGGCTGCGGGGAGAGTGCCCATCGCCACGGGGCTGCAGCCCCGGATCTCCCCACTCCCCGCCGCCAGCCGGAGCCGACTCCCTCGAAGTTCTTCTCCGCTTCCCGGTCCCTTTGCTGCTGGGCGGACCTCAGCCCTGCCTGGAAGCAAGGTGGAGAAGCTACCGCAGCCCTTGCTGGTTATGAGATGCTTGGAGCCAGCAGGTGATGGGTAGCAGGGGAGTCGCTTTCTCGGAGGAGTTTCCGACTCGAGCAGGCAGGAAGAATGAGATGGGAGGGAAGGGAGACGTTAGGAGCTGTCACCAGCAGAGAACTCCGGGATTGCCTCTGCTCGGGTTCCCGGGCCCTGGCTGGAGCACTGAGGTTCAGGCGCTGCAGCTGGCTTTATAGTCTCGTACAGTCCCCTGCTTTGGTGACGTTGTGGGGGCCGCGGAGCTGACGAACCCCTTCGCGGGCTACGATTGCGCTCCTTTCCTCCGTCGCGCCCTTCGCATTTCATTCATTCGCTACTTGTAGCCACGCAGCGAGAGCGTGGCGGGTTGAGACGCTCAGGAAGGGCTGCACTTCCTCAGTTGCAATTAAAATCTGTACATGAGGGGTGCCTGGGTGGCTCAGATGGTTGGGCGTCTGTCTTTGGCTCAGGTCATGATCCCAGGGTCCTGGGATCGAGCCCCACGTCTGGCTCCTGGCTTGGCTGGGAGGCTGCTTCTGCCTCTCCCCTTTTCATGCTCTCTCTCTCCGTATCCGTCTCAAATGAATAAATAAAATCTTAAAAAATAAAATAAAATAAAATCTGTACGTGATTGATTTTTCCTTTTTTAACTTCAAGATATTTTGCTGAGGTCCCTGCTCTCAGACATTTCTTATGGGCTGTTCTTTTCTAAACCAATTAAACCATTCACCCCTAAAGCAGAGGCACGATCCCAGATTTGTCGTCAAGAGCGTGTGTGTGTGTGTATGTGTGTGTGTATGTGTGTGTGTAACCTGCTGCAGGCTGCGGGTACAGCTAGACGCGTACTTTGGTAGGTGTCGCTGGCTTTTGGAATTTCGCTCCACTTTCTGCTTGTGTGTGTGTTCTCACTTCTCAGATCCCTTTTCCTCACACACTTCGGAAGTCTACCCATTTGTCCTCTTCTAATCTCTGTCACCAGAAATCAGTCTCCTCCGCCTTCCTCCCGGGCAGAGACTCTGGTTTCTCCTGGAGGATTCTGCTCACGTTGGAATGCCATAACACACTGAGGGTAAATCAGAAACCCGAGATGCAGATTTTTTTTTGAAATACGATGACAAGACTTGAATCTCTTCATTTCTCTGGTGTGAACGTATCTTGTAAGCAATCTAAACACATTCATTTGGTATATGGCTTTGGACATTTGGCGCCTTAGTTTTCAGGCTGACCATGAGGACACTCTGATAAGGGTGAGTGACAGTAACCTGTTTCCTGTGCAGACCCGGAGGGTCTGACTTCTGAGCTTGGCTGGGAGCAGGTGAGCAGCAGCGTTTGTGGAGTGCAAGCTGGAGATGGATGTTACGGGCAATTTATCAGTATGTTCCAGAGAGGAAACTCTTTATTAGTTTCTTGGGGGCAGGAATAATGGGATTTGGAGTTAAACATATTTTAGCAACCTCCCCAAAACATTGACTTCTTTGAACACAAGTTTCCTCATTTGAAAGTGCATATTTAAAAAATCTAATTTACAGAATAATTAGGGGGCAAGTAGTTTCAACAGACTTTCAACAACAGGGGGCAAGAGGGAGACCTCAATACATGTTAGCATCCTTTCTTCTTGTTATCATTGTTTTTTTCATCTAAACATTTTCAGGTAAAATAGACTGGCACAGAAAGTTCTTTAGCTTCAAGAAAAGGTAGCATGTGATTTGTGAACATTCTGTATTCTTTAGTTTCCTGGTGTAGAACATACTTCTCCAAAACTCTGCAGTGATTATTATACAAGTAGACCTGGATGTCTGGTAATGAATAATGTTTTCTTTCTTGTAGTTTTTATGACACACAAGGTAGTGTATAGAAATAACTTTGAGGCAACCTGATAATAAATATATTGATACAACCCTGCTTCAAAATAAATGCATGCTGAAAATAATAATTATCAAAAGTTATTATTTACTATTTCTTCTCAGAAAGGCCTGTGAAAATATGTGATAAATCATAAATGAATTTAATGAGATTCCACATGTCCTGTTTACTAATTCTAAGCTAAACCATTTTCTTTTGAAAGGCAGATTATTTCTTTCTGCCAATTCACCACTTAGAAATTACTTGAGTTGCAAATGAAAATCTCTTTCTTCCATAAGGAAATCAAGGAAGAATTAAAAAAAAATTGTATGACATTCATCAGTCATCAAATAAGTCATGTGGTCGCTTGGTAATTATGCATATTTTGATCAAATATTTAACGTTGTAAAATTACCTAGTTGTGTAGAAATCCATTCAGTTTACTCTGTGCTTTACTTATCCATACAGAGTATCAGGTCTGTAATTCTGCCTTCATTGGATTTTTCCCTGAGTGGAAATGATATGAAAAAAAAATGATAATGATAGAATTAGAAGTATTTACAATGAAAGGGGTATATCTAAAAAATGATTTTTTATTTTTATTTTTTTAAGAGAGAGAGCAGGTTGGGGGTTGGGCAGAGGGAGAAGCAGACTCCTCGCTGAGCAGGGAGCTGGATGCTGGACTCTATCTCAGGACTCTGGGATCATGACCGGAGCCGAAGGCAGATGCTCAACTCACTAAGCCACCCAGGACACCAGTGAAAAGGATTTAATGAGTTAGTTCTTTCTTTTCAGAGGAAGAGAGGGATCCAGGTCATGGCTTTCCTTTTAGATTTGCCTTCCACAGAGAGAATGTCTGTGTATCCCAGTAGAGGATTTATTGTTTATTCATTGCTTCAGTCATTCCTCCCATCAGTACTGAGTATACTTCCTTCCAGGAGCTCCGCCAGGTACTAGGATGGAGCAGTGAAACTACAGATATAAGCCAGATATGAATCCTGTCCTCACTGAGCCTGCAGTCTAGAAATATTTTTGATATTAGAGCAAGTGTTATGGATGGTGGAATAGGAAAGTAAAGAGAAAAATGGGAGTGTTCAACTGAACAGGAGGATGTTGTGTTCACTGGATTCTGGATTCTGTCAACTTCACATAATTTCTTTGTAAGAAAAAGATATATACACCTCTCTGTTTATTGCAGTTTTATTTACAATAGTCAAGATATGGAAGCAACCTAAGTGTCCATTGATAGAAGAATGGATAAAGAAGGTGTAGTGTGTGTGTATATATATACACACAATGGAATGTTATTCAGCCATAAAAAATGAGCTCTTGCCATTTGTGACAACATGGTTGGACCTAGAGCATATTATAATAAGTGAAATGAGTCAGAGAAAGACAAACACCATATGATTTTACTTATATGTGGAATCTAAAAAACAAAAGAAACCAACAACAACAACAAAAAGCAGAAACAGACCCATAAATATAGGGAGCAAGCTGATGGCTGCCAGCGGGAAAAGGGAGGATGGGCAAAATGGGTGAAGGAGAGTGGTAGATACAGGCTTCCAGTTATGGAATAAGTAAGTCACAGGGATGAAAGGTAGAGCATAGGGAATATAGTCAGTGGTATTGTAATAGTGAAGTAGGGTGACAGATGGTAGCCACACTTGTGGCGAGCATAGCATAACATATAGAGTTGTGGAATCACTATGTTGTACATCTGAAATTAACGCAACATTATGTTTGACTCTACTTCAATTAACAAAAATTTATTTGTAAGGATTAAATGAATTGCCAAAAAATAGACTTGTCAGAAGATTATGCCTTGAAAAATGGGAAGGTTTAGAAGATAATGGCTAAGAAAGAAGCTTCCTTAGACTTCTTCCTAAGAGAATTTGGTGAATACTCTACTCATTGTAGCTCCAGAATCTGAATCCTGCCCTTATCTGAGTCCACTCAGCTGGTTTCCTAATTCCTCTTTCTATTACTATAAGAACTTCACAGTCTTAGTCTTGGACTCCCGAGGGAAGGAGGACAGGCAGAGGAAATGGTAACATACCAGAAGGTGACTCTTGGAGAAGGATCCTATCCTCTTACATTTAAAACTTGGGAGTGTGGCTTTTCTGCCCACTCCCTCCTGCCCGCCAGTGCTGCTCAGGCTGTACCACTAGCTCAGAGCTCTAGGCTCTGGCTAAATTAGCTCCGCAGTGGTCTCTCTCCAGCTGCCCTCATGATCATCTACCAGGACGTCCTCAGCCATGATAAGATGTTCTCCGACATCTATAAGATTTGAGAGATCATAGATGGGCTGTGCCTGGAGGTGGAGGGGAAGGTGGTCAGGAGGACAGAGGGTAACATTGATGATTCACTAATGATGGAAATGCTTCCACTGAAGTCCCTGAGGGCAAAGGTACTGGAAGCACGGTAATCACTGATGTTGCTATTGTCATGGACCATAACTTTCAGGAAACCAGCTTCACAAAAGAAGCCTACAAGAAGTACATCAAAGATTACATGAAATCAGTCAAAGGCAAACTGAAAGAACAGAGGCCAGAAAGAGTAAAATCTTTTATGATAGGAGCTGAAGAACAAATGAAGCTATGAAATCCTAGCTAACTTCAAAAATTACCAGTTCTTTTTAGGGAAAACACAAATCCAGATGGCATGGTTGCTCTGCTGGACTACCGTGAGAATGGTGTGACCCTATATATGAGTTTCTTTAAGGACGGTTTAGAAATGGAAAAATGTTAAGGAATTTGGCCATTACTTTGGATGCATCACCTATTGTCATAACTAGCTGCTGCTCTTCATCCACACAATACCAGGACTTAAACAAATGGGCCTGATGTCATCTTGAGCTCTTCATTTATTTTGACCTTGATTTATTTGGAGCGGAAGCATTGTTTTTAAGGCATATTTTTTTTACATATCATGTAGGTTAGCTAAAGATAAAATGCATTTAAACTCATTTGAGAGAATGTCTCTTAGCTTAATACATAATTAAGTCGATCCTGTGTAGTGTCCTGGAGAAGTTAGGGCCTGGTTGTGGACTGCTGCTAGAAAGCGTAAGACTGTCTACAGATAACTTCTACAGTGAAAACTTCTTCTGGGACTGGAATAGAAAAAAAAAAACAAGAATGAAAACTCTTAATTCTGAGTTCAAGTAAAGGGAAAGACCATGCTCATAGTGGTGCCAACATTTGAAGTGACTCCTAATACATTTCATCACGTACAAAAGTAGTAGTTAACTCAATGACATTACCAAAAGAATAAAAAGAGACTAATATAGTAAGGAAAAAAACCCTGGGTAATGTGTCTGAGCACATTTAAAACCTATGCAAAAGCATGAGGCTGCTAGAAAATAAGCCAAGCATGGTATCATAGGAGATGTTAATAGGTTTTACATAATAGTGATTAAATCTTGGTTTGACTGCATAAATATTAATACAAATTATGATTTTTTTTAAAGACTTTATTCATCTACTTGAGAGAGAGAGAAAGTGGGACACAGAGCATGAGCATAGGGGGAGGGACAGAGGGAGAGGGAGAAGCAGACTCCCCACTGAGCAGGGAACCTGATGTGGGGCTCGATCCAGGACCCCGGGATCATGACCTGAGCTGAAGGTAGACACTTAGCAGACTGAGCCACCCAGGGGCCCCCAAATTATGATTTTTATATGAATGTTTGTTATTTATTCCTAATGATCAAGAAAAGTTTATCTATTTTATTATGTATAATAGATTACACTTCTTTCAAGTTTTATTTGTTCTCCATATTTTTGCTTAGAATACATATTGGTAATGTGCCCCAGTAATTTGCTAACAATTTATAATAATAGAATGGATACTGATGACATGCTCTGCCCCCCCTTCTCCTCCTCTTTTTTTTCTCCCTTACAACTCAATGAAACCATATGGCATATTTCACACTTGTATTTTTATTTTAACAGTCCTCTTAAAAATAATAGGGTAGAATTTCAGGTGTTGGTGCTGGCTAGTGGAGGAGTTATTTACAGAAAAAGTTTGTCAAAATTCCAGATTTCTCTGACAACAAACTTCTCTTTGACAGTTTGTTTCGATATGGTCAGTGTTTCCACTGTGTTGAGATTTATTTTTCTTTCTTATGAATTTCAGATCTGATAGTCCACACTTTGACTCTTGCTTTGCACTTTTTTCCTTTGTTATTTCATCATACTGCTTTGCAGTTACATTTGGTCATTTCCACAAAATCAGGCTACTAAGTATTGCTGGCAATCAATCAATAATCCGCAATTGATACAACTCCACTCAATTGTGTAGACAAGTGCCTTGAAAATACTTGTTTTCTGCCAGACACCCTTTTCATGTGGATCTATCAGTTTCCATTTCCCCAAATCCCAAATTTCCTTCAACTTTCTTCTTTCTCCATCATCCTTCTTCTGCTCAGCAAGTTATTTCCAATTTATCTGAAAAAAATTCAGAACATCAGCCAAATTGGAGCACCTGGGTGGCTCAGTTGGTTAAGTGACGAACTCTTGATTTTGGTTCAGGTCATGATCTCAGGGTCATGAGATGGAGCCCTGCACTGGGGCTCAGCATGGAGTCTGCTTGAGATGCTGCTCTCTCCCCTTCTCCTTCTGCCCTTCTCCCAGCTCTATAAATAAATAAATAAATAAAATCTTAAAAAAAAGAACATCGGCCATGAATTTCACATTTCTGTGCATTTCATCCATCTTTTCATTATTTGTTATCATCTTGATGAAAGTGGTTGATATTCTCCTAAAACATTCTTTTATCTGTGCTACCTGTTCTTTCAACAACTCCTCTTTTCTCTCTCTCTTCAGCATCTCTTTTTTTGTCTTTAGGATTGAAACACATCTAAGAATCTACATTAAAATAACTCTTTTCTGACCACATTCCCTTTTAGTTACCATTTTTCTCTCTCTCCTTCTATTCCCACATGAGCTTCTTTAACAAAATATCTAAACTCATTATTTTCACTTCCTCACTCACAATAATATTCTTAAGTATTAAATATTTAATACTCTTCTGTCAATGCATTGTCCTATCAATTGACTGTGTATTAAATTAAACTGTCATTTTCTGTCCTTAACTTCCTTGACCTCTCTGTAGCATTAGCATTTGACATTTATATCGGTTTTCTAGGGTTGTCATAACAAATTACCACAAACTGAGTGGCTTAAAACAACAGAAATTTATTCTTTCACAGTTTAGGGGACTAGACGCCTAAAGTCAGGATGTGGGCAAGGTTGGTTCTTTCTGGAGATTCTGAGGGAGAATCTATTCCATGCCTCCTTCCTAGTTTCTGTTGGTTGCTGGCAATCTTTGGTGTTCCTGGGCTTCTAGATGCATCACTCTAATTCTGTCCCTGTCATCATACGACGTTCTTCCTGTGTGTCTTTACATTACCTTCTCTGGGTTCAAATTAACCTCTTCTTATAATGAGATCAGTCATTGCATTAGGGTCAACCCTAAACTAGTATACCTCATCTTAACTTGATTACGTAGCAAAGACTCTATTTCCAAATAAGGTCATATTCACAGGTACTGGGAATTAAGAACTACATTTATTTGGTGGAGGGAAGTAGAGGGACACAATAGTGAGGGTCATATTTAAGGAAGGTTTTAAATTGGAAACTGACAGCTCATCTGTTGTATATAGATTTTGTAAATCAAGTGCTGGGTAGGAAGCAATGAATAGAGACACTATGAGTAAAGATAACCATGAATCCCTCCCCCTTCAATACTAAGTGTTGTTAATAGCCCTCAATGCAGTGTATGAATTACTATGGCAGTGGAAAAATGATATGATATAAAGTATATATATCAAGAATCTTGATAATAATCTCACTCTTCAAGTCCAATAATTTCAATCCTAGTGATTTGATCTAAGGAAGTAATCAGAAATTCAGACAAAAATTTATGTACAAGGATGTATTTTGGAGTTATATTTATGAGATCAAAGATGTAAAAGGCATAAACATAAAATAATTTTGGCATGTCCAAAAACTGTATCCTAGTATCTTCAAAGATGGACTTTTATCCTATCATTTGAAGAGCATGTTTTAAATGTTCTAAAATTAGATAGAAGGGTTGGTTGCACAACACTGTGAATGTACTAAAAGCTATTGAATTGTACACTTTAAAATGATTAAAATGGTGGAATTTGTGTTATGTAAATTTTACCTAAAACAGGAAACAGTTCCTAAAAAGACCAAAGAACTAAGAATTCAGAAGTATTCATCATGTCCCAATCAACCTTTATACAAAAAAATCAAGTCAAGACATATTCAAGTGAAGTTACAAGACCCCTGGACTCATAGATAAGGAGATAATGTTATATGCAACAGGCAAAGATAGTCAAATCACCTGTAAGTTTAATAAATCAATTTGGTCTTGAAATTTTACACATTACCTGCTGGAAGAGTGTTAAGGAATTCTTAAAAATCCTTCGGGAAAGAAAAATGTGTTCCAAGAAATTTATACCATTAAGTAAGCCCTTTTTCAAATATACAGATAACAGAAAGACATTTTCAAACATGCAGGGACTCAGATACAACACTGCTGAGTGTTTTGTAGAACACAAACAATACTCCGACAAACCAAACAACAAGCAAGCAACCAAACAAAGAGATAATCTTTTTGTAACTAAAACCCAGCCAACAAAAGTGGACTGGAGTAGCTATCAGTTAAGACTGGAGCCATGGACCAGAGTTGGGTCTGAGCCACAGTGATGACTTTGAGGTGATCAGTATCCTCACTACCAGTATTTCTAAACATATGTGTGCACAACATAGTCACAGATTACATGAGGAGTAGCTACTACAGTTTGTATGTAAGAGAAAATCACATTATCAAAGTGGCCCTTGAGAATCCTCCATATCACCTATAAAGTATGATATATGCATACACCATATTTCCTAAGGAACAAAATAGCTAGTCTTCAAACTGGAATCTATTGCTGCTTCTTCAGTTTAGTGAAAAATAAAGCATTAGATTGTATTTGGAGTCCAGATGGTACAAAATGCACATTTTAAACACTAGAATCATATTTATTCGTGCAGAACTTTTACACAATGAGAGGTGAGAATGACTGAGTTGAAGATTCATTTCTCCCATCTCCTCTTCTCACTGGGACTATGCTAAATCAAGAAAATGGGGGCACCTGGGTGGCTCAGTCATTAAGCGTCTGCCTTCGGCTCGGGTCATGATCCCAGGGTCCTGGGATCGAGCCCCGCATCGGGCTCCCTGCTCCGCGGGAAGCCTGCCTCTCCCTCTCCCACTCCCCCTGCTTGTGTTCCCTCTCTCGCTGTCTCTCTCTCTCTGTCAAATAAATAAATAAAATTTAAAAAAAAATCAAGAAAATGGGGAGAGCATTTCCTGAAAATGTAAATTATTTCTCTCCTTCCTTGTTTTCTCCCTACCTCTTTCCTTCTTTATTTCCTAAGTATATTTATTGGAATTTTAGAATATGAAAGGCATGTATAATATAATTCCATAGAATTATAGAGTGATGATAATTTTGCCACCTGCATTTATACCCTCAAGTAATTTGGATACAATTTCCAAAAAAACAAAAACATATTCATACAAATTCATTAAAAGAATTCTAATAACATCAAGATTTGTTTATTTATTTTTTGTCTAAGAGGAGAAAGTGTTCTACTCAAATAAATATGGGGTAGTAGGTCAGATAGCTGTTGGTTATCTACAAACACTGGCATTCCCATGTTGATTCAAAAGATACAGGTGACATAATTAAGAGAAGAATTAATCTTTCAAAACTCATTAAAGTATCTATTACTCTAAATTAAAAACTGCTAAATGTGTGTGTGAGTAGGGGTAGTTGGATAATTCAGCATTTTCTAGCTCTCAAATTAAGAGCTCCTTGGCGAACTCCTATCTGTTAATTAAATCAAAGTTAATCAGTAAAATTATAGGATTCCATGATTGGTATATAATTTCTGTGCTACACATTCATTTACTATCATTTAAAGGAGGAATCAGAAATTAGTGTGTACAGGAAAAGCTGATATCTTTATTTATGTATGCTTCATTTTGCTTAGTATAATTTTTCATTTCAAATATGATCACTGCATAAACTCCACAAGAATGGAAATATATTAAAAAGAAAATAGGTAAAATTTGTTCATAATAGTGCACAAAATTGGGGCGCCTGGGTGGCTCAGTCATCAAGCGGTCTGCCTTCGGCTCAGGTCATGATCCCAGGGTCCTGGGATCAAGCCCCGCATCCGGCTCCCTGCTCCACGGGAAGCCTGCTTCTCCCTCTCCCACTCCCCCTGCTTGTGTTCCCTCTCTCGCTGTGTTTCTCTCTGTCAAATAAATAAATAAAATCTTTAAAAAAAATAGTGCACAAAATTTTCTGGATACACATTTATTCCAAAATGTTCTTAGAGTTCTAAGAAGATTTCTAAGAACATAATCTATAATCAAACCAGCATTTTATATGGTTTAATCTAAATCTGGTTTAGATTAAAAAATCAAATATAGCTAACACTCTGAGGTACAAATTACCTTCTAATCTTTGTACTATTATATACTGACTAGTGTAGTATTCATCTGTTGATCAAGAGCTGAAAAGAAAGCATCAATATATATGTATTTATGCACAAATTTTATATATTGCATTATTGCATTAATGTATTATATACATTTAAGATATTAATGATAAAGAAAGATGAAGCTATTGACAATAGTTTTTAAACATACAGGTAGGATCTCAGTATGTAATCTTCATTCACATAAAGTAGATTTGGTGATCGATATGAAAATTCTCCTGTAATTAATTTGAAATGATATTAATAATGTTGCATAGGTACTTCCCTCACACAACCTGTACAAACAAGTTATTAGCAACCCCACTAATTCCATGGCTGCCTACACAGTTGGGAGTCAACAGGTGTGTTCAGAAATGGCTGTCTTAACTTTTATAGTATTGATATACTTCCTAATTGGTTGAAACACACATATTTTCCTTTTTTCTTCTTAGGAAGTTTTATCCTCTTTCCTGGGAACACTTGGAGTTCTTTGGTGTCCCAACAATTAAAAATATAACACTCCATACTGAAGTACCTGTAGATGCTAGTTTGCATGGGATTGACAATTGGGGGAATGATAGATAACTCTATTATTAGGAAGTTGGTTCATTTTTTTTTTTTTTTTGAGAGAGGGTTCAGGCACAGAGGGAGAGGGAGAGAGAGAATCCCAAGCAGGCTCCACACCTAGAGCAGAGTCCGATGTGGGGCTCAGTCTCACAACCCTGTGATCATGACCTGAGCTGAAATTAAGAGTCATACACTTAGCTGACTGGCCACTCATGTGCCCCCTGTTGGTGCATTTTTAATATCTGCTGAGGCTGCCTCCAGTCATATTGACCAGCTTGTTTCAATAGTCCAAAGTCTTTCCCCCAGAACTGATTGCATGTTTTGATAGTGCTCTTGTAACTAAATTGTATAAATTTTGAGAAATGTTCCTGATCCTTTTTTCCCCATATACCCTGATTTTTTAAAAAAATGTAACTATTTATTTTCCCTGAATAGAAGTCTTTCAGGTACATCTATAAGACATTATTGTACAGTTGACCCTTGAACAACAAGGGTTTGAACTGCATGGGTCTACTTATATGCAGATGGTTTTGGATAAATACAGTACAGTACTGTAAATATGTTTTCTCTTCCTTATTATTTTCTTAACATTTTCTTTTCTCTTGCTGACTTTATTGTAGAAATACAGTACATAATATATGTAACATACAAAATATGTGTTAATTGACTGCTTTTGTTATTGGTAAGGCTTCTGGTAGACAATAGGTTATTAAGTTAAGTTTTGGGGGAGTCAAAAGTTTGGATTTTTGATTGTGTAGGGGATCAGTGCCCCTAAGCCAGGCATTGTTCAAGGGTCAACTATAGACATGTATATAGTCCAAAAATGTATATAGAAATGTAGTGCCATAATTGTTAACATCTCTATTTTATGAGTGAGGAAACTAACAGAGAAGTAATTTGAAACTTAACTGACAGGGCCAGCATTCAAATCCAGATGTTTCAAAAGCAACCCCCACAGCCTTAATCAACCACTCTTTGGTCTCAGTTTAATTGGAAAGTAATTGGAAGAGGCTAATTGAGATGATGTAGGCTTGTAAGCCCCTTGCAGGCCCGGGTCATTTGAGGACTGCACTGAGGTTAAGGACGGCCAGGCAGGCCTGGGCCAGGAGGAGAAAATGTTCTCTTCCCCTTATCTCATGTTGCAAGTCCTAAATGCCTGGATCAGCAGGAAGTGGCTCTTGCCTAGCTTAAAGTGTATCTTTCTAAACAGAAGTGTTCTTTCTAAAGACAAAGAACATGTTGTCTCCAAAGGAAGGATGGCTAAGAGAATTCTTTATTCTGCAAGCATAAACAGGATGTATTTTGTTCTTATTGAATTTCGTGTATATTTCACTTCACGGATGTTGGCTTGATACTTTAAGTATACATTGTTATGTTTATCTGATCACTGCGAGTATATAGCTATCTGAGTAATAAACGGCAGTATGCAGTTGCAAGTGCTGCCTTTGCTCTGCATCCCCTGTGTCCTGGTGATTTCGTAGACCCTTACCCAGGGACCCCAACGCACTAGACGTTGACAGCTAATGTGTTTTTTTTATGTTAAATCATCACAAAGAGTGTAATACGCAGGCTGAAATGAAAAAAAAAATACATCAGCATTCCTTAAAAGTCAACAAAATAAAAGGAAAGCAAAGGGGAGCATATTTTATAATTATTTATATTTCAGGTTATATTTAATTTATATTACCATACTGGTTAGATATTTTGAATGGAAATTAGTTCTTATCAATTTCTCATAGAAACAAAGGACCTATGAGGACATTTTACTTGATAGTTTTTTTTTTTTTGCCTGTTCTTACAATTTTATTTAAATTGAAATTCAAGTTTCTCTTCACTATAAGGTTTTTCTTCTATTTGTTAATGTTATCCTTGCTCTAGAAAGAGAATTCATTCATGAATCAAAATGCTCTACCTGACAGGTAGACAGACCTCTCCAGAGGTTTCTTGCAAGAGAAACAGTGCAGAATAAATCAGAATCAATCCACTTGTGGAAAAAATTTGGAGAAACTTCTAAAGATTTTGTGTTTGCAAAGTCAAGTTCAGATCATTGCAATTTCTTTTTTTCCCCCCAAATTTTTATTTAAATTCTAGTTAGTTAACATATAGTGTAAGGAGTAGAATTTAGTGATTCATCACTTACATTTAACACCCAGTGCTCATCACAACAAGTGCACTCCTTAATACCCATCACCCACCCACCTCCCTCGATCTACCCTCCGTTTGTCCTCTGTCTTAAAGAGTCTCTTATGGTTTGTTTTCCTCTGTCTTTTTTTCTCCTTCCCAGATGTTCATCTGTTTTGTTTCTTAAATTCCACATGAGTGAAATCATATGGTATTTGTCTTTGACTGACTTACTTTGCTTAGCCTAATACCCTCTAGCTCCATCCATCTCCTTGCAAATGGCAAGATTTCATTCTTTTGACGGCTGGTAGTAGTCCATTGTATGCATATACCACATCTTCTTTATCCACTCATTAGTTGATGGACATTTGGGCTCTCTCCATAGTTTGGTTATTGTTGATAATGCTGCTATAAAATGTATTTTTTCAATAAGACTTGAGTGTTGAAATGATTTCTTGATCCATGAATCAAGCTGCCATAGATAATGATCCCTCCGATGGATTTTGGCAAAGTAAATTCAAAACCTTCTAGGAAGGATTCACCATTCTACATATCATTAACAAAGTTCGTGATTCATGGGAAGAAGTCAAAATATCAACATGAACTGGAGTTTGGAAGAATTTAATCCCATTTCTCATGGATGACTTTGAAGGGTTCAAGACTTCAGTGGAGGAAGTAACTATGTGATGAAAATAGCAAGAGAGCCAGAATTAGAAGTAGAGCCTGAAGATGTTACTGAATTACTGCGATTTTATGATGACACTTTAACAGATGAGTTGCTTCTTATGAATGAGCAAAGAAAGTAGTTTCTTGAGATGGAATCTGCTTCTGTGATACTGTGAAAATTGTTGAAATGACAACAAAGAGTTTAGAATATTATATAACCTTAGTGGATAAAGCAGTGGCAGAGTTTGAGAATACTGGCTCCAATTTTGAAAGAAATTCTACTGTAGGTGAAATGCTATCAAACAGCATCGCATGCTACAGGGAATTTTTTTTTGTGACAATAAGTCAGTTGATGCAGCAAACTTTTTGTTGTCTTATTTTAGGAAATTGCCATAGCCATCCTAACCTTCAGTAGCCACCACCTTATCAGTCAGCAGCTATCAACACTGAAGCAAGACATTCCACCAGCAAAAGATTACAACTCATTGTTGTTGCACTTTTTAGCAATAAAATATTTTTAAAGTGTGTACACTTTTTTTTGAAATAATACTATTGCACACTTACTTAATAGGCTACGGTGTAGTGTAAACATAACTTTTATATACACAAGGAAACCAAAAAATGTATTTGTCTCCCCTTATTGTGATACTCACTTTCTTGTGGTGGTGTGGAAACGAACCCACAATATATTTCAGAAACAACCCTCACAATCTTATTATTTTTATTGTTTTCTATGGCAAAGCAAAATTTCCAAGGTAGCTTAATCTTTATTTTCAAAATTTTTATAGGATTTTGAAAATATGTTGTTTATATAAAATAAAGTAGTGTGAAAATCTGAAAAGACAGAAAGTAACATTTAAAATTCTCTAGAAATAACATTTATAAAACAATTAAATGGAGGCATTATTTCATCTAAATGAATATAAATGATTCTAACCCTTGCATCTCTTCCTTATACCATTGGTGTCCAAGTGAGGTGCATATACTGCATGTAGTGCTAGAGAAGATACATTAAGATGTGGGGGGATATATTAGAACTTTTATGATTTTTATTCTTTATCTTATCCTTTAACTGTTTTATGCTATTGGTATTTATTTTAAAATTTACCTATATATTAGTATAGTAGAACAAAGGTATAAATTATACAGTAATGATCACGTGTATGCATGCATGCCCTGTGTTCACTGATTTTTAATTGGTGAAAATCTGTTATAAAAGATTTTAATGCTATACTTCCCTTTCCTGTCTCTTCTCCCACTGCCACTGCTTTCTCCAGCCACAGAGAAGATGCATTGCTTTTGGTCTCTGGAGGATTTCCCCCCATTGGCTTAGAGTAGGAGGACACAAAGATGCTGGCGCGACAAGAAATCTACATTTTTTTCTCTTGTTTGTGCCACCTTTCTGAGTCCTAGTGGTAGTGTGAAAAGTAAGGTTACTGCAAGGATTTTTTTAACCTTAGGAAATTATGCTTATAATTTCCACTCTGTGGTAGACCCTTAATCCAATCCTGATGTCTTGCATTCTATTCAGCTGGTATTAATCTTTTATCCAAAGATTTAAAATTATTTCTCTAGAAATACTAAACTAATAGATTTATTGACTTTTTCTTGGTTTATTGCATTAGGGGAAATCAGGTGTAATAATTTTGGTAGGAAAAATGGCTGAATGAATCGTTCTTAAAATGGGGAAACTCTGATCTTAGCCTTTGCAGTGATTACGACTGTACTTTTTTGGTTGCTACAATTTGTTGATGATAAAAAGTATTACCTACTGAGCTGTAATTAAGACTGTGTTTCTGAAATCTTAGAGAGCAAACTTATGAAAAATGCAGTTTATTTATAGAACTGACTCTTCAGACAAAAGTTTATAGACCCAACTGTTCTCCCTGGGCTTAGAAGAAAGAAAAGGAGAGAAAAATTAAGTATTCAAAGGTCTCTTATGTTAGAGGGACTGTAGAGATCACTTAATTCAAATACCTTAGAGGTAGAGCAATTAAGTCACCAGGAGTTGAGAAGTCGTTTGCTTTTGTATAAGTAAAATGGCTTGGGGTAAGAAGAAACTTTATTAGCATTGGTGGACACTGGTGCTCAGTGTTCTGCCATACTCAGTTAGCAATTGTTAAATATTTCTTGGGTTTTAATTTAAGCTTCTATTGTTGAATGGCATGTAGTTATTTTGAGACCTGAAATACCTATTTTGATCTGTGTTCTATCAGATCATCATCCCAGCAGGATGGGAATTGCACAGAGACGTTCCTCAGCAAGTGTAGGTGGAAATATTCTTGGTTCTTGGAAATATTCAAGAAAATACAACAGAAGAAACCACTGAGGGTACCAGCTACATAAATGAACACACAGCAGCAATTTTTTGGGTTCCACATTAGATCTTCCTGAGGAATTACCTAACATTCTGGCTAAATGGGCCCCTTCCAATGATCAGTTATCTGAAGGTGCTAAAAATGCAACATAGTTTGCAGATGTCTCAAGAGTGGAAGGTTAACAATCTGGAAAGCATTTGCACTGACTGATAATATGATATAGATTTTTAACATTTATAGGGCAATAGCTAATGAACCAGCAATATATCTAGAAAATGAAACATAGATAATTTGAAGACAAAAGGAATCTCAGTGGGTGCTATGTTATGGAAAATGTTGTGGATTTAGGAGGGGGAAATGAAAGTGGGTCATATTGATACCCACCAAGAGAATGCCATTCAAATTCAGAAGGGGGCTGGAACCAACCAGTAGATACTCTTGATGGTTCTGGAAAGTGGTCTCTTGGACACATGAGATGAGTTGCCATGGGGGGGTTTACCAAGAAATACACTGACTGACATAGAAAAACTATGTGTCCTACTGTCTTAGAAGCTTACGGTATTTGCTTTTTTGTCAACAGGAACATTAGAGACTAAAAGAAGCCATGGTTGCATTTTGAGTAGATCTAGGCAGGCCCATAGTTTATAGATTACATTGACATATTATTCATAAAGCTGGGTAGGTACCAAAGGGCCTTGACCAGTGTAGACACTTGTTATCAATTTAGATTTACATATCCATCAACTGAAGAAAATACTTCTAACACTGTTAAATGCCTAGAGCTGGAAACATTTCAGTTTGGACGTTCTGCTTATATAGCATTTGATGAAGGAACTCATTTTATTGCAGGTGCAGTGGAACAATGCACTGAGAAACATCACATCTTACCATCCACAAAATATTCAAAAATTAGAAACTTGAATGGGCAATTGAAACAGCTACTTACTACATTGGGAGGTTATAAGTAAGGCTTGCAAAATTGAATAAATGTGTGTTAAAACTTAATGTATATGAATATAAAGGGGATTCATGATTGGATAGGTTGTTAAGACATTGTGCAGAAAATAGAGAAGAGGGAATGAGGGATAGTACAAGCACATAGCATTAATGTCTGTCCCAGTTCTAATATTTTTTTTCCTTCTGTCCCTGATTCTATAGTGTGGAACTTGGATTGCATTTATGAATTCCAGGGGAAGAAATGATTTTTAAATATGATTCATAACAATATCTCTAAAGGAAAATGAAAGTAAGAGTTAAAAGATAAAAAAAAAAACTCTTCAAGAGAAAATTAGACATGCAAAGATGATCCAACATACTGTGATTAGCATCGCCAAAGTGAAAAACAATGAAATGGACTAGAACAAATACTAATAATTATCATTAAGGAAACTATTTATGGAATACAATGATACTTAAACCTATGTACTGGGAGACTTCAATATTATATGTGACTTTCAATTGAGAATGATCAACACCAAGATATAACCTATTAAAATTACTGAATGTGAAATATCTTTAAGAAAAGGCATTTGGAAACCAGGAAAAAAACTAATTTACTTATAAGGGGAAAAAAACAAATAGGTACAAGACTTCTAGAACATAATATTTCATAATAGAATACAGTGGAGCAACTTATTGAAGATATTCAAGGAAGCAAGGATTTTATATCCAGCCAAAATATAAAGGTCATGGACAATTACGAACATGAGAGTAATTGACTAATATTGTTCCCATCAACTATTTATGAATAATCTTCTAGATAATTACTTCAGGCATCTGAACAATCATAAAGAAGTTTTATTATTAGGTATGGTGATAAGCATAAAGTATATTCAACTGTGCAACCAAGCTAAGTGTTTAGGATGATGATGAGAAAATTATAAATGTATATGCTTTGACATCGTAGATATAATAGAAGCATCAAAAATTGGCAGAGGAGAGAGAGAGTATATGGAAGTAAAATAAGTTTACTAGTTGTATTTTATAGGCAATAAAAATTAAAATAATATGATTTTAATTAGATACTGGAGAATACGGAGAGAAGGGGACGATTTTATTAGCCTAATTAATTATTGTGGATAGTAGGAATCATAAAATAGTATGCCAAAAGGAGAAGACCTAGAATATTATATATAATTATTATTAGTAGTATAAAGCCAATAATTAAAACAAAAATATAAATTTATCTACATAATAAGAGATACGACAAAATAAAAAAAAGTATACCATGTGATGTAGGCTTTAAATAAAATAAAACAATGTGACAGAATTGAGAACAAATATTTGGTCATATCAATAAGTATAAATGACTCTAACTCAGTGTATTAAAATGTAAAAGTATTCAGATCGTCTAATAAGGCAAAAGCCATGAAATAAACAAGGCACATGCAAAATTAATGATACAAAATATAAAAGTTAAGTGTCATAATTTTGATGTTAGACAAAATAACAATCTAGACAAGAAAAATATTTTTTAGTGCTAAAGTTCTATAATATGGGTCTTTTTTAAGTATGTTTTTATTTTTTTAAGTTTTTATTTAAATTCCAGTTAGTTAATATACAGTGTAATATTAATTTCAGGTATGCAATTTAGAGATTCAACACTTACATACAACACCCATTGCTCATCATGACAATGATTTAACCTATCCCCTACCCACCTCCCTCCATCAACCCCCAGTTTGTCCTGTCTTACAGAGTCTCCTATGGTTTGTTTCCCTCACTCTCTTTTTTCCCCCCTTCCCATATGTTCATCTGTTTTGTTTCTTAAATTCCACATGGGTGAAATCATATGGTATTTGTCTTTCTCTGACTGACTTATTTTGCTTAGCATAATACACTCTAACTCCATCCATGTCACTGCAACTGGCAAGATTTCATTCTTTTGATGGCTGAGTAATATTCCATTGTATATGTATACTACCTCTTTTTTATCCATTCATGAGTTAATGGACATGTGGGCTCTTTCCATATTTTGGCTGTTGTTCATAGTGCTGCTCTAAACATTGGGTGCATAAAACCCCTAGAATCAGTTTATTTGTATCCCTTGGGTAAATACCTAGTAGTGCAATTGCTAGATCCTTGAGTAGTTCTATTTTTAACTTTTTAAGGAACCTCCATACTGTTTGCCAGAGTGGCTGCACCAGTTTGCATTCCTACTAACAGTGTAAGAGGTTTCTCCTTTCTCCACATCCTTGACAACACTTGTTTCTTGTGTTGTTGATTTTAGCCATTCTGACAGGTGCGAGGTGATATCTCATTATAGTTTTGATGTGTATTTCCCTGATGATGAGTGATGCTGAACATCTTTTCCTGTGTCTTTTGGTCATTTGAGTTCTCCAACAATCAGATAAATAAAAGAGGTGGTTGAGGGGAAGGAAATGAAATAACTAATAGACAATAAGAGAAACTTCAGAAGCATAACAACCATGTGCAATGTGTGGACTTGTTTGAATCTTGAAATTAAGTCATGTTTGAGACAATTTGTGTGGATAAGGGCTGGATATTATTAATATTATCTAATTAAATAATTGTTAATTTTACTATGTGTGATGGTAGCATGGTTGTGGTATTTTTTAAAAGTCCATGCCAGAGATATATCTTGAAGAATCTACTGGTTAAATGACATATGTTTGGGATTTTCTATATATGTAAATATTTAATACCCATCATATTTATTCTGAATAATAGAAAAATGAATAGTCTCATTTTGTCAAGTTTAGGGAACATAAACTCATTCTTTACAAATACTACACCATCTCTCTTTTGAAATAAAAAAATATACATTTAAAAAAATAAATAAAAATTTCCAAGGAGCAGTCTGCTTATTCCCCCAAAAGGGAGTATTTTAAATATTTATTTCATTATGCTGTGCTAAAGGAAAAAGAAAAGGGAGATAATACTGATACTTTCTAAAAGATAGCTCCATCATCATTACTGTTTCACACACAGACCCTTATGATACAAGGAAAAAAGGGAACAAGCACTTGATTTCAAAAACACTAAAATCAATTTGGTCTGATAAGGGAATAGTTTATCACAATTACTCATTCTTTTGTAACTCTGGTGTTTTTACACAATAGGCCAGAAAACGAGTTTTGCAGGAGAATTTTTATGTCGTATGTTCATTTTTTTATTCACAAAATTTGTTGGGGACTGCTATTAGCCAGACACTATTTGGGATATTGAAATGTAATAATAATAAAAAACCAAAGGGCTAGGATCCAAAATCTATAAAGAACTTCTTAAACTCAACACCCAAAGAACAAATGATCCAATCAAGAAATGGGCAGAAGACATGAACAGACATTTTTCCAAAGAAGACATCCAAATGGCCAACAGACACATGAAAAAGTGCTCAACATCACTCGGCACCAGGGAAATCCAAATCAAAACCTCAATGAGATACCACCTCACACCAGTCAGAATGGCTAAAATTAACAAGTCAGGAAATGACAGATGTTGGCGGGGATGCGGAGAAAGGGGAACCCTCCTACACTGTTGGTGGGAATGCAAGCTGGCGCAGCCATTCTGGAAAGCAGTATGGAGTTTCCTCAAAAAGTTGAAAATAGAGCTACCCTACGATCCAGCAATTGCACTACTGGTTATTTACCCCAAAGATACAAATGTAGGGATCTGAAGGGGTACATGCACCCCAATGTTTATAGCAGCAATGTCCACAATAGCCAAACTATGGAAAAAGCCAAGATGTCCATCGACAGATGAATGGATAAAGAAGATGTGGTATACACACACACACACACACACACACACA
>NW_023270702.1:3534939-3696607 GCF_011800145.1 Mirounga leonina
ACACACACACACAATGTGGAATATTATGCAGCCATCAAAAGGAATGAAATCTTGCCATTCACAATGACGTGGATGGAACTGGAGGGTATTATGCTGAGCGAAGTAAGTCAATCAGAGAAAGACATGTATCATATGACCTCACTGATATGAGGAATTCTTAATCTCAGGAAACAAACTGAGGGTTGCTGGAGTGGTGAGGGGTGGGAAGGATAGGGTGGCTGGGTGATAGACATTGGGGAGGGTATGTGCTATGGTGAGCACTGTGAGTTGTGTAAGACTGTTGAATTACAGGCCTGTGCCTCTGAAACAAATAATACATTATATGTTAAAAAAAAAAAAAAGAAGATAGTAGGAAGGGAAAAATGAAGGGGGGGAAATCGGAGGGAGAGATGAAGCATGAGAGACTATGGACTCTGAGAAACAAACTGAGGGTTCTAGAGGGGAGGGGGGTAGGGGGTTGGGTTAGCCTGGTGATGAATATTAAAGAGGGCACGTACTGCATGGAGCACTGGGTGTTATACACAAACAATGAATCATGGAACACTACATCAAAAACTAATGATGTAATTTATGGTGATTAACATAACATAATAAAAAAAATAAATTGGATGCAAAGACAACCTGTGTTACTTGTATATAGAGATGACATAAACAACTTGATTCAAGGCAAACTTGTGTTTGATGTACAATGTCTAACATGAGGCTTATGCTTCTTTGGAATAAATCTGATATAGAAATAAACTGCTTTTATGACCCTAAAAAAAAGACAAACCAAAAAAACAAGCTTATGATCTCATAATTATTAAATTTAATGGTTATACCCAAAAATGAATAAACACATGTATTCTATGGTATCTATAATATTTGGCAATGACATTATTATAATGCCATCTAATATACAGAAATGACGGATGTTAACTTTTTTTGAAAGATATTAACTTTTTAATCTCTTTTCTAATGAATGTATATCATCACAGCAAAAGTTATGCATATGTGTGAGGTTTTTTGGTAAACAACCTTTGTACGCTTAAGAGTTTGAGACATTATGTCTTTATATGTACCTTCTCCTTATTCATGGACTCTAAATGTTGAATGCTTCAGGTTCTTTCCTGAACTTCACCACTATTTCTTTACCTTTCCTTTTCCTCTTTTTCCCCTTTTATCCTCTCCTTCTCCCTTCCCTCATTTTATTATTCCTTCATCAGTTCATCAAATGGAAATTTTAGATCTCTCTTATTTCCTTGTCTTTAACTGTATGTTGTAGGAGAATTTTTATTATGGTGGAGAAGTAAAATTTTGTTAAAGTCAGTGATCATCACTCTGAGTTTGGTACCAAAGGTGACAAACATTTAGAGAATGAAATACCTATTGTGCCTTGGATACCATAATAACAAAAAATGCTTGATTAATAATAGCCATTTTGACAGAAGTCCTTAAATATGATATTATTTCACAATTCAACAGATCACATCTTACATACGAGAAATTTTTGTCTGTCTTGCAATTTCCAAAGATAACATTTATGGCATGACAACAGGGATAACTTGGCTTAAATTAATTTGGCTTTCCTATCAGACTATGTCTATGCAGACAGATATTCATTAATATTCATATATTTTGCTTTATTTAAGCATATCTATGATAGAATAAAATGATTTTTTCTCTTCTGTGAGGCAATTTCCTGTTTATAGTAAATGCACATATACAAAACTATATGTATGTACATTTTAAATATATAAAAATGTTTTATGGTTATATAAATATATAAGATAAACTACATGTGATATATAGTACTACATATATATAATATATATACTATATACATAGTATTTATTATGTTTCATAACATGTAGTAATATTATTTGTTCATGTATCTGTCATCATTTGTCCATCATCTAGGAAGCTATTGAGAAGCTACATGGCTGTCAAACTGGGGCAGTAAGTGTGACTCAGTCTCTGTCTCTGCAGTCTTTCTATACTCTCCCCTCTTCAGCATTGTTTCAACTTCTTTGATGAAATAGTTTAGTAATTTGGATCTTTAATTTTATTTTAATATCCCCTGATGTATATAGCTCTCTGTTTTCAGAAAACTAATTATCAATTTCAATACATCTTATGTATCTTTGAATATTTATATCTGATATATATTTGATATATATTGCAAAATTCATTTGTCTTCACTATTTTTTCTTACTCTTCCCTTATCAGGTCTCATGGATTGCATTCCACTTTCACAGTAGTCTGTAGATACTATTCTATTATTTTTCAGCTGCTAGTATTATAAATGAAAATTCCAATATAAATTTGACTTGGGGGGTTAATGTTTATAGATAAGCTTTTTATTTATATTTGTAAACTTGTATGATTTTTTAAAAGATTTTATTTATTTATTATTTTTTAAAGATTTATTTGTTTGACAGAGAGAGACACAGCGAAGAGAGGGAATACAAGCAGGGGGAGTGGGAGAGGGAGAAGCAGACTCCCCATGGAACAGGGAGCCCGATGCGGGGCTCGATCCCAGGACCCTGGGATCATGACCTGAGCCAAAGGCAGACGCTTAACGACTGAGCCACCCAGGCGCCCCAATTTTTTTATTCTTAAGTTTCGAAGTTTTTAAAATTCAGAAATGACATGACAAGTTGTGGGTTTTTTTCATGAATGCAGCCTGAGTCATTTCAATTTTCAAACCTATGTTTCTTTTCATCTTGAGGACATTTTCTTATATTCTTGGCTTAATTTCCATCCTTTTGCATCTGTGCTTTTTTAAAACTACTATCATTTGTACTTTAAGTGACATTAATATATTCTCCAATCTCCTCATCTTTTTTTTCAGTTATATTTATTTTTTTACAATTTTGCTCTGTGATTTAGATATTTTTAAACTTCATTTTCCAAGCCATTAACTTAAGTTACAACTGTTTCCATCTCCTCATTCAATTCATCCACTGACTTGTTTAGCTGGCAAATCATGTTTTTTTGTTTTGTGTTGGTTTTGGATTCAAAAAGACTTTTTCAAGTTCCTGTCGTCATCATCATCATCATCATCATCCTCATTCTTAAGTTAAAGTTGCTGCCTCTTCCATCAGCTCTACTTTGCTGAATATTCTTCTGTCTTATCTCTCCCTTGGCAGCTGACTGAGGTACTAGGCAAAAGCCTATTTCCTTCTACCTTTCCATTTTTTTTTCATTTTATTTATTTATTTTATTCTTATGTTAATCCCCATACATTATATCATTAGTTTTAGATGAAGTGTTCCATGATTCATTGTTTGTGCATAACACCCAGTGCTCCATGCAGAATGTGCCCTCTTCAATACCCACCACCAGGCTAACCCATCCTCCCACCCCCCTCCCCTCTAGAACCCTCAGTTTGTTTTTCAGAGTCCATCATCTCTCATGGTTCGTCTACCCCTCCGATTTCCTCCACTTCATTCTTCTACCTTTCCATTTTAAGAAGCAGAAACAACATAGTAACTCCTTCCAATTCTTAACTACCTTTTTAGAGTCAGAAAAACTAGGCATGGTTGAACCGCTTGATATTATTCTATTCCTAAGGGCATCTGCAGATCTCTAGGAATAAATTCATGTGCAGACAGTGAATTGTGGCTTTGCAATATAGTGTCTCTCCCAGAGTGGTCTCCAAACACACCCCTCTCCCACAAGTTAATAGTGCACTTGTTCTCAATAGAGACTGCAACAGACCCCAGAACTCCTGAATCATTCATTCTGACAGCCTCAGAAGCCATTTGGTTCAAGAGAGAAATAGAGAGTGGAGAGGAAGCAGGGAGGGAGGAAGGCCTGCTTTTAGTTTTGTTCTCAGAATCCCTTTACATCTTCCTCAATAGTGCCACCATATGAAAGTAAATATAAATTCAAGAATATGCTTATAATCTTCCTGAGGACTGAGAATAAGCTTTATACCTTTTTTTTTTTTTTACCTCTTCAGTAGGAGATACACAGCATACAATGTTAAGAACTAAATAAATATTGATTGTGGAGGCCAGTATTTCAAAACAGTACTTATGAAGATCATTCTATGTTTCATCATTTAAAAAAATTGTTTATTAAGCCTCTGCTACCTGAAACAGATTTTTTCCTCATTTAATGTATATCCCTTTAATTTTTGCTTTTCTTTTTTATGACAAGTTAACAATTTCAAAGAAACCTGTACATATAAACAACTATTTACACATAGTTTTTGTATTCTGACGTTTTGCTTCAAAGTATGATAGAAAAACACATGAAAAATTATATTTTAAGTGTATTTTTGTATGTTTAAATTCCTATAATAATGTGAATAAAAATAGTCTTTAATATTTTCCTAGAAACATGAACTGAACATATAAAAATCTTTTACTAATTTGAATTATTTTTTAACAAATCTGACATTTCTTTAAAGATTTTTTTTTGATCCATGGAATTGAAACTAAATAGTATTTTGAACAAAATCATATTTCCACTAACTTACTAGGATAGCTCTACCAAAGGGAGTCATTTATCAAATAGTGAAGAAAATTAATAGCAATAAATGCTCTTAAAAGTAGAGTTTTTGATCTCAGAACGCATGTTATTATTGGCATTAGTTATAGCCAACTTTATTTCCCCACTTTGTACAGTATTTTTTTTAAAAAAAAATTTGTGTGATGGCTCCTATTATAGTTAGTATACATAAGTATAGCTCTGCAGATTATATTTAACTGGATAGGATCTGGTTTTGGATATCATATGTGGTTACAACTGCTCGTGGGGGATTTGGAATAAAATGGAGATTTTCTCTTTGTATACATGGATTTCTAAGATTGAAGAAGTAAGAGAGAAACCTAATTCAAAATTTGAATGTGATTTTATTCTTAACTGCTCTAAACTATTTATTTTCTCACTGTATTTTGCATCACCACGGGGATGCCATAGAGAGTTTCTCTGAAGCCTCAGAGGGAATTAATAAGAGAAAGAGAATTGAAGTTCTGTTTTCTCTCTTCAAAGATTAGATTTCATCTTTAAATATTTTATTTAAAAAAATTCTACCATTCTAAAGTTTAAAAACAGTATTTGAGAGGGTCTGTTAATCTCAAATGAGAGAGGTCATGGTGACCAATTTCAGTAAGAGACTATTCAAATTGGACTGAGTAAGTAACAAAACCTGCTGGTCAGAACTACACATTAATTGTTTTAAATATTCTAGAAAGCTAAATTATTAATTTACATTTTGGAGAGTTGGATGAGCTCAAATCGGATCAAATTTATTCTTCCTGGGAAGTGATTATAAGATAATGTCACTTAACTTTCTTCTAGGAGGATATTTAATAGTGTTATTTAGAAGTGCTTCATAGGATTATTACAGATTTGGGCCATTCTTTTTTTCCACTAAAAATTATTTAAATTATTTCTTTTTAAAGCATGTAGATAAAAAGCAATTGCCAAGAATACAACATCTACTGGAGTAGCACAGATATAAGACAGAGAAATTCAGCAGAACAAAAATGATTTCATGAACTGAATAGCAGTTAACCATCTTGAATTGGATAGTTTCCTAGTCTAAAGCAAAACTTCAGTAGATATCAATAGGGAGAACAAGGAAACAGACAAAAAACAGTGTTCAAAGGCTTTATTTTGAGCAAGAACATAAACAAATGTTAAGACACTAAGTCTTCCATGTCCAACATAGTAGCCACTAGTTACTTGTCATGAGTGAGCCCTTGAAATATCATCAGTCCAAATTAAGATGGGCAGTGGCTATAATATACACATTAGACTTCAAGCACTTACTATGAAAATAGTTAAAATATCTTAATAATTTTATATTGATTACATTAGGAATGAAAAGGACATATTGGTAGTGGGTTATTATCTGTTTCTTTCTGAGACTAGAAAAAGGCTATATATTAGAGCCCACTGATAATTTTATATGCACATATAAGAGATCATATATAGCTCAAAAACTATAATTTGGCTCAGTAATTCTCAACAAATACTATACTTTTTTTAATCCTTTCCATAAAAAGAGTCTATCAGATATCAAACTGGATGAAACTTATCTGATTATCACAGTAAAAATTTTCAGGCCTAGAATGGACTAAATAATGTAAGCAATTTACTCCCAGATTTTGGTTAAATGAGACCCTTTTCTATTTATATGGAATCAAAGTTTTATTTCACCAGAGTGATATATAGCACTTTTGTGTCTCTATTAAGTTAAATTTAACAAGTATTATTGAAAATGATTATGCATATTGCACAGAATTTGTCCTTATGGGAAGTAAAATTAAATACTATGTCAACAAATGTAAAATTAATTCATTTTAACATGTATTTTTGAAACATCTACTCTGTGTCTAGCACTGTTAGGAAATATAATATTAAAAGACCAAATATATTTTATGTTAACAGAAGTCACAATAGGAATCAGAAAAGTAGAAAGTCGTGCATTTCGGTTGCTTATAATCACTTTGTGACATTCATAAATGTGTCAGATAGTATTACACTTATTAGCTTACTATCATCATAACAACCTTATAAATTAAGTGCTTTTATTATCATCATTTTATAATGGTGAAATTCAGGCTGGTGAAAAATTCAGTTTAAAAGAAGTTAAGGTGACATAACTTGCAGCTATTTAAGTGGATGAAGAAGGATCCAAACTCAGGAGTCTGGCTCCAGTAACCATACATTTAACTCTCTAGATACTGGGAGACAAAAATTTATGATGGAGGGGATAGTGTAAGTGAGCAGGACAACAAAAAAGCATGTATGTGGTTAGGGAATATTAACTAGTCCTGCTATGAGTACCTCATTTGTATTGAATCAAATTCTTTGATTGCAACAAAACCAATTCTTTCTAACTTAGGCAAAATTTTTGGTTTGTTTGTTTTGGAAGGTTACTGGGTTCACACATTAATAGAAATGCTTGAAGTGAGATTCAAAGATGAGCAAAATGAGATCTGTTCTAAATGTTCCAGATTTTGCTGCCATAATAAATACACTCCATCAAATTTTTCCCTTTGTTTCATTCCACTAACTTTGAATCAATATTAATAAAGATTCAACGTATTGGACTCTGACCGTAAACCATTAATGAGATAAACTATAAGGACAGAAAGAACTGCAAGGGAATTTTGAACTTTACATAGTAGATTGGCTCTTAGTAAGTGGTATTAGTTGTGTAATTATGAACCTATATTCTAAAGGCACTGTAAGATAGAGAAAATCCATAAGTATTAAATATATTTGTAACTAAGGTTCTCATAATGGGAGATGGGAGACACAAATATTGAATGATAGATAGGGAGGACTCAGAATGTTGGATTTGAATTGGTGGTATCTTGACTTAGTGTGAACCCTTGACTTAACTTCCCTTCTGCTCACAGAGGGAGCCTAGAAACAATGACATCCCACTATCAATATGCACAACTAGAGGTTAACTCTTGGTTTCTAAATACCGTTGTCCACTAAAAGAAACCACAAATTATTAGGGAATTAGCAGCTTTCAGAACTAAGGTAGGGAAAGTACAAGATAAAACCATTCAGTCTTATTATGGAGAAAGCAAGGAGGTGCTAAAAAATTAATAGAATCATAGCAAAAGGACAGAGAACCAGCTCAAAGGGGCATCTAATGGTCAAATTGCACCAAATCAGCATAAAAATATAATGCATACACTGTACTGAATACATGAAATCATAAGTTTAATACTAAAAGAAGTGGTGTGGGACAGAAGACTTTTCTTTACAGAAAAATGCCAACAAATACACATATAAGGAATGACATGGTTAGAGAAATCATCATTTTGTAGTCACAATATAATATTTAATTTAGGCAACCATGATCAATTGATGCTCAAATGCATACAAAAAGAAAAATATATGATTGTTTAATTCTTCCATTCACATAGAGGTATTCTTTTAAAAACACATTGTTTAAAAAATGATTATTTCTTTTTTAAAAAAATATTTCTTATATTCAGACAATTTTCAATTTACTTCATCATAAAATTGATTCCTTGGGAGCATGACTTGCAGTAGGCATTATTTAATGACTACTCAGTAGTTTTTGGAGAGATATGATAAAGCATGACAACAGCTATATTCAACCAAAAAAACAAAAACAAAAACAAAAAAACAAGAACCCACCACAGAATGGTTATTTCCGAATTGCCTAATGAAATATGACAATAATATTCTCTCCTACTGCACTTATTTCTTTCAAAAGAAATGAGCTATAATTTATAAAAGAGAAAGACAATATTTAACCATTTTACAGAAAAATGGTTGTGTTCAGAGGTAATGTGGTCATTAGGCAATTAGATTTGTGTCCCTTTTGTACCATATAAAATCATTAGTTTTTTAAATATGTGAGCCAGGAACCAAGATAACTGAGCATTAAATTATTAAAAGATGAAAAGCTATAGTTTATTCTTTTAATAATTATTGTTGAAATGAATGAAATCTTGAGAGCCATTACATTTGGTAGATTAGAACTAAACATTTTTGGGGCACCTAATGGTGCAGTCGTTTAAGCATCTGACTCTTGATTTCAGCTCAGGTCAAGATCTCAGGTTCACGAGATTGAGCTCAGCATCAGCTTTTGCACTCAGCATGGAGTCTGCTTGTCCCTCTCCCTCCCTGTCCTTGTGCACTCATCCTCTCTCTCTCAAATAAATAAATACATAAATAAAATCTTTTTTAAAAGAATTAAACATTTTTATGCAAGTGTTTTTATCATATTTATAAATTCATTTTTTTTTTTTAATTTTTTGAGGCTGTGATGAGTGAGGAGGGCTGATGACAGGTTACTGTAAATCTGAATGAGAAGCACTGGGCACTGAACTCTGAAAATGGCTGTGGATGGAAAGTGTTGGAAACAGTGTGTAGGGAACAGATTGAAAAACTATTGAGAAAACAGGGCACCTGGGTGGCTCAGTTGGTTAACATCTGACTTCAGCTCAGGTCATGATCTCAGGTGGGGGATCCAGTCCCATACGGAACCCCATAAGAGCCCCATGGGAACCCCACATCGGGCTCCCTGCTCAGTGGCGATTTTGCTTGTCCTTTTGCCCCTCCCATCACTCATTCTCTCCCCCTCTCTCTCTCAGATAAATAAATAAAATCTTTAAAAAAAAAAAAAGGACCATTGATGGAGTGCCTGCGTGGCTCAGTTGGTTAAGCGTCTGCCTTCCACTCAGGCCATGATCCTGGAGTCCTGGGATTGAGCCCCAAGTTGGGCTCCCTGCTCAGCAAGGAGCCTGCTTCTACCTCTCCCTCTGCTGCTCCTCCTGCTTGTGCTCTTGCTCTCTCTCTTTCTCAAATAAATAAATAAAATATTTTTAAAAATTGAGAAAACAAATAACAATAGTAGCATTTTTTCTACAATAATTTAGAGGTGCAAGTCTTTGATATAATCTTATCAGTTATATTTTGATATTTATTTTAGAAGATTGTATTTATTTATTTATTTATTTATTTATTTATTTATTTATTTGAGAGAGAGAGAGAGAGAATGCCTGTGGGGGTTGGAGGGGGAGGAGCAGAAGGAGTGGGACAAGCAGACTGTGCTGAGTGTAAAGCCGGTTTTAGGGCTCGATCTCACAACTCTGAGATCATGACCTGAGCGGAAACTAAGAATTAGGCGTTTAACCAACTGAGCCACCCAGGCCCCCCATTTTGATATTCTTATTTATTAGGTGTGTTGAACTAAAAAATAAATGGAGACCAGTCTTGAAATTTCCCTGAGTTGACAAAACCAGTTTAGTCGTACAAAGCTTAATTTAGTTTATTTTGCAAGACTAACTTGACCTGGGTCATTTTTTGCTTATGCCTCTGGAAATCATAAGCAAAACTTACACTGTTTCCCAGGGTTGATATGAAGTAACCCTGACCACTTCCTTATCATTTAGGAAAATTCTAATATATAACAAATCACTGTGAAGAACAGTCACTGTTGTCTCACTATATACAACCCTATACCCCCAGCCTCATCCAATGTTTGGGTTTGAGTGCTCCAGGTTTGTAAACTGTCTTTTTGGCATGTGCCCAATAAATCTTTACTAATTACTATTTCAGTAACTCATTGGTTTTACTTCTTTTATTTCTGAACTTTTCATAGCTGTATACCACTGGGTAAATCGCAATCTCCTTTTGCTTCAATTTCTTAATCTGTATAAGGAGACATTACTGTTACCTGCCTTTTAAGATTATTGTTTTTGAGAAGATACTGTATTTATTTCACATAAATCTTCTGCTTGACACACACTTAGGACTCAGTGTTAGCTAAATATATATATTTATATATAATCTAAATATAGTATATAAATATATATATTTATAATATATAAATATAAATAATATATAAATATAAATAAAAAATATATATATATACTATACTCTAAGAACTACAGAACACTCATGAAAGTAATTGAAGAAGACACAAAAAGATGGAAAAATATTCCATGCTCATGGATCGGAAGAATAAACATTGTTAAAATGTCTATGCTATCCAGACCAATCTATACCTTCAATGCCATCCTGATTAAAATTCCAATGACATTTTTCAAAGTGCTGGAACAAACAATCCTAAAATTTGTATGGAATCAGAAAAGACCCCGAATCACCAAGGAAATGTTGAAAAAGAAAAACAAAGCTGGGGCATCACGTTGCCTGATTTCAAGCTATATTACAAAGAAGTGATCACTAAGACAGCATGGTACTGGCACAAAAACAGACATATAGACCAATGGAACAGAATAGAGAGCCCAGATATGGACCCTCAATTCTATGGTCAAATAATCTTTGGCAAAGCAGGAAAAAAATATGCAATGGAAAAAAGAGAATCTCTTCAATAAGTGGTGCTGGGAAAATTGGACAGCTATATACAGAAGAATGAAACTCCACCATTCTCTTACACCATAAACAAAGATAAACTCAAAATGGATGAAAGACCTCAATGTGAGACAGGAATCCATCAAAATCCTAGAGGAGAACATATGCGGTAACCTCTTCAACATTGGCCACAACAACTTCTTTCAAGATACATCTCCAATAGCTAGTGAAGGAAAAGCAAAAATTAACTTTTGGGACTTCATCAAGATAAAAGCTTCTGCACAGCAAAGGAAACAGTCAACAAAACAAAGAGGCAACCCACAGAATGGGAGAAGATATTTGCAAATGACACTACAGACAAAGCGCTGATTTCCAAGATCTATAAAGAACTTCTCAAACTCAACACCCAAAAAACAAATAATCAAGTCAAAACATGAGCAGAAGACATGAACAAACACTTCTCCAAAGAAGACATACAAATGGCTAACAGACACATGAAAAGTATTCATCATTATTAGCCATCAGGGAAATCCAAATCAAAACCACACTGAGATACCACCTTACACCAGTTAGAATGGCAAAAATGGACAGGGAAAGAAACAACAAATGTTGGAGAGGCTGTGGAGAAAGGGGAACTCTCTTACACTGTTGGTGGGAATGCAGGTTGGTATAGCCACTTTGGAAAACAGTGGGGAGGTACCACAAAAAATAAAAAAATAGAGCTACCCTATGACCCAGCAATTGCACTACTGTGTATTTACCCCAAAGACACAGGTGTAGTGAAAAGAAGGGCCATATGCACTCCAATGTTCATAGCAACAATGTCCACAATAGCCAAGCTATGGAAAGAGCCGAGATGCCCTTCAACAGATGAATGGATAAAGAAGATGTGGTCCATATATATGATTGAATACTACCCAGCCATCAGAAAGGATGAAGACCCAATTTTTACATCAATATGGATGGGACTGGAGGAGATTATGCTAAGTGAAATAAGTCAAGCAGAGAAAGTCAATTGTCATATGGTTTCACTTATTTGTGGAACACAAGGAATAGTATGGGGGACATTAGGAGAAGGAAGGGAAAAACAAAGAGGGGGGGAAATTGGAGGAGGAGATGAACCATGAGAGACTATGGACTCAGAGAAACAAACTGAGGGTTTTAGAGGTGAGGGGGAGGGGGAATGGGTTAGCCCACGATGAGTATTAAGGAGGACATGTACTGCATGGAGCACTGGGTGTTATACAAAAACAGTGAATCATGGATCACTACATCAAAAACTAATGATGTATTGTATGGTGACTAACATAGCATAATAAAATAAAATTAAATTAAAGAAAAGAAAATATATTAAAAAAGGAATGGTGGAAACTATAGGCTACTCATTGAAAGACTATTGATAAATGAATTTTCCATTTTCATGTTAAACATCTTTTGAACACTTCTTTATTACCTTTAAGTAACTTAAAACCTAAGAAATGAAAAATCCTGCCAGCCTATCTGATTCAAAACAAATGACTCACTTTATAAAAAAATATTTTCTGGATATCAGTTGCTAGATATAGCATTCTTTCTCTGAAAAACTAGAAAAGATTAGTTTCAAAAAACCAGCTTATAATAAAGAAAACTGTTATCTGAACAGCAATTCTGAATATACTGTCTAGTGTCCAAGCATATTATGAATTGGTAACGGGTAGATTAAGTAGATTAGTAATAGTAAGTTTCAAATATAAAAATAAAACAACTAAAGTTATTTCAATTCTTTTTTTTTTTAAAGATTTTATTTATTTATTTGAGAGAGAGAGAACGAGAGAGAGCAGGAGAGGGAGGAGGGTCAGAGGGAGGAGAAGCAGACTCCCCGCCAAGCAGGGAGCCCGATGCGGGACTCGATCCCAGGACTCCAGGATCATGACCTGAGCCGAAGGCAGACGCTTAACCATCTGAGCCACCCAGGCGCCCAGTTATTTCAATTCTTAAAAATACCTTACATCATAAATTGCTATTTCTTATATTGAATGGTTATGTCTGTTTGCTGAACACATTCTAAGGACGCTGAAGCACGCTGAATCACAGATAAGATGCCTTAGCCAATAGGCCATTTTTGAAATACTGGTTCTTCAACAGCTGGGTTTCATCCACCAATATTTGATGTAATTTTTTTCTTGACCATTATAATCTTTGTTTATATGATCAGTCCTGCTTTGCAATTAACCCTGTTACTCTTTGTGTAATTACATCTTACATTCTTCCACCTGACATAGTCCTGTCATCATGCTTTCCAAATAATAGAACTCCATTTGCTCCCCCTGGACTACCTACATCTGCAAACTATATTTCTCACTAAGCAACCATGCCTCATTCCCTTCCTTGACAAGCAAAAACAACACAACAAAGTGTTAAAACACACTTTGCCTTTTCTATTTTTGTTTCAACTTTCTAGAAGACCTGCCTTGATTTTTAATTATCCTTATGAAATGTAGTCTATTCTAATTTCACTTAATCATTTTAACACACAATTTTTCATTGAATAGACTGTGAAATACATACATACATATAACAATACATAGCAAGAATCATTGCTTTGAAGGTACACAAAAGATAGCATAAATATATGAAATAAATGCTCTAAAACTTTATTAGAAGACTTCTAGTTTTGGCCCTGACATGTAAAGATCTTGGAAGTCTTCACTCTCATCCTGGCAATGAAAACAAGTGGGACAAAGTGAAATTGGTGCCTTCATTTGGATCCATCAGAGAATTGAGGTCTTGGGCAAATGTCATCCCAAAATCTGGAAAAAGAGGACTATCCAGAAAGTATGGCAACCAAGATTTGCTTACCTGGAGCACAAGCATATAGAGCCATTAAGTTGAAGAAAGATGGTAATTTTGAGACTGAGACTAGACTAGCATGAGAATAGGACTGTAGTCTTAGAGGGACTCATGCTTTCATAGGCTTCTGCTCCAAGAATCCTACCAGGTGCTCACTGTAACGATCCTGGAAAGTTCCCCTTGTGGCTCTGGCAGGGTGAGGGGAAGAGTAGCCATTGTGAGACACTCCCAAAGCCTACTTTCCAGGGAAAAAAATCTTTGCCTGAACAAAATTTTGAAACCCTATCTCAGCTGGGTGAAAGGAATTCCTGTCGAATGCAGTCCCTCTTATTTTCTTGTCTCACCTATGGGGAAGAAACTATAATCAACAGGGGACAGGGCTTTAAGGATATAAATTAGGAATGCCACAGACAGGGAAGAGAAACATCAAAAAAAGAAACCTATAAAATGGAGGAGGGTCTGGAATACTTGTGAAGGACACAGTCCAAATCAAAGTCCCACCAAAAGATTAAGGTTTAATCAAAAGATTATAGAAAGTGTCCCCGCCCTCACACCTTACCACCATAGCAAAAGGGCTCTCCTATAATAATAATTACTACAATTGAAAGAGCTCAGACTCTGTCTGGGGAATAATTAGGAAGCATCTATGATAAGACAGAAGACAAAAACAAGGTCATTAGGAGAATTTGAGGCCTCTGGCACCTATAACTACAACATATGTTGAACACAGTCCAACTCCAAGGATAGATGAATATAAATCCTTGCACTGAAGGCCGATTTACTTTATTTCCTATTACCCAAGATAACATGTACAGCTCTCAACAAAATATTATAAGGCATGCAAAAAGGGAAGAACACACAGTGGGAAAAGACAACATAGTCATCTGAACTAGACTCAGATAAGGCACACATGTTGGAGTTATCAGAAAGGAAATACAAAATAATTATGATTAATATATTAAAGGCATGTAATAGAGTTCCCATGACAACCCTCAGGCTCACTGATTTACTAGAAAGACTCCCAGGATCTAGAAAAAGATGTTATATACACGATTAAGTTTATTACAGTGAAAGGGTCCACAGATTAAAATCAGCAAAGGAAATGATACCTGAGGCAAAGTTCAGGAGAAAACAGACATATGCTTCTTGGTATCCTTACCCAGGGAGTGACACAGGAATACACTTAGTTTTCCCAGAAATGATATGTGAGAACACATGATCAGTGTTGTCAATCAGGGAATCCCATGTGAGCCTTGATGTCTTGGTTTTTACTGGAGATCATTCACACAAGCATGCAGTACCTACATGACTTATCTCAGCTACTCAGATTCTAGATCCCATCCTCCCCAAATAAACTACTACATATATATATTAGAATAGCTACATTACAAAAAGTTAACAATACAAATTGCTGGAAGGAATGCAGAATGATAAAAACTTTCATTCATTGCTGGTAGGAATGGAAAATGGTACAGCCATTTTGACAGAGAGTTTGGCAATTTCTTCCAAAGCTAAACACTATCTTACCATGATCCAGCAATGGCACTCGTAGGTAGCTGCACAACTGATCTGAAACTCATGCCAACATAAAAACCAGCACATAAATGTTTATAGCAGCTTTATTCATAATCACCAAATACAGGAAGTAACCAAGATGTCCTTCCATAGGAAAATGGATAAATAAACTGTGAGACAGCCACACAATGGAATCATATTCAGTGATAAAAAGGAATAGGCTATCAAGGCCCATAAAAAACATAGATGAATTTAAGTGCATATTGCTAAGTGAAAGAAGTCAGTCTGAAAGTGCCATATAGTTCCATTTTTATGACATTCTAGAAAAGGTAAAACATGAAGTTGGTAAACAGATCAGTAGTTGCCAGGGTTTTGTGGAAAGGGATATTTTTAGAGTGGTTAAATTATGATATATATGATACTGTAATGTTGGATACATGATATTCTACGGTTGTCTAAACCTGTGATAATTTACAACCATAGAGTGAATCTTAATGTACGCAAATTTAAATTTAAAAATCATTTAGGGGTGCCTGGGTGTCAGGCATTGATTTTGTGTCCTGCCACATTACTGAATTGCTCTATGAGTTCTAGTAATTTGGGGGTGGAGTCTTTTGGGTTTTCCACATAAAGTATCATGTCATCTGTGAAGAGAGAGAATTTGACTTCTTCTTTGCCAATTTGAATACATTTTATCTCTTTTTGTTGTCTGATTGCTGTTGCTAGGACTTCTAGTACTATGTTGAACAATAGTGGCGAGAGTGTGCATCCTTAATGTGTTCCTGATCTTAAGGGAAAGGCTCTCAGCTTTTCCCCATTGAGGATGATATTCGCTGTGGGTTTTTCATAGATGGATTTTATGAACTTGAGGAATGTTCCCTCTATCCCTATACTCTGGAGAGTTTTAATCAGGAAAGGATGTTGTATTTTGTCAAATGCTTTTTCTGCATCAGTTGAGAGGACCATATGGTTCTTCTCCCTCCTCTTATTAATGTGTTCTATCACATTGATTGATTTGCGAATGTTGAACCACCCTTGCATCCCGGGGATAAATCCCACTTGGTCGTGGTGGATGATCCTTTTAATGTATTGTTGGATCCTATTAGCTAGGATTTTGTTGAGAATTTTGGAATCCATATTCATCAGGGATATTGGTCTGAAATTCTCCTTTTTGATGGGGTCTTTGCCTGGTTTGGGGATTAAGTTAGTGCTGGCCTCATAGAATGAGTCTGGAAGCTTTCTGTTTCTATTTTTTGAAACAGCCTCAGGAGAATAGGTACTATTTCTTCTTTGAGTGTTTGGTAGAATTCCACAGGGAATCCATCAGGCCCTGGACTCTTGTTTTTTGGGAGGTTTTTGATCACTGCTTCAATCTCATTACTGGTTATTGGCCTATTCAGGTTGTCAATTTCTTCCTGTTTCAGTCTTGGCAGTTTATAGGTCTCCTGGAAGCGTCCACTTCTTCTAGGTTGCTTAATTTATTGGCATATAGTTGTTGATAATAATTTCTAATAATTGTTTCTATTTCCTTGGCATTAGTCGTGATCTCTTCCCTTTCATTCATAATTTTATTAATTTGGGTCTTTTCTCTTTTCTTTTGGATAAGTCTGGCCAGTGCTTTATCAATCTTATTAATTCTTTCAAAGAACCACCTTCTAGTTTCATTGATCTGATCTACTGTGTTTCTGGTTTCTAATTCATTGATCTCTGCTCTAATCTTAATTATTTCTCTTCTAATGTGTGGCTTAGGCAACATTTGTTGTTTTTTCTCCAGTTCTTTAAGGTGTAAAATTAGTTGATGAATTTGTGATTTTTCTATTTTTTTGAGTGAGGCTTGGATGGCTATGTATTTTCCCCTTAGGACCGCCTTTGCAGTATCCCATAGGTTTTGGACCAATGTGTTTTCATTCTTATTGGTTTCCATGAATTGTTTAAGTTCTTCTTTGATTTCTTGGTTGACCCAAACATTCTTAAGCAGAGTGGTCTTTAGCTTCCAAGTGTTTGAATTTCTGCCAAATTTTTTCTTGTGATTGAGTTCCAGTTTTAAAGCATTATGGTCTGAGAATATGCAGAGAATAATCTCAATCTTTTGGTATCAGTTGAGACCTGATCTGTGACGCAGTATGTGGTCTATTCTGGAGAAAGTTCAATGCACGCTCGAGAAGAATGAGCATTCTGTTGTTTTAGGGTAGAATGTTCTGTATATACCTATGAGGTCCATCTGGTCCAGTGTATCATTCAAAGCTCTTGTTTCTTTGTTGATTTTTCTGCTTGGATAATCTGTCTATTCCTAAGAGTGGAGTATTGAGGTCTCCTACAATTAACATATTGTTATCAATATCATTCCTTTTTTTGGTTAACAGTTGGCTTATGTAGATGGCTTCTCCCATGTTGGGGGTGTAGATATTTACAATTGTTAGATCTTCTTGTTGGATAGACCCTTTAAGAATGATATAGTGTCCTTCTGTGTCTCTAACTACAGTCTTTAGCTTAAACTCTAATTAGTCTGATATAAGAATTGCTACCCCAGCTTTCTTTTGAGGTCTGTTGGCATGGAAGCTGGATCTCCATCCCTTCACTTTCAGTCTGGATGTCTCTTTAGGTTCAAAGTGAGTCTCTTGTAGACAGCATATGGATGGGTCCTGCCTTTTTATCCAATCTGCAACCCTGTGCCATTTTATGGAAGCATTTAGGCTGTTCACATTGAGAGTGATTATTGAAAGATATGAATTTATTGTCATCATGTTGCCTGTGAAGTCCTTGTTTCTATAGATTGTCTTTGTAAATTTCTGTTCTATATCACTCTTGGGGTGTTTCTCCTTTTATAGAACCCCCCTTAATATTTCTTGCAGGACCAGCTGAGTGGTCACATATTCTTTCAGTTTCTGCTGGTCTTGGAAGCTCTGCATCTCTCCATCCATTCTAAATGACAGCCTTGCTGGATAAAGTATTCTTGGCTGCATGTTCTTCTCATTTAGTAACCTGAATATGTCTTGTCAGCCCTTTCTGCCTTGCCAGGTCTCTGTGGATAGGTCTGATGTTATTCTGATGTTCCTCCCTCTGTATGTAAGGAATCTCTTCCCCCCTAACTGCCCTTAAGATGGTTTCCTTGGTGTTAAGATTTGTGAGTTTTACTATTACATGTTGGGGCGTTGGCCTGTTTTCCTTGATCTTGGGAGGTGTCCTCTCTGCCTTTAAAAGATGGATGTTTGTTTCATTCCCCAGATTAGGGAAGTTCTCAGCTACGATTTGCTCAAATATATCTTCTAGTCCTCTCTCTCTCTCTCCACTCCCTCAGGGATCCCAATAATTCTGACATTGGAACATTTCATGGTGTCACTTATTTCTCTGATTCTGTTTTCATGGATTTTGAGTTGTTTCTCCCTGGCCTCCTCTTTATCTTTTTTTTCTATCAATTGGTCTTCTAGATCACTAATTCATTCTTCTGCCTCGCTTACCCTAGCTGTTAGATTATCTAGATTAGATTGGATCTCATTGATAGCATTTTTAAGTTCTGCCAATTCAGCTTTCATTTCTGCCCTTAGAGACTCTATGTTGCCATTAATAGATTTCTCCATTCTAGCTATTGTCTTCACAACTACTACCTTGAATTCCATTTCCGACATCTTGGTTATATCTGTATCCATTTGTAAATCTATGGCAGAAGTCACAGTCTGTGAGTCTTTCCTATTTTGGGGGTTCCTTTCCTTAGTCTTTCTGTTGAGGGGTGGTTGAGGGAATGTACAGAGACCAAATTATTGACCATAACCCAAGCAAAATGCACCTGTTTTATAGGGATCTTAGGGTTGCTGTCCTCTTGTTCTCCCAGCCTGTCTTCTGTGGGAGGAGCCCGCTGTGCTGTTACTCAGGCAACCCTGTTTGGGCAGAGTTGCCCTGCCCCCTGTGTGTGTGGGGGGGGGGAATGGGCTCAGTGAAAACTGTTTTTTGGGGCTTTTGTTCTCTGGTGGCTTTCCCTGGGGGCTTTCTGTGTCTCTTCCAAGAGAGCAGAAGGGATTGTTTCCAACCCTCTGCATCAGAGCAGAGAGATCACAGTCTGTTCTTCAGTGAGCTCTCCAGGCCACACTATCTCCATTTCTGTCTGTGCTGCTAGAAACTGCAGCATCCTGGGTTGTGCACCCCTCAGCAGTGCTCCCAGCCCTCACCTCCAGGTCAGGGCACAGGGGCATGTCTCTGCCCTTTGTGCTTCTAAAACCTCCAGCTGCCCCCAGTTCGCGTGGGCAGCCCTGCCGCTCCAGGTTTCAGTCAGAGGGCTGCCCTAAAGTCCTTTCCCCTCAGCTACTGGTCTGCAAGTCTATGCCCTGTCCCCAGCGTGGGAGGTTCTTGCTCACCAGTGGTGTAGGATCTCCATGGCTCCCTCCGCCTTCTGTTTATCTTCTGATATGTGCCCATGGAATCACAGCTCCCCCCTTCATTCCTCAAAACCAACCGCCTGTGATATTGTTTGTAGAGATCCAGATATATCTTCTTACATCTCAGACTGATACCATGGGTGCTCAGAGTGGTCTGGTAGATATCCAGCTCGATTCTAGGGACCAGTTGGAATAGGGTCCCCTACTCCTCTACCATCTTTTCCTCTCCCTGTGTGCTAACTATATTAGGAAAAAGTTATTATTTTATTATTTTCTAGCCTATTTTAGAAGATCTTACTCTTGTATTTATCATTGTGAATGATATCAAAGTTTCCTTCTTCTTTTAAATACTAACTCTAACAAGAAATTAGCAAACCATAATTGGTTCTAAATGGAAAATGGAGACCAGCTGGATATTAATGTTTTTTTTCTGAAGTATAGAGGGATTGTTAAAATATATTACATATCTTTCAAGGCCCAATTCAGGGCCAGTCTCTTCTATAAGGTTATTTGCTGCTAGAGTTGCTTTCACTGATATCTGCAATTCCTGAAATTCATTGATGCTTATAGTATATTCTCCAAAATTTGACAATTAATTTCTTTTTAATATGATTTCATTAATCTTTCATTGTAATTCTATATCTTTGTGCAGATTATATTTTACAGAGATGACTACACTAATATATCCCATCCTTTATGTTCTTTGCCAATGTGATCTTGACACTTGTCCTCTTACCTTGAATTCTGGGTAGGCTTGTGAGTCAATTGCATCATGACTACAAAAGCTATGTTAGAAAAGGTGATGAACTGGTCATTGTGATATTTGTTTTTGGAGCTCTGGAATGCTATTTAAGAAGTTTGATGACTCTGATGCAGTCATATTGTGAGGAAGTGCAGCCCTCATGAAAATGTTATGTGGAAGACCCAGCAAACAGCCATTATCAATTATTAGACATATGTGTAAATAAACCTGTAGTTGATTCCAATCCTAGGCAGTGCAACAATGATCAGTGTCAGTCATCTAGTCTTTTCAGCAAAAACAAACTGTATTTGCTGTGCCCTGTCCAAATTCCCCATCCACAGAATCCATAAGAACAAAAAATAATTATTCTAAGCAACTAAATTTTGAGGTATTTTGTTATGTAGACATAGTAATTTGAATAATCTTACTTTATATGATAAACATTGGAGGAATGTAGCTGTATATTGCAATTAGTTTGTTCCTATGTAGTTCTCTGGAGCAAATAAGGAAGGAAATTTGCTCCATCGATGTTGCAAGCCTTTTTTTCACCAAAGAAGAAATGTTACAGATTGTCCAGCTTTGAAGGCTCTGATTGGACCATGATTGTGAAGGAGGTCGTGCACACAGGTATGGAGTTGTCTTTCTCACTTTTGTGGGGAAGGGCCCACACTGCTTCCACATAGGAAAACATCTAGCCTACTTACTTATCTTCTACTCTCTTCTTCAAAGTTGCTCACCAGATTCTGGTAGATTTCAAAGATATCTGTCAAGACCTAGAAGGGAGAGAAGTTCCTCAAACTCTCTACTTAAGCCAGTACTCTAGATTCATAAGATTAGAATTATTCATAGCTGCTCAAATCCAGCTATGCTACATTGTACTTTGTTTTCCTTTGTCACTTATTCTGTGCTTTCAAATCTCTTGAGACCTTCCCTCTCTTGACAGAAGAGGTATGAGTGCCAGAGCCTACCTGGTCTTCACTGGTCCATTAGTCAAATAGTAATTGCTAATTTAATTTCCAAGGGTAGACAGAGATGATCCATTAACTTCTAATTGGAGAACTCACCAAATTCTGGTTAATTGGTTGATCATCAACAACTGAAGTTTATTTATTTTAATTTTTTTAAATATATATTTTTAAGATTTTATTTATTTATTTGACAGAGAGAGACACAGCGAGAGAACGAACACAAGCAGGGGGAGTGGGAGAAGGACAAGGAGGTTTCCCGCAGAGCAGGGAGCCTGATGTGGGGCTCGATCCCAGGACCCCGGGATCATGACCTGAGCCAAAGGCAGATGCTTAATGGCTGAGCCACCCAGGCACACCAACTGAAGTTTATTACTTGAAAAATATTTGGTAATAATAATAATAACAAAAACAATAGCACCTAGAATTTATTGAGAACTTTTTATGTGCCAATCTTTTCCTAACTCTTTTCATTTGTTCTGTCTTTTAGTAGCTCTATCAGACTTGTGGGGTAAATATTAGATAATATCATAGATGGCATATTTTTATTTTGGACATGAGGAAACTAAGGAACAATAATTTTTTCCTACATCACACAGCTAGTGAGCAGTAGCATCAGAATAAACCCAGGTTATCTGACTGAAAGGAATTGCTTCTTCAACCTAACATTTTTCTTTTCTTTTTCTTTTTTATTAATTAACATATAATGTATTATTTGTTTCAGGGGTACAAGTCTGTGATTCATAAGTCTTACACAATTCACAGTGCTCACCATAGTACCTACCCTCCCCAGTGTCCATCACCAGGCACCACATCCCTCCCACCCCCCTCCACTCCAGCAACTCTCAGTTTGTTTCCTGAGATTAAGAGACTCTTATGGTTTGTCTCCCTCTCCGATTTCATCTTATTTCATTTCCCACCCTTCCCCTATGATCCTCTGTCTTGTTTCTCAAATTCCTCATATCAGTGAGATCATATGATACTTGTCTTTCTCTAATTGATTTATTTCACTTAGCATAATACCCTCTAGTTCCATCCATGTCGTTGCAAATGGCAAGATTTCATTCCTTTGATGGCTGCGTAATATTCCATAGTATATATATACCACATCTTCTTTATCCATTCATATGTTGATGGACATCTTGGCTCTTTCCATAGTTTGGCCATTGCGGACATTGCTGCTATACATTGGGGTGCATGCGCCCCTTCAGATCACTACATTTGTATCTTTGGGGTAAATACCTAGTAGTGCAATTGCTGGGTCATAGGGTAGCTCTATTTTCAACTTTTTGAGGAAACTCCATACTGTTTTCCAGAGTAGCTACACCAGCTCGCATTCCCACCAACAGTGTAGGAGGGTTCCCCTTTCTCCATATCCTTGCCAATATCTGTCCTTTCCTGACTTGTTAATTTTAACCATTCTGACTGGTGTGAAGTGGTATCTCATTGAGGTTTTGATATGTATTTACTGATGTCAAGTGATGTTGAGCACTTTTTCATGTGTCTTTTGGCCATTTGGATGTCTTCTTTGCAGAAAAGTCTGTTCATGTCTTCTGCCCATTTCTTGATTGGATTAGTTGTTCTTTTGGATGTTAAGTTTGATAAGTTATTTATAGATTTTGGATACTTGCCCTTTATCTGATATGTCATTTGCAAATTGCAAATATCTTCTCCCATTCTGTCAGTTATCTTTTAGTTTTTTTGACTGTTTCCTTTACTGGGCAAAAGCTTTTTAGCTTGGTGAAGTCCCAATAGTTCATTTTTGCCCTTGCTTCCCTTGCCTTTGGCAATGTTTCTAGGGGGAAGTTGCTGCGGCAGAGGTCAAAGAGGTTGCTGCCTATGTTCTCCTTTAGGATTTTGATGGACTCCTAGGTCTTTCATTCATTTTGAGTCTATTTTTGTGTGTGGTGAAAGGAAATGGTCCAGTTTCATTCTTCTGCATGTGACTGTCCAATTTTCCCAACACCATTTATTGAACAGACTGTCTTTTTTCATTGGACATTCTTTCCTGCTTTGTCGAAGATTAGTTGACCATAGAGTTGAGGGTCTATTTCTGGGCTCTCTATTCTGTTCCATTGATCTATGTGTCTGTTTTTGTGCCAGTACCATACTGTCTTGATGACTACAACTTTGTAATAGAGCTTGAAATCCGGAATTGTGATGCCACCGGCTTTGCTTTTCTTTTTCAACATTCCTCTGGCTATTTGGGTCTTTTCTGGTTCCATACAAATTTTAGGATTATTTGTTCCATTTCTTTGAAAAACGTTGATGGTATTTTGATAGGGATTGCATTAAATGTGTAGATTGCTCTAGGTAGTGTTGACATTTTCACAATATTTGTTCTTCCAATCCATGAGCATGGAACGTTTTTCCGTTTCTTTCCTCAATTTCTTTCATGAGTATTTTATAGTTTTCTGAGTACAGATCCTTTGCCTCTTTGGTTAGATTTATTCCTAGGTATCTTATGCTTTTGGGTGCAATTGTAAATGGGATCGACTCCTTAATTTCTCTTTCTTCTGTCTTGTTGTTGGTGTATAGGAATGCCACTGATTTCTGTGCATTGATTTTATATACCTGCCACTTTACTGAATTCCTGTATGAGTTCTAGCAGTTTTGGGGTGCAGTCTTTTGGGTTTTCCACATAAAGTATCATATCATTTGCAAAAAGGGAGAGTTTCACTTCTTCTTTGCCAATTCAGATGCCTTTTATTTCTTTTTGTTGTTTGATTGCTGAGGCTAGGACTTCTATGACTATGTTGAACAGCAGTGGTCATAGTGGACATCCCTGTCGTGTTCCTGACTTTTGGGGAAAAGCTCTTAGCTTTTCTCCATTGAGTACGATATTTGCTGTGGGTTTTTCATAGATGGCTTTTATTATATTGAGGTATGTACCATCTATCCCTACACTGTGAAGAGTTTTAATCAAGAAAGGATGCTGTACTTTGTCAAATGCTTTTTCTGCATCTACTGAGAGGGTCTTATGGTTCTTGTTCTTTCTTTTATTAATGTATTGTATCACATTGATTGACTTACAATGTTGAACCAACCTTGCAGCCCAGGAATAAATCCCACTTGGTCGTGGTGAATAATCCTTTTAATGTACTGTTGGATCCCATTGGCTAGTATTTTGGTGAGAATTTTTTCATCCATGTTCATCAGGGATATTGGTCTTTAGTTCTCCTTTTTGATGGGGTCTTTGTCTGGTTTTGGGATCAAGGTAATGCTGGCCTCATAAAATGAGTTTGAAAGTTTTCCTTCCATTTCTATTTTTTGGAACAATTTCAGAAAAATAGGTATTGATTCTTCTTTAAATGTTTGGTAGAATTCCCCTTGGAAACCATCTGGCCCTGGGCTCTTGTTTGTTGGGAGATTTTTGATGACTGCTTCAATTTCCTTAGTGGTTATTGGTCTGTTCAGGTTTTCTGTTTCTTCCTGATTCAGTTTTGGTAGTTTATACGTCTCTAGGAGTGCTTCCATTTCTTCCAGATTATCTAATTTGCTGGCATATAGTTGTTCATAATATATTCTTATAATTGATTGTATTTCTTTGGTGTTGGTTATGATCTCTCCTTTTTCATTCATGATTTTATTTATCAGGGTCATTTCTCTTTTCTTTTTGATAAGTCTGGCTGGGGGTTTATCAATCTTATTAATTCTTCCAAAGAACCAGCTCCTAGTTTCGTTGATCTGTTCTACTGTTCTTTTGGTTTCTATTTCATTGATTTCTGCTCTGATCTTTATTCTTTCTCTTCTCTTGCTGGGCTTAGGCTTTATTTGCTGTTCTTTCTCCAGCTCCTTTAGGTGTAGGGTTAGGTTGTGTATTTGAGATCTTTCTTATTTCTTGAGAAAGGCTTGTATTGCTATATATTTTTCTCTTAGGGCGGCCTTTGCTGCATCCCAAAGTTTTTGAACAGTTGTATTTTCATTTTCATTTGTTCCCATGAATTTTTTTTAATGCTTCTTTAATTTCCTGGTTGATGCATTCATTCTTTAGTGGGATGCTCTTTAGCCTCCATGTATTTGAGTTCTTTCCGACTTTCCTCTTGTCATTGAGTTCTAGTTTCAAAGCATTGTGGTCTGAAAATAGGCAGGGAATGATCCCAGTCTTTTGGTACCAGTTGAGACCTGATTTATGACCCAGGATGTGATCTATTCTGGAGAATGTTCCATGGGCACTAGAGAAGAGTGTGTATTCTGTTGCTTTGGGATGGAATGTTCTGAATAAATCTGTGAAGTCTATCTGGTCCAGTGTGTAATTTAAGCCTTTATTTCCTTGTTGATCTTTTGCTTAGATGATCTGTCCATTTGAGTGAAAGGCATGTTAAAGTCCCCTACTATTATTGTATTGTTGTCAAAGTGTTTCTTCGATCTTATTAACTGGCTTATATAATAGGCTGCTCCCATGTTAAGCGCATAGATATTTAAAACTATTAGATCTTCTTGTTGTATAGACCCTTTAAGTATGATATAGTGTCCCTCTTCATGTCTTATTATAGTCTTTGGTTTAAACTCTAATTTGTCTGATATAAGGATTGCCACCCCAGCTTTCTTTTGATGTCCATTAGCATGGTAAATGGTTTTCCACCCCCTCACTTTCAATCTGGAGGTGCCTTTGGATCTAAAATGAGTCTCTTGCAGACAGCTTATCGATGTGTCTTGTTTTTTTATCTGATCTGATACCTGTGTCTTTTGATTGGGGAATTTAGCCCGTTTACATTCAAGGTAACTATTAAAAGATATGAATTTAGTGCCATTGTATTGCCTGTAAGGTTACTGTTACTGTATATTGTCTGTGTTCCTTTCTGGTCTATGTTTCTTTCCTTAGAGGACCCCTTTCAATATTTCTTGTAGAGCTGGTTTGTGGTTCACAAATTCTTTTAGTTTTTGTTTGTCCTGGAAGCTTTTTATCTCTCCTTCAATTTTCAATGACAGCCTAGCTGGATATAGTATTCTGGCTGAATATTTTTCTCATTTAGTGCTCTGAATATATCATGCCAGTCCTTTCTGGCCTGCCAGGTCTCAGTGGATAGGTCTGCTGCCAGTCTAATGTTTCTACCATTGTAGTCAACCTACGTTTTTCTGAAACTGGAAGTACATTGCTTCAGAAATTTTCTTTTTTTGTTATTATTGTTCAGATATTATTTACTTCTTCAAGCACATTCATGGTGAGTAGAGTCTTATTTTATTGGAAGATTAAATCTGAGAGTAAGAAAATATTTTCTTTTATGAAATACTTTCATTATTGAAAACTCACATTTAAAATTTTCAGTACAAAGCATATGTAGAGTTCCACTGTATAAAGGAGTTTATGTAGACTGAACTCGACAGAAAACCAATCTGCTTAGCTCAAATTTTTGATCCTTTAGTTGATTACATCTCGCAGTTTGGGAGCTGCTGTATCACTTCACAGGTGTTAGTACCTTTGATTGACCTATAGAAAGATTTTATGTCAACCTAACATCAATATGAAGATAATATTTATTTATATATTCCAACCATAGAATTGAGAGAATTTTGACACGGAACATAGAGTGAAGTGAATTACTTGGAGGCAAGAGATAACTGTATCAAATGCATAGTCATGCACTGTAATACTGCAGTTAGCCTTGATAAATATCTGATAGATTAAGTTGAGTTGCCCAAAAAAAGATATCTTGTGATTATATATGTTGGTTCTTTTTTCAACATAAATATTGCTGTATGCCACAATATGTTGACTGCTGATTACAGAGGCTGGTTTATATCATGTAGTTACTCTATTCGCCTCACAAACTAATTTCAAATTGTCGCTGAGCATTAAGTAATGTTGTATCAGGGACTTTGAGAGACTTTAGCAATTTTTTCTCTACTACATGGAAATGCTTACAAGTTTTCTCTATATTTTTTGGCTATTTGTATTCCTAATAGACTTATGCGTTAATGCATAATATGTTTTCTAGGGAAATTTGAGAAATGATTACTGCATATACAATTAAAAGGAGCACTATTATTAGTGAAATGTTTTGGTTGTAAATAATATCCATTCATGACTTAAGATACACCTAAAGAGACAAAAAAATTTGATATTACATCTGAAAACACTCAAAGGCAAAATAATGATGATTTATAATTTCATAATAAAACCCAAGTGCATGATTACATATTTTTAATACAGTGATAATTTGCCTTACATTAACTTCAATTTAATGGCTCCAGATATATAAGAGATTTAAAAATCCATAAATTAAAATATGTTTTTTTTTTTAAAGATTTTATTTATTTTTTAGAGAGCGAGCGAGAGAGAAACAGCATGAGAGGGGAGAGGGTCAGAGGGAGAAGCAGGCTCCCCGCCTAGCCGGAAGCCCGATGTGGGACTCGATCCCAGGACCCTGGGATCATGACCTGAGCTGAAGGCAGACGCTTAACCATCTGAGCCACCCAGGCACCCCAAAATATGTTATTAAATATGCAACAGAGATGCAATAAATGAAAATATTAGTTATCAATAGTTATGAAGATTCAACAGGAACATTGGCCTAAATAACCAATTTTAAGTTGGTTTCTCTGTTATTATTTTCTCTAGAGTTATTTTCTCTAGGATTAATATTTGGACTTTCAGTTCAAGGTATAGGGTGATATAGAAATGATTGCACCCCTTGGTACACAAGTGAATATTGTCTTACTTTTAAAGTGGGAAATTAACTCCAGCTCTGTTTGGAAAATTAAAACTGGCAACTCATTCCCATCAGTCTTCCCCAGCCTCTTTCTACTTCAATGGAACTTTACTTTATTACTCAATGTTCTCTAAATTAACATTTTCTCTCCACTTGCATTATTCTCTCTCTTCTCTGTTTGCTCACCCCACTTGTACTCATCATGCACACCTGTATTTATCTTTTAAAATAATTCATTATAATAAAACAATTCAAGTACTGTTTTATATATACTACTATAGAAGGGAGAAAATAATTATTCTTTAGTATTGAATACGGACTAATAGCATAACACAAAGGACTATTATTACTCATTAGAGATAGCTGATGAAAGCACAAAGAGCTCAGGGCAATGAAAAGATTCTGAATTGTAAATTGGGTGATGCGTCTTTGGCTTTCTGGTGTAACACAATATTGGTCTATTGATAATAGTGAATAAGCAAAATAATAATTTAGTGTAATAATTATAATAAATCATAATTTAAGGAACTTAAAATTTAATGAAGCTCCAGCTAATGTTTATTAAGTAATGCTAAATTAGGAACTTTATCATTACTTCCAGTTAATATGAAGTTATTGGCATAATAACTCTCTTTTTACAGATATTGAATACAATTTAAATAACTACCATGTTCTGACAGTGGCAGTTGTCCAAATCTCAGACTTTTTGATTGTCAAAACAAACAAAGGTTTTTATTGTTCCCAGAAGAGTCAACATGTTCAAAAGGTAATGATGAAGAAATCAGTTGTGTTCAACTGTATCAATCCAATGTGAATCTCACAATACATTTGTTCATGAAAGCATTGTGTTCATTCAGCTGGTATTCATTAAATGTCTCCTGTGTGGTGTGGTGGAGATACAGTGGTAAACAAGGCATGGCAGTGTCTACTCTTTTGAAACAAGGAAGACAACTGGTAGATAATCGCAATTGGGAGGATGATCTCAGTGTGCATGTAAGGTTGAGGGGGGGGAATAGTCTATGACTTTCAAAGAGCAGGTATAACAAATCCCATGATATCACAACTCTTGGTAAATTTTTTTCTAAAAATTTTAAGGATTCTAGGCAAATTTTTTTCTAAAATTTTTAAATAAAAAACAAGATATTTTAAACCTTAGTTTATTTAAATACTACAACACAGTGTCAGAAATCCACATAAAATGTGAATTGACATTATCATATATACTTAGCATAGCATTATAATGCATAAAGGCAGAAATTATTTCTAAAAAATACTTCATAATGTCCATAAACCATTTTCAACTGCTTTTGTAATCATTTTGTTCCTATTACAAAGGCTTTTTTTCAACAAGGAAAGTTTCAATTTATATTTCATTCCAAGAATTTTACTTTGATTTAATATGATGAAATTCATAAATTATACTTCATAATATTTTATATTTGATAGTTTGGGAGGTAGGATTGTGTGGAAGAAGATAGGTACATAGATTTAGTTACTAATTTGTTTTTAAAGCTACCACTGTTCTAAAAATTGCTTCATGATCTACTAATGTTCCTTGACATTTGTGGATAAAAATGGCTTTATGATAATGGAAGTCACTGATAACTGCTTGTCCAATGCCTACATTCTTTACTAAGAGAAGCTCAATTTTTATTGCAAAAATATGACCAGCCAAAAGTCATTACTTCAGCCTCCCTTAAGCTAGGATAAGTTGTTAGTTCTGGTCAATGAAAGTTCAGTGGGAACCTTCTGGTGTTTTCTGAAAAAGTTTTGGCATTTCCTTTTTCCTGCCTGGCTGACCTGAGGGCTGACTGACCATCTTGGTAATATGAGGTGATTATAAGAGTGGTAGAGCAGAACTTAGAACAAATTTAGGGCAATGATGCTTTATGGACCTACTGAAGCCACTGTATATGGGACTTCTTGTTTGCAAAAAATATTGGTTAAAACCACTGTAGTTGAGTCTCTTAAATGCAGCTGAACTCATGCAATGACCAAGTAAGCAAAGAGTTTTGTTACTACAAAATCTGTATGTTAAGTTCTAGTAGTTCTCAAAGAGATTTTTGGCCAAAGAATCCTTTTATTCATGGAAGAATTATTAACATATCAGTAAACAACAGTGAAACTAACTTGAAAAACTATGACATTGTTATGATTTTGTTTGATCTGAATTCCCATGTTCTTCCTACCATACAATATGCTTCCAGAAAAATCATTATATAATAATACACAGCATTTTCACTACTGTTGTACTATGTGTGCTTAAAACATGTTACTAAAGGTTAGCTAAGTGAAAAATATAACTTCAAATATGATGGGTTTAAAAAATAAGCCACTGAGACCACACAGTTTTAGTATATAGTTCTCAAAAAAAAAAAACTTCACGGCATTTTAAAAAAGATTTTATTTATTTATTTATTTATTTATTTATTTATTTATTTGAAAGAGAGCGTGAGAGCATGAACAGGAGGAGGGACAGAGGGAGAGAGAATTGCAAGCAGACTCTACACTGAGCACAGAGCCTGACACAGGGCTTGATCTCCCAACCCTGAGATCATGACCTCAGCTAAAACCAAGAGTCAGATGATTAACCGACTAAGCCACCCAGGCACCCCCAAACTTTACTGCTATTAAACTGAAGGAAGAATCAGACAAAGGAGATATTTTTCTTTTTACCAATACGAAATGTGTTGAGTAATTAATTCAAAATATATTAACTGGTTCTTATTACACACAGAGACAGCCCTGTGTGTTGTATGTAGATTATGGAGCCTAAATACCTGTTTTAGATGCAGAGGAGAAAAGAAGAAAGGAGGTGTAAGTGTTGTTGGAGAATAGATTTAGTATGTGTTGGAAAGTAGTTTGCTTTGAGGCTGATTATGTAGATTAGGGTTGGATCCATGAAGCGCTTTGTGTCTCATGCTAGGAATTTAGACCTTTATCCTAAAAGCATTGAGGAACCATTGGGAGGAACTTTAGAGGTGGAGTGATACTGCTAGATATATGTTTTTAACAATTTTGGGAAGCTAATATTTATAGTAGAGGTAAGTTGGATGGTAGGGAGGAGTAGAATGAAGTCAGAAGGAGGATTAGTTAAGGTATTTCCTTTAAATCATTTAGTTAACATACACAAGTAAATTTATCAGTTAATTTGAATTCTACAAACCCTACTGAACAAACAAACAGTGATACCACAAGGAGAAAAAGAAGAAAAGAATATTTTTATAGTCCATATAAAATGTTATGGAACATTTAAATGGAAGCTCTCGAATTCTTTAAAACTGGTAAGGTAAGATGGTCTGTGATCTGCATCTGTGATTTCATCAACTGAAGATTTTATGTTTTTCTACCTCAATATCCTTGCAATGAAGAGGGGATATGAAAATATTTACCTCCACTATATGTCTCTATATCTATGATATGATTGTGCTGTCTTTGAAGTCTGTGATAGAGCACATGCTGCTTGACTTATTATTATTCACTTACTTTTCCCCTCAAAGTTGTAAAGGGTTTCCACTAGCTTAATATGACTACCTCTCTGCCATTATTTCCATACTTTTATTTATATGAGCAGTTTTCAAGTGAGAAGTGAGACATCATTAATTCTATGTTCTCAGGGCCTATTTCCCTGAGTAAATATTAGTTAAAAATTAAGAAAAACAAGCTGCATTAGTTTACATTAAACATTAAGTAACAGAACTATTTTCCTATTATTTCCTATTATTACAAGATAATAATGTTGTTTTTCTTTGAGCAGATTATCAATTCAGAGACCTCGTATAATATTGACGTAAGTAAAACGGAACACAGCAGAGAAAATAATTATACAGAATACTCAACCTGAATTATATAGAGCTGTGCCAATGCTTCCTGCAATAGGGAAGTGACATTTATTTTGATAAACTTAATGCCACCGTACACAGGTGCTTTTGGAATAAACTACTTGGAAGATAAGAATCAAACAGAAGCGGGGCGCCTGGGTGGCTCAGATGGTTAAGCATCTGCCTTCGACTCAGGTTGTGATCTCTGGGTCCTGGGGTCAAGCCCCACATCGAGCCCCATGTTGGACTCCTGGCTCAGAGGGGAGTCTGCTTCTCTCTCCCTCTGTCTCTCCCCCTGCTCATGCTCTCTCTCTCTCTCTCTGTATCTCTCTGTCTCAAATGAATAAATAAAATCTTTTTAAAAAAAGAATCATGTTGTCAATAGAACGAATTAAGGACATACTATCAGTTTTTCTGGCTTCCGCAATATCGTATTTATTGCATTATAGCCAAGTGCTAGCTAGCCAAGTACATTATAGCCAAGTGCTAGCTATCATCATTGTTAAAGCATTGGTTCATATTGCTTCTGACTGGGAACATATTCATATGAGGCAAGGCCATTAGATACAATTGAAAAATTGCTGTAATGTGTTTTCTAGCCTCTTGAAATCTTCACAGATCACCTCGGTAAGCAGAGGTCTCTTCACCTTCGTAATTCTTATTAAATATATCGTTCATGAATTTACTCATTTATTTAACAAAAGTTATCGAGGTCATTTTATGTACCTGAAAGTAATTGTGATATATATTACACAGTCTCATTCCTCAAGAAGCTCAGAGTATAATGGACAAATGAATAGCAAATTGACATTAGATTTTGCTGTGTGACAGGTGCAATGTTTGGGCTATACAGAAGATTGTTTGGCGACTTTAAAAAGGGGAATTTTAAGCAGTCTTGGAAGAGGAAATCCTTCCTAAAGAATTTGACATTGGGAAGATGAATTGTACTAACTTGGAGATGAGTTAGTGGCGAAGGTATTCAGGGAGAGAAAATACCATATATGAAGTCACAGCCCCATGAAATGGGTTGGTTTCTCTTAGAGAGAAGACCGCAAGTGAAGGATTGAGGTTAAAGAAATGTAGGAACGAATCAGATGACCATATGTCCTATGTGTTAAACTAAGGAGTTCAGAGCAGTAGAATATCATCAAAGGCTTTTAAGAAACAGTGTAAGGATAAAACTCCAGTGGTTAAGGGGAGAATGGCTGGGAAAAAATGGGCCTGAAGAAAGGGCCCTGCTTAACAGACTTGTCCAGTGATTCACACTGGGCAGCCTTGCAGAACTGGATGAAAGCCCTTAGCTCTTAATTTTCTTGGGTCATGAGCTCCTTCAAGAGTCTGATGAATGCTGTGAATTCTGGCATTGCATGCTCGCATTTATTTGCGATAAGATAGAAAATACTATTCCACAGATTGCAGAGGTTGCTCTTATGAGAAGAAATAAAAAGTCAGGAATGAGGCCACACTGCACATCTCCGGAGATTTCAGACTTCCGAGATCCGTGAATAATGCAGTGTAGGAAGCTTGCGGGTACCAAGCAGCATGAGAATGGCAAAAAGACATGGCAAAAAGGGACTACGTTTAGAATGGAATTACTTCTCTCAAAATAAATTTAAGAACTGAATTCAATAAAGGAAATATCAGAGGATTTTATATTACTGAACCTTATCCCAGAACACAACATAAATAAATGGATCGATTTCCAACGATTTTAGAAAATTTTACATGTATAGAAAATTGTCGGGCACCTGGGTGGCTCAGTTGGTTAAACCTGTGACTCTCGATTTTGGTTCAGGTCATGATCTCAGGGTCATCAGATGAGACCCATGGTGGGTTCCTCCCCCCTGCCCCTCCCCTTACTCCTGCTTGTTGGTCTGCCCCCCCAACCCCCCGCCATGCACGTTCTCTCTCTCAAATAAATAAAATCTTAAAAAAAAAGGAAAATTGTCAAGTAAGTATCCATCTTTCTCTTCCCCTCCCAAAATAAGCATGCCCAGAAATCTTCACAGGGGAGTTCTTTGAAACTGTAAAAAATTGATAACTATAATGTGAATGAAATAGAGTATTGAAAAAGAAAATCTTCCACATTATTTTCACACAGGAAGCGTTATACTTATAAAAAAGACAGACAAAAATAGTTTAAAAAAGAAAATTTTAGATCAGTCTCAATATGAATATTGATACAAAAATCCTAAAAATATATCTTGGCAACATAATCCAGTGAAATAGAACTTGAACAAGTGGGATTTATTTCAGAAATGGAAACACAGTTCCATAATTCATAATATAAATATACCTAAAGAGAAAAACCATATAATCTCATACAATCATGTCTACATATAGCAAAGGGACATTTTATTGAACATCAATTTTTGATAAATTCTTAGTAAAATTTTTCTTTTAATATATGAACTTTATGGATATATCTCATTCTAAATGTCAGTGTTATGCTTAATGTGCAAAATATAGGTCATATTAAAGTCAGAAAAAACCAAAGGTGTTTGTGATTACACTATCTATTATATTTTTCTGGATTTTAATAATCATTTTAATTCCCAACATTTCTAATATTGTAACAGCTCTTAACACTGTTGATACGTAAAGAAAACCAGTTATATAGGAATTAATATTCCCTGAGGAATGATGCATATTTTTTTGTTTATTTTTATTCATTCAGTCAGTCACTTTATTTATTCTGGGGATATAACCTCCCCAGCAATGCAGCTTGTAAAAATTAAAAGGGCAAGCGTTCACATAGTGCATACTATGTGTCAAGCATTTCTTTAAACACTTTCCATGTATTAAGTCATTGAATGTTCACAATGATCTTGAAAAACCTCAGATACAGAGGAGTGGAGTAATTTTCCCAAGGTCACGTATGTAGCATGTTGCAGAAGCACAATTCAGCATGGTCTGCACCACTGAACATCTGGCCTCGGTATAGGAATAGATTTATCTTTCCTTCTGGTAAGGTTAGTCAGTCGCTTGATCTTAAAATTACGGTGTTCATCCTATTAGCTTTTCTCTCCAGTAGATACAGCTTTCTCTGGAACTCCCTTTAAAACTATACGTTCATTTTGTGCTTATCTCCAGCTTCTGGCTTTTAAAAACACTTTCAAGATGAGCTAATCCTGATACGTACAAAATGAGATGTTATTTTTTTCTAAATTGGAAAAAACAGCTTTCCTCCTTGGTTAAGTTCTTAGATGTCCTATTTTCTTTCCCAGTTGAAAACATGCTTTAAATAGAAATTTAACAGGTGTATAAATAAGATTATTATGAATTTAAAATTAGTTAATATATAATATCATAAATATATCTTTATATATGAGATATGACATTGCATATGTACTATTACATATGTAAAATATAATGCTACACATATGTACCATCATTACATATATGTATACATGATATAGAAATTCATATTATTACATATATGTCAATATAGTGACACATATATAAATATATATGCAGCAATTTTCTTCCTGAAAGCATGTGGCTTTGATATATGCACCAATTATTGCAATGAATTAGGTACATTAGAGTAATAGTAAAATTATTTTGGAAGAACAACTTACTAAACATGATCTGTCTATACCATATTTTTATTATTCTGATAAAAATACGACCTTGGTTGCATACCAAATTCATCTGTGGAGCCTCAATCCAGATCTACTAAATCAACATTTCTTGGATGAAGCTCAGATATGTATATTTTATAAAGACCCACAGATGGTTCAGGTCTACAAAGAGGAATGAGTTCATCCAATGCAGTACCAAAGAGCATCCTTTTTGGAGTGACATAGCTGTGGGTTCTGAGACAGGGCTTCTCTACTTTACTAAGTAAAAGCTTCTCTGGGCTCTGCCCTTAACTATATAGTTAGTATGATATTTTTAGAATCATATTCTAGTAGGGATGAAATTCATTTTTTGATTTAACACAATTCTTATTATGTGTAAGGCAAAGTCTCTGCCTCAATAGGAGAAAAAAATTAATCAAATAATATTAAAGTCTAGTTATAACATACTCAATAAAAAAAAGGAAGGCAGGTTAAAGTGATAGAGGCTTATCTTTCTGAGAAGATGATATTTGGCAAAAATCAAAGAGAGTCAATGAATCGTGGAGATATGTGGAGGAAGAACATTCTAGATTGAAGGAACTGGCAAAGGCCTCTGAGTCAGGGACTTAGGTGAGAATTTCTAAAGCACCTCAAGTTGTCCAGTCTGGTTGAAGTGGAGTGACAAATACGGTAAGAGTGGCTATTGATGTTGGAGCTATAGTCAGATGCCAGATAACAAAGACTTTCTAGGTCTTTTATTTTATTCTAAGGTAATTTTAAGCTATTGGGTGGTTTTCAGCAGGTAAGTGATCTGAACTTAATGTGACTTGCATTTTATCAGGATTATAGCAGTCACAGTGAAAAGAAAGAGCCAGTAAGTATGACCATAGTCTAGGCAAGAATTCTTGGTGGCTTAGACTATGAGTAGTGGAGGTAGAGATGCTGAAAAGTCATTAGATTTCAGATATATTTAAAAAAAATAGTGTCAGCAGGACAAAATAGATGTGAAAACTCATTGTACTATTTCTGACCCAGTTTCTTTTTGCATATCCTTTCTACTATTATTTTAATATTTTTCTATACTTCAAAAAAAAAAAAATCTTGAGACCTCCCATGCTAACCCTACCCTCAAAGAGTTTAGGAAACAGAAAATTTTGTTCAGTAGTTAATAGACTTTTCAAATTTCAAGTTAAATAAATAACAGAGCTTTAATAAAACCTTTTAAAATTCAGAACATTAATCATTTCAACAGAAACATCAATATATTTAGCAATAAATATACATTAGTTAAACACTGGCAACTTTTGTGCACCAGACCATGAAATCTTAGGAGTTCTAGCTTCCTGTTTTCTTTGTTCATCATGATGAAATCACCATTCCTGTTAAGTTGTTGACACATGGGGAGAATTTTTGGCCTACCGCCTCCAGCCTCCATCATGAGCAATAGGAAACAAAACCAACAAGAGTAGTTTTACTGGAAGCAAAACAAATTCTAATACATTATAAGTGTATAGCTATTATATTTTATAATGTACTATAATGTTAAGTTTTGTTACAAAAAATTTCCTAGAGTTTTTGTTCTAAAATTCTCCCCTGCAGATTTACTTTGGCTGTTCTGTGTCAAGAATTTGTTAACATTGTAAATTACAACAATGTTGTGTTACATGTCTTTACAGGTATACACATATTTTGTGTGTCCCTATCAAGCTTCATCCCCTTGCCTTGTATTCTCCTCATAATTTATTTTGCTAAAATTGAATACTTGTTTTGCAGCCATTTCATACTTATTTTCAGCTATTACAGATCATATGAAGATGAACATATTTGTACCTAAATCTTAATCTTTTTCTCTGTTTTCACCTTTAAGTTATTTTTCACAGAATTCTGAGTCAAAGTTCTGAAGTTTTGTGGATCTTAATATGTTTTTAAATTGCTTTCCAGAGAATTTCCATGAATTTATGTATCTACCAGCCATGTCTGAAAATGCCTGCTTCACCTTATTCTCAACTACAGAACTCATTAAACATAAGTCACTATTCTATCTCCAAGACCTCATGAGAATATTAGGTTACATAAAGTATTAAATGTTTTTATAAGAGCTATGCAAATGTATCAGGGACATGGTGGGAAGCAGTACAAATTCATATAAATTGCATATAGACACTCCCACTGTTCCCTTAATAAATAATAAATAATAAATTTGGAGTCAGTGTTAATGTGATTGGGTAAGTCAAATTTATAATGCTTCTGAGGTCTCTGGATGACTAAGCCCGTTCAGCGTCCAAACCTTGGTTTTGGTTCGGGTTATGATCTCAGGGTGGAGACCCACAGTGGACTCCGCATGCAGCGGGGAGTCTGCTTGAGGATTCTCTCTCTCCCTCTCCCTCTGCCCCACCCCTACTCGCTCGCTTGCTCTCGCTCTCTAAAATAAAATAAATCTTTAAAAAATGTATAATGTTTCTAACTTATAATGAATTAAACTGGCGTTTGGTGTTTAAAATAATTCATTTAAGAATCAATAGTTACAAAATAGAGCTGTCAGTTTATTATTTCTATGCTACTACCAGGTAAAAATCTTGACAATGATTTGTAATAAATAAGCTGAAAAAAATTAGAATGTGGAAAATGTTTAATGATAAATTAACGTGTGATGGCAGTTAGCAGTTAATAATAAGCACTTAATGTAGGTTTGTTTAAACGTCGCTGTGGTTTGGGGTGCCTGGGTGGCTCGGTTGGTTTGGCATCTGCCTTCGGCTCGGGTCATGATTTACGGGTCCTGCATGATGGAGTCCGGCATCTGGCTCCCCGCTCAGCGGGGTGTCTGCTTCTCCCTCTCCCTCTGCCCCTCCCTCTGCTCGCTTGGCCTCTCTCTCGGTCTCGCTCTCTCTCTTAAAAAAATAAAATCTTAAAAATATATATATAGTAAATGTCTCTGTGGTTTTGCAGTAGAAAATAAACTAGCTCCCTGGATTGAGCCAAGTTACCAGTTCTCATCTTAGTTTAGGCACAATTCAGAGATTTTTTTTTTTTTAAGATTTTATTTATTTGAGAGAGAGAATGAGATAGAGAGAGCATGAGAGGGGAGAGGGTCAGAGGGAGAAGCAGACTCCCCGCCGAGCAGGGAGCCCGATGCGGGACTCGATCCCGGGACTCCGGGATCATGACCTGAGCCGAAGGCAGTCGCTTAACCAACTGAGCCGCCCAGGCGCCCCAATTCAGAGATTAAAAAAAAAAAAAAAAAGTCTTCTAAGGCCTCAATCTTCTCTTCTTGGAAGATTTCTGGATTCATGTCAGCTCGAAAGTATTGTGATCACACAATTCTTAGAAATGAGAACAACTTGTACAGTCAGAGTCCATCAAAAATGCGGAGTCATTCTAACCACTTTTTTTTTTTGCTAGATACTTAAATTGTTTTCAATTCTTCACAATTACAAATAATATTAAAATAATCTCCCTTAGGGCACCTGGGTGGCTCAGTCAGTTAAGCCTCTGACTCAGTTTCTGCTCAGGTTATGATCTCAGGCTCAGGTTATGATGTCGGGCTCCATGCTCAGCATGGAGCTTGCTTGAGACTCTCTCCCTCTGCCCCTCCACCAACCCCTCTAAAATAAATAAATTAAAAAAAAATAAAAAGTAAAATAAAATAAATAAAATAAAATAAGCACCCTTGTATGTTGAACTATATAAAGCTATGTTAGTATACTTTGGAAGATACAGATGATGTGGATTTGCTAGGTCAAACTGAATACATGATTTTTAGGAATATGTAAAATCAAATTTCTGTCTAGAAAGACTGCTTTCTTATATTCCCAACAATAGTGTATTGGAGGACCTATTATTCCTATCAAACATTGGATATGATTAAATTTTTACCGGTGACTAATATTATCTTTGTTGTTTTTAATTTGTATCTTCCTGATAAATAGTAAAGTTGAACTTCTTATTTTTTATTGGCTGTTTATATTTCTTCTACTATTAATTACCTGGCTCACAACCTTTATGCATTCATCTATTTAGACATTTATCTTTTAATTTATATTTATAGGAGCTTTTCATAGATTATAAATATTAATTTATCTTGCAAGTATTTCCCCATACTCCTTTGTCCATTAACTTTGGCTGGCTTTATAATAAAGAAAGTTTAATATTTAGGTAGTCAAGTTTGACAATCTTCCTTTGCTCTAGGAAGAAATTTTCTGCCTGAAGGTATTTTCCTTGAATGCTTTTATAGCCGTGTGTGTGTGAGTGTGTGTGTGTGTGTGTGTAATGTGCATTTGTAGTTTATCTACAATGTGATAAAAGCTTTGAAATAGAAATCTAATATTGTTTTCCCAAGGGGACAGCAATTTATTCCACAGCCATTTGTGAAATAGTCTCAATTTTCACCCACATAAAAATAAATGCTCTATTTACCTTATATTCAATTCTCACATTAACAGAAAGCAGCATCTGACCTCACCATTCTGATTCACTGATCTTGTTTGTCTTTCTATAGCAAAACCACACGGATATGTTTGTATTAACCTGGGAGTTCTTTCACTACCCTATTACTTTTAATTTTCGAAATTAGCTGTTCTTGAATTTTTTTTTCTAAAGTAACTTTATAATTAATTTTCAAATTCCATGAGGAATCCTTTAAGGTCTTATTTGGGATTACTTTGAATTCCTAGACTGTTCTAGGAGGAAATACTATTTAATATCAAATTTGTCCATAGGGAAACATGAGAAGTATTTACATTTGTTTGTGGCTTTTTTTTTTAAAGATTTTATTTATTTATTTGAGAGAGAGCACGAGAGAACACAAGTCGGGATGAGGGGCAGAGGGAGAGGGAGAAGCAGGCTTCCAGCTGAGCAGGCAGGCTGACGAGGGGCTTGATCTCAGGACCCTGGGATCATAAGCTGAAAGCAGACACTTAACCGGCTGAGGCATCCAGGTGCTCCTATTTGTGGATTTTTTGACAACTTTAAATGAAACTCTAGAGTTTTGTTTTTGGGGGGAGGTTATCTGATCCTATCAGTCTTTAAGTTTATTACTTGCATTTCTGTAATTTTATTTTTGTAGATTCAGAAAGACAAAAGGAAATCTTTCTTTTTTAATTTCTTGCTTGAATTAGAAAGCCTATTAAATTTGTCATCTGTTAAAAAAGTGAAATAAAAATATACACCTTCACATGATTTTTAATGATTGAGATGATATATGAAAAGAACTTTATCTACAAGAAGAATTAGATAAATATAAAGTAACATTACTGTGAGAGTTTGAAAGATAAGGACTAGGCCTATTGAAATGTTTTGTACTTAATAGTATATATGTTAATATATACTACATATAAATTTATACTATATATAAATATAGTATATATATAATTTTAATTTTGATTAAATTTAATTTGAGTAAAATTTAGTATTAACTATTTCTATTAACTAGTTTAGTATTAACTAGTTAATATTAACTATTAACTATTTCTCTCTTCATTTCCCATATTAATAATACCTGGGTAATAATGCCCCATGAGTCTAAACATTGTAAATATTATGTTAACCCTGAAAATAAATAGTAAGTATTAACTTACACTATCTGCTTATCAGGAAAGTCAACTTTATCAGATTAGGAATATGACTTCAACTAACATGAAGCCCCAAATAATAGTTCCTGTTATATTTTCTCACATGAAAGAAATTTAGAGATCACCTGCCCCATAATTCTACAAAAAGACCTAGGTCATCTCCATCTTTATGTTCTGCCATTATTGTGTGATCTCTATTCAGTATCAAGGTGACTGCTACAGCTCAGCCTTCTTGTTCTCATTCAAGGCAAAAAAGTGACACCCCACCCTCTAATGAAGGACACTTCCAGCAGTATCCATAAACTTTTATCGGGAAAGTAATAGCATTCATTCCCCTGGAATCCCTCCTGTGCAAAGCCAGGTCACATAGACAACCCTAGATTTGAAAGAAGACCCAGAAATGGGTTTTACCTTTGCTAGCCTTTGGTAGAGATAGCTAAGGATATGGAGGTTTGAGGGGTTTTAAAATATGTTTTGGGTCAACCACTCTTCATTTCCAGCCTAATAAATTTGAGAGGAAATGAGTGAAAAAAAATAAGATGTTCATTGACTTATGATTTATTACCACAAATGACATTTATTTTCATTATTTTAAATGTACCCATGTTCTTAGTAGGTCAAATGACGATACACAGAGAGCTTTATGACATTTTTCAGAGAATCACAGATCAATAAAAACTTTTTTTTTTAAATGTAGCAGCAACATGGGCCTTCATGAATCACATATTAGTACACAATTTCTACAACTTATTCTTCTTTGCTCTGATTCATCATTGAAGCTGGGAAATATTTCTATCTATTAAGGGTAAACTGAATTATATGAAGGATGAAATAAAAAGCACATACATAAATAGATTTTAATGGATATTTATGAGACTATTTTAATACTGAGTAATAACTAAAGTAAGGGAAACTGCAACAAATATTCAATGTCTACTAGTGGACAGGCAGCATGTTAGGCACAGTGGATAAAATCTTTAGCAGTAGAGATACAATCCCTGCCCTCCCATAGCTTACTGTTCAGTAGAACCAAGAAAGGAGTAGCTCTGTTTTAGAAATTTATGTGCATAATATATAATCAAGGCCAAATTATAATAGAGGCATTATTAATCTCTACCTTCTTAAAGGGGAAAAAATGAAGTTTAGGAGAAAAAATGACTTAGACAATGACTTACTAGAGTTCAGAACAGATCAAATATTAGTCAAATAAGCCAAATAAGTGAAATCTCCTATACTCCCCTACACCACCATCCAGTGCTAAGTTGCTATTACACTGAAGTTTGATTATTTATATTTTACCCCATTAAAGTGTTTTCTGTGTCTACCAAACTGCTGCACATACCAGCTGAATGATCAAAAGTCTTATGTCTTCAGTTCTCTGGATCTTGATTTTGTCATTTATAAAGCAGATAATTTCTCATAAAATTGCTGTAAGATTTTAATGAGAAAATACATATAAAAGACGTCATTATTGCACTTAGAAGAAGTTCATTAAGTGATAGCTAGTTTGTGATTTATGGTGAGATTATAAACCCTATGAAAGTAAGGACTTGATATTAGTTCTTTTCAACGTGAACACAGATATAATCGTAAATGATAAGGACTCTATAAATATCTGAGATTGGCCATTTGGTATTTAGAATGAATATAGCAAAAGTATTAAGAACTTTAAACAAACTATAATTTTCTTTCTGTATTAGATTCTTTCACTAGTAATCTGGTAACTCTAGGGTAAAACAGTGATGACCAATTATTTACTACTTACATGTTTAAGGGGAAAAAAGGAAAAAAAATATTGTGGTAAACAGTACATGAATATTGACACTTTCATTCTGATTGTGGTAATGTTAATGTGGGCATCACACGGAAAGCCTTAAAAGATACACTTTTGTTTCTGATCCAACAATTACGGTTTTAGGAGTTTATCCTGAGGGGATTATCAGAAATTCCATAAAATAATTAACATATGAGAATGCTTATTATAAGAGTATTTATAATAATGGTATTCTGAACAAGACTATTAAATAGCTTATGATTCATCCATACAAAATACTTACATGAAGCCATTAAGAGAAATTATCTTAACAAATATTCACTAATAAGAGAATTTTTCACATCTATTATTCAATTAAAAAACACTACTGATTCAACTATCCAGGCCCTAAAATGATCATGGCTGTACTTGTGTAAGCCAAGAACTTTATCAACAAAAATGCAACCTTGACAACCTTTATTAGTTTCCTATTGCTGCTGTTACAAACCCCACAGAATGCCTTTAAGCACTATAATCTTTTTTTTTTTTTTTTTTAAAGTAGGCTCCATGCTCAAAATGGAGCCCAATGTGGACTTACACTCACGACCCTGAGATCAAGACCTGAGCTGAGGTCAGGAGTCTGATGCTTTTTTTTTTTTTTTTTTTTAAGAGTCTGATGCTTAACTGACTGAGCCACCCAGGCGCCCTGAAACAATGTAAATTCAATCATGGTATAGAACCCAACCTTACATTTGGGGGAAAAGTCTCATTAGTCACGGTTTATAATCCTTTTTATATGTTGCTGTATTTGGTTTCCTGGTATTTTGTTGAGGATTTTTTGCATCTGTATACACAAGAGATATTGTTCTTTAGTTTTCTAACTTATATTTTTTGTCTAGTTTTTTTTTTATGTTCAGTTAGCCAACATAGAGTACACCATCAATTTTTGATGGAGTGTTCAACGATTCATTAGTTGCATATAACACCCAGTGCTCATCACCACACGTATGCTCCTTAATACCCATCACCCTCTAGTTTGATTTCAGGGTAATACTGGCCTCTTGGAATGAGTTGGTAAGTGTATCCTGTTCCTATATTTTCTGAAAGACTTTGTCAATAATTTACATTAATTCTTAATTAAATATTTGGTAGAATTTAACCATGAAGCCATTTGGGTCTGGACTCAACTTTATGAGATGGTTTTTAAATTCGCAATTCAATCTCTTTATTTATATAGTTCTATTCAGATCTTTTAGTTCTTTTTGAGTCAGTGTCAGTAATTCATTTCTTTTTGGGAAGTTGCTGATTTCATCTACGTTATCTAATTTCATTGGTATATAGTTGTTCAGTCTTCCCTTATAATCTTTCCTATTTCTGTAAGGTGATAGTGTTGTCACTTCTTTTATTTTTTATTGTATTTGAGTCTTCTCTCTTCTTGGTCAGTCTAGTAAAGGACTGCCAATTTTGTTGATCTTTTCAAATAACTAACTTTTGGGTTCATTGATTTTCTTTATTGTTTTTCTATTCCCTCTTTCATTAATTTCTTCTTTTATCTGTAAGACTATATTTAAGTTGATTTGTTCTGGACTGTAATATGCTTTTTAATTTATTGTGTTATGCTTTTTAACATTCTGACAATCTCTGATTTTCAGTTACAGTGTTTAGTTACTTTTTGAAGTGACCGTTGATATGGTTTTAAATCTATCATCTTGCTATTTCTTTCCTATTTTTCCCACATGGTTTTGAATTATTAGCTATACATTTTTTTTTGTTATTTTGTTTGCTGTAGAATTCAGTATACATATTTATAGTTTACTAGTTTAGAGTTTATAATATACATTTCTAATGTATTATATTAATCATCAAGTAATATACCACTTCATATTTATTATCAGAAACTTAAAGCATTATATGTTACAAGTATATACTCCATACCTTTGTGCTGTTTGTTTTCATACATTTTACTTCAGCATATACTAGAAACAACCTTCTGCTTTGTTTTGGTTTAGTCAGTCAGTATTTTTATATGTACTTATTCTGTTGCTATTCCCATACTATTTATTCCATTTTGTAGATCCAGATTTCCACATGGTATCATATTATTTATGCCTATAAGACTCTCTTCAATATTTCTGGCAGGGTGAGTCTCTTGATGATGAATTCTTTCAGCCTTGGCATATCTGAAAATATCTTTATTTTGCCTTTCTTTTGGAAATACATTTTTGCTGGATGTATTCTTCTAGGTTGACAGATTTTTTTCCAGTGCTTTAAATACATGTTGCTGTATATTCTTGCTTGACTCATATTTTGTAAGAGTTCTACCTTATGTTTATTCCTCTTTACAAGATGTTTGTTTTTCCCAGGGCTACTTTAAATAGTTTTTTTTCTTTTTTATCCCTGATGGAAACCTTGGAGTTTCCATCACATTTCTTATAATTCGAGTTCATTAAAATTCTTGGATCTATAGGATTATAGTTTCATTGAAGTTGGTAATTTTGGTCATGATTTTCTCAAATATTTTTTCTGTCTATTCTTTTCTCTTCTCTCTTTTAGGCATTACAAGTACGTTAGGCCTCTGAAAGTTGTTCATTTTTTAGGAGTTTGGTTTCTCTGTGTCATAATGGATATTTTTATATTGCTCTGTCTTTATAGTTTTCACTTCCACTAATTTGCTTTGGGGTTTAAAAAAAAAATTTCCATGCATTTATTTAAAATGTTCAATCTTTTCTCTGGCCTTTTCAATGTATAAAGTGCAGTTATAATAACTTTTTAAATGTTCTTGTCTGCTAATCCTAAAATCACTGTTAGTAATGAGTTTGTTGGATTGATTGATTTTTTTCATTTTGGGTCATATTTTCCTACTACTTGAAATGTCTGGTAATTTTTGATTGGATATTAACATTGTGGACTTTATCTTTTTGGGTGGTGGATAATTTTGCATTCCTACAGTTTTTGAAATTTGTTTAGGAAGAAATTGGAAATATTTTGTTTTTTTAGTAATGATTTAATTACTTGGTATGGTGAACCAAAGCAATTTTTAATCTGGGATGAATTATTCCTCACTACTGAGGCAAAACACTTCCTCTAAGTATTCTGCCCAATGCCAAGTGTGGCTTGTGGGAGGAGACACTATTCCTAACTCTTTATGAGTGCTTGGTGCACTCCTCTCTCATGATTTGGATGTTTTCCCCCTGGTCATTAATCTCTTGCATGCATATTCTGATCAGAATTCTGCTGAATACTTCCATATTGGTGCATATTGGTGGTTCCCTCTCAGTGAAACTCCCTTTCATTGATCTTTCCAGACCCTCAGCTCTGTCTCCTCTAGTCAGGGAGACCTCTTGTTTCCACCTCCTCTCTCACTTCTGCCAGCAAACGCTCCCAAGGCAGGAACCTGAGACACTTGATTGTAGGGCTCGCCTTGTTTATTTCTTATGTTTCTGGGATTTTTTTTCCCCTGATGCCCAGTATCTTGAAAACCATTGTTTCACCTATTTTTTGGTTTGTTTGTTTCAAATGGGAATCTGCAACTAGCCCCTTACTCCTTCATAGATGGCATGGATATTTCCTTATCCACTATAATTTTCATCTAAGACTGTAGTTTTCATCTCTAGAAGTTTGATTAATGTCTTGTTTTATTTGTTTTAGGTTTCTACTTAGTATACTAAAATTTTCTTCTAGGTTCTGAATATATGGAATCCATTCCCAACTGTTTTATTGTCCTTGCATGCCAATTCTATTACCTGAGTAATCTCTAAGTCAAATTTACTCATTATGGGTTGTATTTCCCTTTTTTGCATGCCTGGTAATTTCTTATTGGATGCTACACATTCTGAACTTTATTTTGTTGGGTGCTGGATATTTTTTATTTCTTTAAATGTTGTTGAGCTTTGCTCTGGGACATAGCATGTTACCTGGAAACTGTTTGATATTTTGAATCTTCCTTTTAAGTTTTGTTAGGTAGCACTTATGGTGTATTTATTCTAGAGGTAATTTTTTTCACTACTTAAGGAAGATCTTTTTAATACTCTAAACTATGTCTCAGAAATTATGAATTATTTTCCACTCTGGTTGTTTGGAATAGGGACTGTCCCAGGTCCTGTATGATCTTCAGGCACTGTTCCTTCCAATCCTTTCTAATATTCTGCCCCCACTCCCACTGCCCACCTCTGCTTCCTGGTTCTGGGTTGTTGCCTCACATGTGCCAATGTGCCAATGCACCCTGAATGCTTCAGGGTGACCCTCTGCAGATTCCTGGAATTTTATCCCTGTGTATTCTGTTCTTCAGTTTTACCTGTGAACTTTAGCTTTATGTTATATAGTTTTAATAAGTCATTTAGGAGATACTTATATCTTACCCTTGCTTGTTTCCTTTATCATTCATATTTGAATTCATGCTGTCTTGGAGTACTACATCTTTAAAATCATAAACATTTCTGGAAAAAGGTACAGGTGTAACAAATGAACTAAGGAGTATATAAGTATGTAAAATGCTAAGTTAATTGTTTCTCTTCTTTTTAAAAAAGATTTTATTTATTTATTTGAGATAGAGAGAGAGAGAGAGAACAAGTGGAGGGAGGGGCAGAGGGAGAGGGACAAGCAGAGTCCCTGCTGAGCAGAGAGCCAGACGTGGGGCTCAATCCCAAGACCCTGGGATCATGACCTGAGCCGAAGGCAGACACTTAACCAACTGAGCCATCCAGGAGCCCTTCTCTTACTTCTTTATATCTGATTAATATTTTATTTATTTTACAAAAAGCTTAACATTTTATTCCATATAGAATTAACCAGAATCTGAGATTTCCATAACCATAACTTGTATTTTTCTTATGAAGACTATTGGAGACAAAATTTAACTGACTGTCCATTTTCTGGAATTTTGCTGGATAAGGGATTGTAGGGGACTTGCATGATCTGCCATATTTCTCAACCACTCCAGCAACTGTGTTGCTAATGAACTAAAGGGTGACAAGGATGAGGTCAGAATGAGAGGGCAGATAGCTTTTGCAGCAATCCAGGTGAAATGTGATAGTGGCTTCAACCAGAGCAGGTATAGAGACAGTGGTGAGAAGTGTTCAAATTCTGGACATAACAGGTAGAACAACAGGATTTTCTATCTGAATATATGTGAGGTATGGTAACAGTGAAGGATGACATTAAGTTTGGTGTCAGAGCAATCAATGTCATCAAATAATCAATAAGTGATGGAGACCACTGAAGGGAATGGGTTTAAAGAAGTTAAATCACTAAATTTTAGGAGAATTACTTTTGAAATGCATTTTAGAGATCTAAGTTTAGCTCATAAGTTAGCTTTTGAGTATAGGAGCCTGAGGTAAAGGAGAGACAATAAGGCTAGAACTATAAATTTGAGGGGTTTTGGTATATATATAGATAGTGTTTAAGATCTTAGAACTGAATCTGACCAAGGGAGTAATTTTATATAGAGACACTATTCAAGAATTGAACTCTGAGGCACTCTAACATCAAGAGGTCAAGGAGAAAAGGGAAATTATCAAATGAGTTGAGAGGAAATAGTAAAAAGATATAGAAATTGCAGTTTTCTAGAATCATGCAATGTGTATAAAGGAGGAAAAAATAATCAAAACCAAGTCATATGCTGCTGATCATGTACAATAAAAAAATAAAAATAAACACAAAAAACCTAGCAACAATAAAAGAAGAGTACTGATCATTAGATTTACTAATATGAAGTGAGGTGATCTTGATAGAGATAGATTGATCCAAGATGTATAAATAGGCCATATATTAATATAGTTGTATAGGTTATGTATAAATAAATAGCTTTATTGTAGGAATTTATCCTTATGCAATTGTGGTAGTTGAGTGTGCAGGGCAGGGAGTTTGGAGAAAATGAATGTGAAGTGGAGGAAGGAAGTTCAAATTGGAACTTGCAAAGATCCATGGAACTCAATAAGATCAACTAAATAACTTCAGTGCTTCTCATGCTTCTAGCCTCCAGCTTCAATGCTATAGGTATATTATAAGAGAAACTGGAGCTCACAGACCTAAGCAAGTCCCTGGCCAAGGAATCAAAGAAACTTAAGGATTCCGAGGGAACTGGAGCTGCAGCAAGAAAGCTCACAAAGTGTACCAGCAAGTAATCAACAACATGGACAAGTTACAAAGTGCTTATTCCTTACTCTGACCTCCCAGGGTATAAAACAAATATGGCTGTTGTTTTATTTCCACTTTCCAAATTTTGCATAAAATGTTTATTGTAACCCATAACTCAGAAGCATGCAGGTAAGTATTTTCAGCTTAACTAATTTGATGCAGTATAAATACACGACACTTGATAAGAGTTTCAATGTAATTATATGAACAAAACATAATTAATTTTACATTTTTATGAGAAAGTGGAATTGGTGATGGAATATATAGGCAATTCTTTCAAAGAATGTTACTCTACTGAGGAGAACAAGGACATGGAGCAATGGTGGAAGGGGAGGTGGGGCAATAAAGAATTTTTTTTTTAACTATGAATGAAATAGGAGCATGTTTGTATGTTAATGCATGTGAGCCAATACAGAGGAAAATTTTAGAAAGACAAGAGGCAGGGGGTAGAGTTGCTGGCAAAATGCCTTTGAATTGGGAAGTGGGGATAAGATGTACCTCATCTTAGGTACATCTTAGGTACCATCATCAAAGGTTGGCCTTTGATGGATCTATAACAGAAGAGAAACTAAAGTATCTAAGTATAAATACTGGCAGGGGGTAGATGTAGGGGTGGGATCTGGTAGAAGTTCTCCTCTGATCATTTCAATTTTTTTACTGAAGTTACAAGCCAACTATGGATTAAGAGAGAAGACTGGAGTAGATGTTGTAGTTGTAAGGATACAAAAAATGAAACATCATTTCAGAAGAGTGTAGAGTCAGTAGACTTGAGAAATATATTATCATTATTAGGCAACATTAAAAGCTTTCTTGAGATTCAAGTTCATGAATTGAAAATGAGAATAGTCAGCATAATTGTGTTGCCCTCTATTTATGTTATATTGTTCAAGGGTAGGCATATGTAAGGCCTGGGATCTACCAAATAGGTTTGTAGGAAAAAAAATAATGATTCTTATTATGGGATATAGGTGAATTTAAATGAGGCAGCATACTTTTGGTAGAAACATGTTGTCTTATTATTTTTAATAATAAAAATATAATGTTTTATATATACAATTTTATGAAATATAGAAGCATATGCTAATAGAAATGCAAGAGGCTTTGGATTTGAATACATCTTTATTTGAATTTAAATTACACCATTTGCCTTTGTGACTTTGAGAAATATACATATACTTCTCTTAGGAATAAAAACACAACTTTGAAGGAAAAGTATCCTTAAATGAATGAGATAGGGCGCCTGGGTGGCTTAGTTGGTTAAGCGACTGCCTTCGGCTCAGGTCATGATCCTGGAGTCCCGGGATCGAGTCCCACATCGGGCTCCCTGCTCAGCAGGGAGCCTGCTTCTCCCTCTGACCCTCCCCCCTCTCATGTGATCTCTCTCTCATTCTCTCTGTCTCAAATAAATAAATAAAATCTTAAAAAAAAATGAATGAGATAATCTTTGGTCTAGTATCTATGAAAAAAATCAATACCCATTTTACCTTCCCATATAAAATAGAGAATTTAATGAAAATGTATTACCAAGTGGATTAAGTATGTATTAACATAATAAAACCTGGAGGGAGGACATAATAACTTTCATCATGTGCTGAGTTTACTTTAATATGTTTCAATCAGACTTTAGAATTTCTGTCAAATGGAGTTCTGATTTCACAGGAAATTATACTTTATCTTAATATCTGCATTTCAAGTTTATAATAGATATTAAATATGATGTGAGAGAACTTAAGGAAAGGAACCATGTCAAAATGGTAATCAAAACTTTGCCTCAAGAAGGTGGAAATTTATGCTTTTATGAATATATCTATGCAGCCAATAACATTTTTTAAAAAATAAAACACATCTCGGGCGCCTGGGTAGCTCAGTTGGTTAAGCGACTGCCTTCGGCTCAGGTCATGATCCTGGAGTCCCTGGATCGAGTCCCGCATCGGGCTCCCTGCTCGGCAGGGAGCCTGCTTCTCCCTCTGACCCTCCCCCCTCTCATGTGCTCTCTCTCTCTCATTCTCTCTGTCTCAAATAAATAAATAAAATCTTAAAAAAAAAAATAAAACACATCTCTAATGGATACCACTTTGCCTTTTTGTTCTCCCCTGAAAAGGGAATTTGAATGAACTGACTGAATCAAAATATATATTTTTATGTTAATATGGACTATTCTTTCTGCAATTCAGAGGTGATATTTCTCCAACTGTGGAAGGAAGACCTGATCAGAAAAATGAAAAAAAAAAAAAACAATAAATGGCAAAGAATTCAGGAGCTTCTAATTATATGTTCCAAGGAAAAGGAGATTCTGCAGAAACTGACATTTAACTGGGAGCCTTCAGCAGAGGATAAAACTTGTATGCTGGGAAAAGTGCCAGCAAAGTCAAGTAAGCATTTCTTAGTATTGTGAGAAACATATATACTACCTTTCCATCAAAAAAATTACTACATGAGAAAAGGGTATTAAACATTGACTAATACCAAAACCATGCAATTGTGCGATTCTGTTAAAGGTAAGTGTAATTGTGTTATGGATGTTATTTCTCTTTTTCCAGCATTTTGCTGGAAAATAAAGGATTTTAACAATTGTCTACACCTATTCTCCACAAAAATACATATAAAGAAATAAAATTAATGTTAGCAATAGCATAAAGACCAGAGGAGACAAAGAGAAATACACTATTTTAAGATCCTTAAATTCTCCCACATAAAGTGATATGTATGATAATTTTTTAAAGATTCATATATTTATTTTAGAGGTGGTAGAGGGGTAGAAGGAGAGGGAGAGAAAATCCCAAGTAGACTCCCTGCTGAGCACGGAGCCCTACCCTAGGTTCCATCCCAGGACCCCAAGGTGAGTGAATACATTCCAATATCCTCTGAGACCTGATTCCAAAACCACACCACAACTCTACAAGAAAATAACCTACAGACAAATAACCTCCAAGAAAGTAGATAAAATATTTTGTAGCAAAATTTGAGCAAATGGAACTCAACAATATATCAAAAGTTTATAAACATCAGTAACTAAGAGGGAATTATTATAGGAGTTCCCACATTTGGTTCAAGATTCATAAATCAATATATGTAACTAACCATGTTAACTAACTAAAGAAGAAAAACCAATGATCATCTTAATAGATGCATGGAACAGGCATTTGACAACATCCTACATAATGAAAATATCTCAGCCACAACCCCAACTTGATAAAGTGAATTTATAAAGAGAATACAGATTATATTATACTTAATGATGAAAACATGAATGCTCTTCTCTTAAGATCAGAATCAAGGCACATATGTTCACTCATCACTTCTACTCAGCATTGTCCTGGAGGTCTGGTCTGCATACTAATACAAGGAAAAGAAATAAAAGGCATTGAAATTGGAAAGCAAAATGACATAATAGCCTATACAGGAAATTTAGTATAAAATACTTTTTAAAACTGCTAGAATTAAGCCTGTTTTACAAGAAAACAGTACACAAGATCAATATATAAACAATTACATGTCTATATACTAGTAATGAAAAATCAGAAATTGAGATTTTAAAAATATTATTAAAATAGCATCGAGTATAGAAGCACTTCCAGGATATCAGACCAAGGACTTCTAAAAATCTGCTCTTGGATAAAAGCAATGTTAACGTAGCTTTGTTAAAGTCTGTTAAACTTTTTTAGAACTCTAGAAATTAGCCAAAGGCCTGCAAAAATGCAGGGATCATTTATTCAAGGAAAATGGCTGAATTTCATAAAAAAACCTTCCTATCTTTAGGAATGGCAAAGAGAGATCAGGAAATGTTAGGACATTTTGCTAAGGACTCTGGGGTTGCAGAATAAATAACAGGAACATTGACAAATTGGTGGAACTGTGCCTTTCAATAAATAAACAGTATGATAGCCTTTTGAAAAGGTAATTTCAGATTTTAGCTTTATCTTTTATAGAGTATAACTACACGAGTTCCAATGTAAGATAGTTTTAGAAAGCCTAAATTATATTTAGACACCAAAACAATTGCTTATGATTTTTTTTTGCTTTTTTTTTGCTTATGATTTTTAAATTAATTATCTGTATCAATTATTTTGTCTACATAAAGCTGTGACTCATTCTATTTGTGGATATAATAATTGTTTTAGGATATAATAATTGTATCTTTAGCTAAGATACTTAAATATAATTTTATAACCTCATATTAACCACATACATAACTATTTTGTCCTCAAGCAAGATAGTAAAATATTTACTGAAAAATATCTTTTATAGAACAGATAGGTGTTTATTGGATATATTGCTGTTTTGCCATTTTTTAAATTTTATTTTTATCCAGTGATTAGTCTAGCTTAGCAGCTACAAATTAAGCCTAGTTGTTACCATAAAAAGGAGCCTTATTTGGAGCTCATGGACCTAGTTATTATTATTTTTATTTTAAAATAACTTCCTACAGGTTTGTAATTCAGATAAATTAAAATTCTGAAGGATATAAACAGGATAGAGTCTTAGTTATGCTTGCTTTCTGAAGTTCTTGTTGCTAAAAATCTAAAAAGCTGGAGAAGGGTGGTCTCAATATATTGAATTTGTAACACATTACACTCTAGGAGAAACGGACTTGGAATTAAAACTCAACTTGACATTTCTAAACTTTATTAAATTGACCATCAGTCAGTACATCCTTTAGAACAGAACATTTTCATTGAGTATGGCAAACTATTTTGGTTTGGCATTTAGAATTCAATTACTTTGGAAGGACATTTATCCATAGTTTACTGATTCATTCATATTTTGTACCCAAAGATATCATAGCTTAAAAAAATGAACTCCACTCCTACTTTGTGTTGTTTATTAAATGCTCTCCATCATTGAACTTACATTTCTGAAATAATAACTTTTTTAGATTAGCTTTACTTAGAAATATAGAAAAGTACTAATGTACTTAATTCAGAAATTAAATTAGTGACACCATGAGAACTCTCTTTTAGTGCCCACTCACATTTAGGTAGTATTCAAGTAGTATTCAAGTGTTCAAGTAGTATTCATCCTTAGTAAAATAATTACTCACTTAGTTCTATTGCTCTATCAATAATTAGTTATGTTGTTACTTCCATAGCAAGAAGAACTAATAAAATCAAGGATTTTGTTGAATGCCAGGGAATATATGGTTATGAACATTTTCTTCATCTCAGATCTTTTAAACAAGTTGGCGTTCTGAGCATTATAACATTTTAATTTTGATTCTCTTTGAAAGCAGTCCAAAATTTTTATGGTGACTCTTCTTCAAAAGTAAATAACACCATCACATAAACTAAGAGGAAACAAAGTTGATGTCTAAACTGCAAAATAAACCAAAATAGACATTTTCCTTTTCCTGTGATGTCTGTCAAATCCTGTTTCTCACAAACCTCCATAGATCACTCTACCTCCTGGTCCCATCCAACATCCCACCTATTAAGATGGTCTCTTATCTTTGTCACTGTATTACAAAAAAATTCTACACTGGCTCCTTGGGGTCCTGAAAGTCAGATTTGCCTTCTCTCTTTAGGTTTCTAACTCCTTGGAAATATTTTATATTTTCATTACTCTTCACATTATTGCTTATGGAATTAAGTTTTTTAACATCTTATCATAAAAATCACCTTTTTGTCACATTTACATATTCTATATCAGAGATTTTTAACCTTTTCTTGTGCTATGGACTTCTTTGGCTTCTCTCTGAGAAAGCCTATATCCTTCCTGAGAATAATTTCTTTCTAATTAAGAGTTACCTTTTAGGGCAGTTTCAGGTTCACAGAGGAATTGAGAAGGTACAAAGATTTCCCATATGCCCCCCTACTCCCACACTTGTATAGTCTCCTCCACTACCAACATCCCCCACCAGAGGGGTACATTTGTTACAACTAATGAACCTAAATGACACATCCTAATCACCCAAAATCCATCGTTCACTTTAGAGTTCACTCTTGGAGTTGTAAATTCCATGGTTTGGGACACATGTATAATGACATGTATCCACCATTATAGCTTTCCTACAGAATATTTTCACTCCCTGAAAAATCCTCTGTGCCCTGCCTGTTCATCCTTTTCCCACAACCCATCCCCCACCCACTGATCTTTTTCATATCTCCATAGTTTTGCTATTTCCAGAATGTTATATAGTTGGAATCAGATAGTACGTAGACTTTGCACATTGGTTTCTTTCTTTCTTTTTTTTTTTTTTAAAGATTTTTATTTATTCATTTGAGACACAGAGATACAGAGAGAGAGAGAGAAAGCATGAGCAGGGAGAGAGGCAGAGGCAGAGGGAGAAGCAGGCTCCTCGCTGAGCCAGGAGCCCGATGTGGGGCTCGATCCCAGGACCCTAGGATCATGACCTGAGCCGAAGGCAGACGCTTAACCATCTGAGCCACCCAGGCGCCCCGTGCACATTGGTTTCTTTAACCTAATAATATGCATTTAAGATTCCTCCATGTCTTTTTATGACTTGATAGCTCATTACCTTTTAGCACTGAATAATATTCCATTGTCCGGATGTTACCACAGTTTATTTATCCATTCACCTACTAAAGGACATCTTGGTTGTTTCCAAGTTTTGGCAATTATGAATAAAACTGTTACAAACATCCATGTGCAGATTTTTGTGTGGACATAAACTCCATTTGTGTGGACAACAACTCCTTTGAGTAAATACTAAGGAATGCAATTACCAGTGTGCAGTAAAAGTATGTTTAGTCTTGTTTGAAATAGTCAAACTGTCTTCCAAAATAGCTGTACCATTTTACATCCTCACCAGCAAGGAGAGTTTCTATTGTTCCACATCCTCACCAGCATTTGGTGTTGTCAATGTTCTGGATTTTGGCCATTCTAATAGTTGTGTTGTGGTATGTTCACTGTTTGTTTTAATTTGCATTTCCCTCAAAACATATGATGTGGAACATCATTTCAGATGCTTCTTTGCCATTTGAATATCTTCTTTGGTGAGGGGTCTGTTAATGATTGGCTCATTATTTAATTGGGTTGTTTCCTATTGCTGAATTTTAAATTTCTTTGTATATTTTGGATAACAGTCTTTTATCAGACTTCTGCAAATATTTTGTCACATCTGTGGATTGTCTTCTAATTCTTTTGATATTGTCTACATGTATTATGCTGTTGTTGGATGAAGTAGTCTATAGATGTCGGTTATAGGCATTTGACTGATGATGTTGTTGAATTCAACTATCTCTTTACTGATTTTCTGCCTGCTGGATTTGTCCATTTCAAAGAGAGAGAGGTGTTGAAGTCTCCTACCTATTTACTTTGTATTTTCTTTTTTTAAAGGATTTTATTTATGTTTTTGAGAGAAAGAGTGAGAGAGAGAGCATGAGCTGCGGGAGAGGGAGGGGCAGAGGGAGAGGAACTAGTAGACTCCCCACTGAGTAGAGAGCCCAATGAGGGGCTTAATCCAAGGACACTGAAATCATGACCTGAGCCAAAGGCAGATGCTTAACCAACTGAGTCACCCAGGTCCCCCAACCTTTGTATTTTCATTCGTTTTTGCTTCACATAGTTTGACACTGTTGTTAGGTACATACATATTAAGATTGTTGTGTCTTCTTGGAGAGTTGATCCTTTTATCATTACCTAATGCCCTTCTTTATCCCTGATACCTTTCCTTGCTCTGAAGTCTGCTCTATTTGAAATTAATATAGCTACTCCCACTTTTTTTAAAAAGATTTTATTTATTTATTTGAGAGAGAGAGCATGAGCGGGGGAAGGGGCAGAGGGAGAGGAACAAGCAGACTCCCTGTTGAGCATGGATCCCAATGCAGGGCTTAATCTCAGGACCTGAGATCATGACCTGAGCCAAAGTCAGACTCTTATCCAACTGAGCCACTTAGGTGCCCCACTCCCACTTTTTTAAAAATTAGTGTTAGCATGGTATATCTGTCTCCATCCATTTGCTTTTACTCACAGCTCTGGTAAGCAGTGACTCCTTGTATTCACCTGTTGTCTCTCCAGCCTTCGCTTGAGACAAGGGTTTGCTTCATATCCTCCTCTGTCTTACAGATTTGAGAAGAGTTGCTGTTTTTCAGTCTATTCCACTTTTTACTTGTTATTAGGACAGAGTGATGACATCCAAGCTTGTTTCCATGTGGAACCAGAAAAGGTAGCTCTATTTAAATACATAGAATAAAATACTTTGGATTACAAAAGAAACAAATCATATTAAAATCCATTCAATAAAATAGTAAAGAATGACTTTACGATGTAGTAACATAAGCTTCCTTATAAATTATTAATAATTTATAGAGATAGGTTCAATAATTATTATAATTTTGAGATAGTGATGAGATTAAACAAAATTTTTGTTATCTCTACAATTACTAAAGCGTGCTCTGAAAATTTGAGTCCAACTGAAATATTGAAATATTGGTGACAAAGTCACTTGTACTAGTAATAATATGGATTGTTGCCTACATCCATAATGGGACCTGTGGACTCCATTATATTTTTTATCATCTTGTCTGCTGAACTAGATAGCTAGAAGAATATTCTTAGGCACCTAAGCCATTTCTACAATAATCCTCAAACATGAAGTCTCAAGAGCTGCAGAATAGAATGAGAACATTTTCTTTGAATAAGACTATCTTTTAGTACTTAATTGGTCTTTAAATTTGCTATGGAAACTTTAAAAAACAAATCAGAATCTCTTGTACACCTTAAATTCGTTTAAATCAGCTTAATCCTATCTGATGTGATTTTTTTCTATAGGCAGTCGTGTTGATAAAGTAAAATGCATTTTAAAAATTATTTTTCTTATTTATCCATATATTAGGAAAGGTATTTTGATAGCTTTAATTTATTTCATATTTGTTTTTTCTAGTATGAGCTTCTTGCTCTTGCCCTGATGAGAAGTCCATATATATGCCTGGTTGGGGGGATAGTTTAAGGTAGGGCTGGAATTTTTGCAAAAGGTATGCCAAGAGAAATACAAAGGTAATTTTAATAACCAAAAAAACTTTGCAATAGAGCAATAGCTGTAGGGGCGCCTGGGGGGGCTCAATCAGTTAAGCATCTGCCTTCGGCTCAGATCATGATCTCAGGGTCCTGGGATTGAGCCTCACGTCGGGCTCCCTGCTCAGCACTGAGTCTGTTTCTCCCTCTTCCTCTGCCCCTCCCCCTTCTTGTGGTCTTTCTCTCTCAAACAAATACATAAAATCTTAAAAACAAAACAAAACAAAACAATAGCTGTAAGGCCATTTTTAACAAATTTACTGAGATAAAATTTACATTCCACAAAATTCAATCACATTATATGTACCATTAGATGATCAGAACAATCCAATTTTAGAACATTTCTCTCACCCCCAAATGATCAGATCTCTCCAATTCCTACCCTTAGCTCTAGGAAACTACTAATCTATTTTCTGTTCTTATCATTTTGTCTTTTCTGGATGTGTCATATAAATGAAATCATACAATATGTGGCCTTTTGTATCTTGCTTTTTTCATTTAGCATTATGTTTTGGAAGTTCATTAATCTGCCAGGCATGTATCAGTACTTTGTACTCTGTATTACTAAGTAGTATTCCATTTTATGGATGTACCTTTGGATAATGCTGCCATGAACATTTGTGTACAAGTCTTCATCTGGCTTTACATTTTCCTTTCTCTTGGGTAGGTACCTAGGAGTAGAATTGCTCATACAGTAAATTTACATTTAACTTTTTAAGAAACTGCCAAACCATTCTCCAAAATGACTGCACCATTTTACATTCTCACTATAAATATATGAGAGTTCCAGTTTCATATATTTGTAATTTATAAACACTTGTAATTGTCTCTTTTTGATCATAGTTATTCTGTATGTGTAAAGTGGTATCTCACTGTGGTTTTACTTTGCATTTTCCTAATGACTAATGATGCTTGCATCTTTTCATGTGCTTATTGATCATTTTTATATCTTCTTTGGTAAAATATCCATTCAGATATTTTGCCCAGTTTTAATTTGGGTTATTTGTCTTATATTAAATTGAATGAGTTTTTTTTATGTACCCTTGATAAAAGTCCTTTATCACATACATTGTTTGCAAATATTTTCTCCTAGCCCCTGTGACACTTGCCCTCCCTTTTTTTACTTTCTTAAGGGTGTTTTCTGAAGCACAGAAGTTTTAAACTGTGATGAAGTCTAATTTATCAATATTTTCTTTATCACTTGGGCTTTTGATGTCATATCTGAAAAAAAAATTTTTTTTTTTTTGCCTAAACCAAAGTCATGAGAATTTACTCCTATGTTTTCTTCTAAAAGTATTATAGTTTTAGTTCTCATATTAGGTGTAATTTCATTTTGGGTCCTATATTAACTCTAATTAGGACCCAAGATATAAGGTCATTTTGAGTGCAGTATGAGGTATAAGTCTAGTCCAGTCTTTTTTTTTTTTTTTTAAGAGAGAAAGAAAGTGCTTTAGCAGGCTCCATGCTCAACACCAAGCCCAATGTGGGCCTCCATCTCACAACCCTGAGATCACCATCTGAGCCAAAATCAAGAGTCAGATGCTTAATCAACTGAGCCACCCAGGTGCTTCCAGTCTTTCTTTTTTTAATTAAGAAAAGATTGTTTAAATTCTTTTCTCTCTTAATTTTTCAAAATTAAAAGTGGTTTGAGAAAAATGATATATAGAGAAATCCAGAGAGAAGGATAAATGAAGAAATTATTTCCTTTTTCAATTCCCAAAGAAAATGTGAGAATGAAAACAAAGGAGAGAAACAGTTTCATACTTCTGTTCTGTTTCTCCCCAATCTGGGCCTTGCCTTAACTGAGGAGTTCATAATATAAGTGATAATAATGGAGGGAAGGAGCAGACCCATTTTGGCCATTTTAGTCCCTGTTTGGGCTTGTTTGTGAGGCTCCTCACTGGTTGCCCCGCACCAACAGGCATACAGCTACCTCAGAGTAAATTTGGTAGAGCAGCATGAGTTGAGCGGCCAGAGGGAGATGGCAAACTTGAGTCCAAGATTTCATTTCCTTTCACTTTGAAAATCCATGTACCCATCTTTTGCTCTTCGCGGGTCAGATTTTCTATGACTAATTCTAGTATTTTAGACCTCTACTGGTAATTACAAGTGATGGTCTACCTCACAGTAAATGACCTATTCCCAGCAGACTGTGTCTCTTTATGTCACAAATCCTTTCCATAGAAAACTCTAGCTGGAAGTCCAAAGCCACCAGTGGACTCCCACTTAACAGCCCTCTTGTGCTATCTCCCCATCTTCCTGCTGTAATTACCCACTACTGGTTGCCATAACTGTGAGGTCTTTCATTCTCCTTGCCTTACCAGCTATGTCAGAAGTAAAAAAATATATATATATAAGGACTCATCTTACCCGCTTAGCTATCTCGCAAGCTACATTATTGTTCCTAAGTCAGTAAACACTTGTATAAAAAAAGTGACTGAAGCTTTTGACCTCCTTTAGGGGGTCACCTAAAACTGAGAGACCCACAAAATCCTTCAAAAATAGCATCTCTTTACTATCAAGTTATTTTCTTCTTTTTGTGTTTCTCCCAAACACAAGTTATCTCTTAAAATAGATTATTTATATAACTAACATTTTATTGAACACTTTTTGTTTTAAACACTATACCAAATCCCTTGAATGGATTATCGGATTTAATCTTCACAATCATTTTATGAGATGTGGTGTCTTGTTTTAGGCATGATTTCTATTTGAAACATATGAATCTTTTTTCTTGAGAAGTATATGTTAGACTTTGACTTAAGCTATTATTTATGTACTCATTTTAGCTCTCATTCCTGCCAGGATATACCTATGTAGATAAAAAATTACCCTACTATTCCTCAAGGAAAGGGACTCTTGTTAACATTCCTGTGAACCTCCACCAATTGCTTCTTGCTTGCCTCATGGTTGAAGAACCGACTTAAATCTTGCTAAAAGCAAAGAAGAATGGTTTAAAGATTTTCATAAAGAAGTATATATTTTTTAAAAGATAGAAGGAGATAATAACACTTTATAAATGGTGGAAAATAACTGAGTTGCCTACCTCATTTGGAGGAAGATTCGTATGATGCGGTACATTTTGCCTGTGGAAAATTGAGTTTTATAATAGTTCAGTTTGAAATTTCCATTATCAAATATACCATTTCAGATGGTTTAATATATGACTTGTCAAAAATTTAGTACTTATTTTTGTTAGGTTTACTGAAATAAAATAAGTGTTTTTTATATATAAATAAATATATAAGTATAAATATATATATACATATATATGTATATATATATGTATATACATCTGAATTGACATGGAATCCAGGAAGATAAGGTTGGCAATTATTTGGGTAATTTCTATCTCAGCGATGGATGATTTTATGCCCTATATATTCTTAGAGACTAGTGTATAATATTATACAGATAATTGCTTAAACCAAAGGACACTTTTTATACTCCACAGACTTTATATGAGTATTTTCCAGAGGGACAGATGGATGTTGCAAATACACATGGACTTTGATCAATCATACACATTGATAAAGGTGGTGCTATTACATTTCCCAAGATTTTAGGCCTTAGAAACTGATATAGTTTTCATTTTGTCTTTTTTTCCTTTCCTTTTTTTGGGTAATATGTTTCAGCCATTAAATTACAATAAGATTAAGCAGAGACAAGAATATTGTATGAACTATTTTAGGTACATCTAAATGTACATGAAAGTATTAAGTACAAACATTGAACAAAGAACTTGCATGTAATAATGGGGTTTTAGTTCTCACATAGCTAAAGAGTTTTGAACTTGATAAAATTAATCATCCTATGCTTTTTAGACATTATCTATTTATGATTCATTCATATACTTCCTTCCTTCCTTCTTCCCTATGAGCGGTAGGTAGTAAAGGTCATTGTAAATGTGCAGGATCTTGAGCTCAATTGCCTGAGGTTTTTTTGTATCTCTACCACTTGTTAGTTTTGTGGCCTCTGGCAAGACAGACCACCTTGATATGTCTCAGTTTTCCACTGCAAAATGGAGAAAATAATACCTCTTCATAAATCTGTAAATTTTACTACTTGTGAAGTGTTAGAAAAATAATGTAAAAATTTTTATTTTTCTGATGTTCCAGATTTCACAATACCTAATAATCTCCATCATTTTAGAAATCAAGTTAAATTTATGAGGCCCATGCTTTTAAAATAATTTTTCAGTTGAAGTAAAACACATTCAGAGAAGTGCCCAAAGCATATAATATGCTCAGTTCAATGAATCATTACTAACCAGATATCTATGTTCCTTATGGGGCCCTATGTCTGCCCCCCACCATTATCTCAACTTTCCTCCCCAAAAGTAAACCCTATCCTGATTTACAACACTGTATACTTATTGAGATATTTTATCTCTTATATAAACTCTAACAGTGAACTTGAATTTTATAAGGGAGCTTCAGTTCTCACATAGCTTCTGTGCATGCGTGTGTGTGTGTGTGTATTTAAATGTTTTATTTTGAGAAATTTCTAACAAACAAACAAAAAGTGGAAAGAATATTTCAGTGAATTTCTATGTACCATTACCCTGCTGCAAAAATCATTCACTCGTGGCCAATTTTATTTTAAATATATCCCAACTTCACTGCTTGCACAAATTATTTTGAATCAAATCCAATACATCTTTAAATATTTAGAATGAATCTTTAACAAATAGAGAATCTTTTTTGAAATCTCAACCAAATACTAATCGTGTCTAAAATATTAATATTTCCTTAATATCATAAATATCTAATCATGCATCAAATTTTTCTGTTTTGTCTGTGTGTGTGTATGTATAATGTTGGTTTTTTTGACATGAACCTGAAGAAAAGGTTTCATTTTCTTCCCAACATAGTTGCAGTATCCTCTTCTTGATGAATGATAAAGGTCACTACTTGCCCTCTAATAGTCATTCTTCCCTTTTCCCTTAATAACAGAATTTCTAACCGAGGACATGATTGCCTGACCAAAGTCTCATTTGCTGCTAGGTGTGCTGAAGTAACTGTTTCTGGGCCAGTGAGTTACGCAGAAAAGCGATCTGTATAACTAATTCCTAAAAAGGATTTAAGGGAAAAAGTTGATTGTTTTCATCCATCACCAATTATTTTAATCAAAAGACAGTGATAATTGTGTTTTTCCCACAAATATACCTCAAATAATTTGCAAATCATGTTATTAAACTGGTGGTTTTAGGGGTAAAATTATTCTTGCAGCACCACATTTAAAAAGTGGGATTTTTTGGTATCATTCGTATTTTTTTTTAAAGATTTTATTTATTTATTTAACAGAGAGAGACACAGCGAGAGAGAGAACACAAGCAGGGGGTGTGGGAGAGGGAGAAGCAGGCTTCCCGCCGAGCAGGGAGCCCGATGCGGGGCTCGATCCCAGGACCCTGGGATCATGACCTGAGCCGAAGGCAGACGCTTAACGACTGAGCCACCCAGGCGCCCCTGTATCATTCGTATTTATTACAAAGCTGCATAACTGATATCTAGGCTGACATTGTTTCATTAAAATATGATAAATTGGTTATACCTGATTGTTAAGAATAGCCATTGAATAATTAAAGAGCAGGTAGGCACTCTGCTCCCTGCTCCTTTTTGACTGGCTGCAGTGTGGTTGTAGTAAGGAGCCTCCCAGGAGCATGCAGATGGGAGCAACAAGGGTTGATGGGAACAAGATAGAAAGAGCCTGGTGTCTGATTTTGGGGAGTTGGCAAACCAGCTTGGACTTCTTATGCCCAAACTTTATGTGAAAGAAAATTAACTCCCACCTTGAAGAATTTTCTGTTGTTGTAATTGTCAGCAGCCCAACCTCTATCATAAATAAACTTATTTATAAACTTATCTCACAGAAATTCACAAAATTGCTGTATATTACTTTAAAGAATAGAGATAACTCTAAATATATATGCTAGAATCCTAATGTAGAAATTTGAGAATAAACAAGCAGGGTATTTTTGCTTCTACATATTAAAAAAGAAAATACTAGGGAGGGCACGTTCTGCATGGAGTACTGGGTGTTATGCACAAACAATGAATCATGGAACACTGCATCTAAAACTAATGATGTAATGTATGGTGATTAACATAACAATGAAAAAATTTTAAAAAAAGAAAACACTTTCACTATAGAAAAAAAAATCAGGACCAAAAGAAGAAATTTTTATGAGAAAAACTATTTTTTTCAAACTTAAATAAAAATACATTAACATATTCATGATATCCAAGATAGATGTTACCACATTTTTAAAGCTCTGTCTACATAGGTAGAATGGTACAGAAGATTATTATTAATGACCTGAAAGTTAAGGTCATTACTAGTGAAAATGCATAGGTTAAAACCAAGTCAGATTATGTCAATTCACACATAGCAAATATTAAGGTATTCTGCTTAATATGAAAATGACAAGGCATCACAGGTTGTGGTCCTGTATTTCTAAGGTTGACCATCAGATTCATGTGAGGAAGTATGGCATCTTCCTGTGATCCCCTGCAGGCTGCTTTATTCAACATCTCCGAGGATATCTCTGGGCTCCTGAGTCTCATTTGTATTTTAAAAATTCCCAGAAGACTGTGATGATCAACAATTTGAGCACAACTACTGTGAAGTATAGTTCCAGAATAGAAGTTAAAAATAAAAGTCAAAGACAATCTTGAGGAATTTGTGATTTAATGTGAAGAGATGGAGCAAAGACTAGAAAGTAATTGAAAACACTAAACCATTCCCAAGCTTCAGAATAGAGTTGTGTACAGGAATTTCAACACTAAAACTTTTCTCTAGCTGTAAGGTTTTATAGAGTTCTTTGGAATTGCTCTTGTTTGATCTCTCAGTGCATAGTTTTTTTGTTTGTTTGTTTTTGGCTTCAATTACTACTAACCTCTTTGAGCAAAATCTTCTTTGAAGTTTCAGGTTAAAAAAAATTTGCATAACAGATGTATACTATACCTTCTAGGTAAAAGAACACAAGTATTAGTTGTCCTATGGCTGTTCTTAACAATCAGGTATTATCTATTTATCATATTTTAATGAAACAATGTCAGCATAGATATCAGTTATGCAGCTTCGTAAAAAATATGAATGATACAAAAAAATCCCACTTTTTAAATGTGGTGTTGCAGGAATATTTTTGCCCCTAAAACCACTCATTCAACAGCATGGATTTGCTAACTACTTGGGTATATTTGTAAGAAAAACACAACTATCACTATATTTTATTTAAAATAATTGATGATGGATTGAGTCAATCAACTTTTCCCCTTAAATCCTTTTTAGGAATTAGAAAATAACAAATTAATAAAAATTAAAAGAATCAGTTATTTTCTTAGAGTAGAGCACATAGTGGGTGTTTAATATTTGTTTCAAGTATATTTTAATTGAATCAAATCAGATCAAATGCTAAACTTCTAAAGGAAAAATATTAAACTATCAAAAGTGTTTACCCCATTAGATTTTGTCAACCAAGGAAAGACAAAATAAAATGTGTACATTTATTTGGGGTCGTAAGGATTGTATTTCAGGAGACATAGATGGAAATTAAAAGCATGCTCTGGAGAGACAAAGGAGTTAGAGTTTTTAAAGAGGAAAGAGGGAATCTACATAAGTTGTTTTGAACAAAATGTGATTGGTGTTGGTACAGCTACAGCTATGCAAATCTATATGTAATTGGTTGCTAGGGCTAGTGTTAGGTGAAAAGTCCACTTATGTCCATTTTAACATGCAGCAGGTGTTCTAACAGTGATTTAATTAGCTATCAACAAGGGACTTCTTTGCTCCTCCTACACTCACTGTTAAGGCCAAGATAAAAGCATGACAAAACCAAACACATTCTTTTTTACTAAGTAGCAACTTTGAGTGGAATTTCTTTGTATTCTCCTAAAGAAATTTTGAACTCAGTACAAAGGGGTTAACAACTTTAGCACACTCTTTCACAGTACTTGCAATTTTTCCCTACTCAGGAGTCATTTGAATTACAAATATATCTGGGAAGAAACTCTTAAAATATTAGGACTGTGACTTATTCAGTGAATTTTTATGTATAAGCAAATATATTCTTACCTTTAACAGATACTATGGCTAATCAACTACTTGGCAGTATTAATTTCAACAAATTATTTTTATGGAAAACATATTGTTAAACCAGGAGTACACTGGGACATGGTAACATTTTTAACTTCCTGTTGTAGGGGATGAAATTAATTTTCCTTTTACCTTTCTAAGTTCTTGGCTGAGGACCTCCCCCTCCATAATCAGATTAATAGGAGAAAAACAAACAGAAGTTTAATCACATGTAGACTCTATACATGGAAGATACCCAGGAATGTTGTATGGGAGGGGAGCTAGTTATGGGAGGTTATCAGATAAAGCAAGTAACAAGGGTTGTCATTTAAGTCAGTTACTTTTTCTATTGATATGAGTTTCTATAGATTTAGTCCTCTTCCTGGTATAGAGAAGACACCCTTATAAATGTCCCTTACAAAAGGGTGGTTTCTACTGGGTTTTCAGAGATTCTCCTGTCTCTTGTTTCTTAAAAAATAGCCAGCTGTAGGTAATCCTTATGCCAAAGAAGCATATTTTGGGATGGCAAATTCTGTTCCCCTTCAGTGTGTCAACTCTTTGAAAATAAAGATCCACAGTGAGAGGTAAACAAGTGTCTCTTTGGGAACAAGGAATTTCAGTTTGAGGAGCACAGATTCAGGTAAATACCCAAATACTGTTCCTGCTTTTAGGGTGAGAGCAAAGGGTTTTTATGAGGAAAAGGAAGGGGGCAATTACATGAGTTGAAGAAAAGGGAAAAAAAAGTTGTTCTATGGGTGTTAACAAACCAAACTACTCTGGGTTATATACTGACTAACTGTTGATTTTATCTTCAGAAAGTCCATAACTATCAGTCTTGTGGTCAGGATGTGGTCAAAGTAATTAGAATTAATTAAAGTAATTGTGGTTTTGCCCAGCCCAAAGGTTTTGGTTCAGTTCAAACAAGGTGAGTAATGTGGTTTCTGTAAAATGGTCACTCGGACTCCATTTTATTTTATTTATTTTATTTTGTAAGATTTTAATTTTATTTATTTGAGAGCAAGAGAGAGAGCATGAGCAGGGGAGAGGGGCTGAGGGAGCGAGAGAAGCAGACTCCACAGTGAGCAGGGAGCCCCACTCGGTGCTCCATCCCAGGACTCTGGGATCATGACCTGAGCTGAAGGCAGACCCTTAACGGACTGAGCCACCCAGGTGCACCCCTCCCTTTTAAAGACTTTATTTCTGACTCCATTTTAAAATGACTCTGGTCATGTCAATTTTTCATATTTCCCCATTTTGATCTAGATCTTTCTCTGAAAATATCAACCACTGGAAAACTTTGCTGATGAGCCATCAGGCATCACGGATCCCTCCTTGCCAGGAAAGCTCATTCTCACTGTTTCAAATCCATGTGGAGGCATAATGATTCCTTGGAAGCCTTAGGCCACATTTGAGCAAGAGTGCCAGTGCCAAAAATGGCTTTATCATCCAATTTCTTCTGCAGTTTCTGGAACTGCCCCATATCATGTCTCATAAGCCTTAGAACTCATTTCTAAATGCTGAGCAACCATTATCTAGGTGGTGTCCATTGAACTATACAGAGGATACAAAGTTTTTCAATGACAAAAATCCAAAAATAATAAATAAAATGCTGAGTACACATTGGAGGAGTAATCTGAACTAGGAAGCAAGTCCTGAAGGCAGCCAGCTAAAAAGATCAAAGAACTATCGGGCACTGCATTTAACCACTTGGTTTGTGTCCAGATTTTATCTAGTTTCTATTTCTACTTCACCAGAGGTGTTCATCCAAGTACAAAATGTGTTTATTGCAAAACAAACCCTACCTTGTTCCACTAGGAAGTAATCAAGAGCAATTCTATTATTTAGTACAACTTGTGCAAGGGAGTCCAAAGACTTTTGGACAGCTATTGCTTTAGTGACAGATTTGCAATATCCTTCAAGGTTTTAGACAGATTTCTGATCATGTATTCATTTACCTAGCAAACTATGTTATACTCATAGAGAATCACAGAATTGCTTGTTTCAAAGCCTATTTAATCTTTAGTGCTACAAATAGATAATTTTTTTCAGAGCCATTTGCAAAATGTGTTCTACTATTTTTTTTTCCTAAAGAGGTATTCTGACCTTCAACTAACATTTAAATTATACATGATTACCATAACTTAAATTCTTGTAAAGATTAGAAAACACAGGCCAGCAGAAAAGGATCTATTCAATACATTAATGTATGCCACATCTAAGACCGTTGAAAAAAGGAATACATAAACAAACACTGAACTTCAAATTGAAGTGAATTATTGGGTAGAGGTGGAGGACTGATTGTTGTTAAAGGTATGAAAGTAAAGGAAAACTTATTTAAAATGAGTTGGAAGCACTGAAGGAAGAGCTCTCACATACCACTTTGAGCCTGCAAAACCAGTGAGAAGGAAAGTAATTATGTCAACAAGGGAGGGCATTTTCACAGAAGAATTTATCTCTTGACTTTAAGAAAAGGAAGGAAGATTCCTCCCTGCCCCAGCAACAACCACCTGCAGTCAATGAGAAACCATCAAAGACTCAAACCCTTCTTCTCCAATAAATTTACCTGACTACAAGTTGGAATAGGGAGGAGTAATTGAGTGTGGCTGAAATAATACCAGGAGCAAGAGGAAGAAGCCATAGTTGACGAGTTGAATGCTATCCCAGGATTCACTGTATGTCTTATTTTCTTAAAGTCCTTCCTTCTGGTTTAAATTATCATCGTTCATCTTACTGAATGAGAAATTCAAAAGTGGAGCAAAGCAATTGTCTTTCTAATGCTCATGAGGATGATGCAAAGAATATGATGTAACATTATTGAAAACCTGTTATTTGCCAGGTACTAGGTTGGCCTTGGAAATTTTTAAATAAATTCACCACAGTCCCTTATCCTCAAGGAGATTGAAATTTTATTTGAGAAACAGAGGAATAATCATTTTATAGTGATGATGATTTCACAGGTTATAAACTTAACACAAACTTGGTGATCAGAAAATCCTCTGTGATGAGGAACTGATAGTGCATAAAGGCTTATCAAGAAGATGGGAAGCAATAGGGATAGGAGCAGGGCATGAGAAGGGAAGAATGAGAGGGAGAATGGAAATATTTTGGGATCTCATGTTACAGATAAATATTCTTATGCTAGTGTTGTTTTCACTCATTGTAAATAGTGATTTTTTTAAAAAAATATGTAATAATAATGAACTTCATTTTTTTATTTTTTGGAGTTGACAAATTTTATCTGGGTGTGTTCTTTGTTTAATATCTTGATTAATATCCATGTATTTTAATTTATATAATTTTAATCTCTTTGCACTGTATTCTCTAGAATCCTTTTCTTCACTATTCAAATTACAAACTAAATTTTCAGCTTTCTTCATTCTTCTAATTAGCACTTTTATTTATTTATTTTATTTTTTATTTTTTTTTAAAGATTTTATTTATTTATTTGAGAGAGAGAGACTGAGAGAGAGAGCACATGAGAGGGGGAAGGGTCGGGAGGGTCAGAGGGAGAAGCAGACTCCCTGCCGAGCAGGGAGCCCGATGTGGGACTCGATCCTGGGACTCCAGGATCATGACCTGAGCCGAAGGCAGTCGCTTAACCAACTGAGCCACCCAGGCGCCCCCTAATTAGCACTTTTAAAAAAATTCTGCAACCATCATGAATTCATATTTCTTCATAAATGCAGTCTGTGTTTGTGAGGCTTGGCTAACATATCTCAGTCAACAGGACAACTGTATTTTTTCATGGATTTATATCCCAAAATTTCTATATTTTTTGTAGATTTATATCCCAACATTCTTATGAATTGTATGCATCTTAATGAAAGCATTATTTTCTATTCCCCAGAGTCAATCAGCATAAATAACTAGTGCAAGGTGTAGTTGAAGAGTTGACAAGCTCAAGTTCCTTGAATACTAAATGAAGACACAAAATAGAAGAGTTAAAATCTTGCTGATGCATAGTAGTAAAGTGCTGTTGCATACTCTTGCCCTTGCCAATTGAAAATACATGTTTTCTATATCTCTTATTAAATAAAGACAAATGGCTATCACTTTAATAGCTGCATACTGTTTGCTAGGAGATGTTTTGATTTGTTTTGGTAGGAAAACCACATGTAGCACAACTGTTAAAATTGGAGATACTATTTACTTGAATGAACCATGATCTGCTCTTATTTTCTATATTCCATAAATATAGAGAGGGCCAATGACAGGTGAATATAAACAAATTGAAAAACATTTATCTACTCTTTGATGTTTCATCAATCTCTCTGAATCTTCATAGATGAAGTGGGGTTTTGTAATTACTGATATGTTTTTGGTTGAGAGAAGGGGACCAGATGGCTTACAAATGGCCCTCCTTACCATTATATTTTCTTTTCCCTAACTGAAGAAGCCAAAACAATTTTTTTGCGATTACAGAAGATAACTATTCTAAGTTTATCCTGTGTAACTTGGGAAGTAACATCTGTAGTGTTCAGGATTCCATAATCAATTATTCCAGGGTCATACCTCTATTTATCATCTGGTACCCACCACTCCCTACTCTGACTTGTGGAGCCGAGTTGCTTTGTGGGTCCGAAGAATCATAGCTTTTATCAAGGAAGCCCTGAATTTTTTGTGTAGTTCTTTTTTTCCCTCCTTATGTTGTTGAATGAATAAATGACATAGGTAACTTTGAGGAAAATTAGAGGGTAAGATCAAAGTGTGCATTTGTATACCATAGCAAGAGACTTCCTTGGGGCATTAGTCATACCTTCACACAATAATGTAACAACCTGTGATTGCATTTAGTGTGGGGAATAAATGAGGAGTAGTAACTAGTTTTATGGCTAGTTTTGTTTTCTGTTCAATAGTCCTGAGTGTTTTGTTTGTTTGTTTTTAGTTTAGTTTAGTTTTGCTTTTTGCTCTGATTTTGACCTTGGTATACTTCGTGGTGGACTCAATAGGATTGTAAACACTACACAGTGTCATTTCCCAAGTTTACTTCACCTGACATTTATTTTATTTGTAGGGACTTATCAATTATTAACCACAGGTAGAAATCCATATGATTCATTTTGTTTTATCATTCAAGTACAAACTTAATGGGCTGACTTTCAATTTTATTTCTAGAAACCTCATGATTTATTAACTATAGCCTGAGGGTCCATATTTATGTCATATCATTATTGAAGTGCTAAGTGCAATATATGTCCAGTTGACTGTTGTGGTAACTATCCCACTAGATGTCTGGAGGTTATATACATTGGTATATTTCCACTGCAATAAGGAATCTAACAAGGATTTGCACTGACTCTCACCAATATTCCTGTCTATGATAAAACAATGAGTGGATTGTTTTTAAAATATTTAGCTACTACACTCTCCAGTCTATTCTTCAAAATCTGTCATTGGGGCCCTCTTGGGAATTATTGGGTGAGAAAGAGCAAAGCTAGCATTTCGTCCTGTAATACCATTGAATTTATTCCTTTATATATCTCATGATACTATTGAATACCTAATTTTATATTTGATGGCCATAATCTTCAGTATAATATAAAATGAGTCCTTGTTATAACTATGACTGAATTATCTAACTAATAAAATTGCTACAAATCAGAAATTTCTACCTGAGTTAGGCCATCAAATGAGTTGTCTCTGGTAAATGCTCTTATATCCATAAATTCTTCATGACCAAAATTTGTGATCTTTTTTTGATAGAGCACCTTTTAAAATCCATTCCTAATTTGTTTCCTGGCCTTCTATATGATATAAATTAGAAAATTTCTGTATTTCTTTCTCCATGTAAGCTTTTCCTTTATACATTAAATCTTTAAGTCTATACCCAAGGTATAATGCTAAAAGATTCATGTTATAAGCCTAGTTACAATCAGAAGTGAAAAATGAGAAGGTGTGAGTTTTAAATTTTTCTGCAAGGAAGAAACAATTTCATCTGACAAGCTCTTCCAGTGAAGGAGTAGGAACCACTCAGTTGGCCAAGTACGTAAGATAAGTTGTGTTTTCAAAATATTGAGTAAATGGATGCCACGATTTTTCTAAATCCATCTAGATAGCTCCTGGTAGATATTTAGATTCTCCTATTTTATATATGAAACATGACAAACTGACACTGTAATCCAGCAATTCTGCAGGATCCAACTCTGATTAGTAGTGGTCTGAGCTTTATGACAAAGTGAATAAGATATAACTACTTGAAAGATGTCATGCAAATTTTTTGATTTTTATTCTGTAGCTTGAGGTGAGAATTTACTGATCTGAATTTTGTTGTTTCATTCTTGATATTAAACACAGTCAGATGCAGCAAAATTTTTATTTGTTGCCTTGTTTGCTTGCTTATTTATTTGTTTGTTTATATATTCATTTATTTATATTCTATGGCAATAGCTACCTAATTATCCAGAGTCTTTCCCTGATTATAGCAACAATTTAATTTACTCTTTTCATTTTGTTTACTATAAGCTTTTGGACTCCTAATGTAAAATATAGCTTGTTTCTCACTGCTCAATATTCTCTCTATCCAGGCACCAGTTCAAACACAACAATTTGTTCCAAGATACTTCCTAAAACTATATCTTTTGAATGAGTTTCTTACTATTGAAGTCTTTTGATGGCAAAAAATTAAAACCACTTTGAGTATTTTAAATAAATGAGAAATCATTGGAAGAATATGGATTAGCCTACATAATCCAATAAACAAATAAAGAACCAGGCTCAGAAACAATAGTAGTTCTGGGTTTTCAAGTAGTGGGAGCTAACAGTTCATTTTTTGGATGGTTTGGCATCAATCTATCTTCTGCCCTTTTATTATTTCTTTAGAGTCAAAATCTTGAGAGGGAGACTAATTATCCTAGCTTGCCTCATCCTTCTGCACCTTCCTTGATTTTTATACTGGAGCTTGGATCCTAAGCATAATTTTGTTAAATACAGTGTTTGAAACTTCCACTAAGACTATAAACAATGAGGAAGAAATAATTTATCTGAAGAGAATCTGATGCTATCAACAAAAGGATGGGAAATAAAAAAAAAGAATGGGAAATTGATACGAAATGCCTCAAACTATAAATATCCTTTGTAATTATTAATAGACAAATGTTTTATTTCTCATGTGATAGTATGATAATGGTGGATATTTCTTCCATCATTTCCTTCTACTTATTGGAGATAATTATTATAGAGTAAATGATAATTTTTTGTTATTTTTGAGAATAAAATAACCCAGCTTTATGAAAACTAGGGATAAACAATTGTATTAAAATGGCATTTTAAATTAATTTAATTATGGTACAAACTATCCTTTTTCCTCTTTTTAAAATTTATTTTTTGTTATGAAAGAGAATGTCCAGAAACATTGAGTACTAAAAATCTGCTCATGACATTGTTTTACCAAAATTCCTAATGGAGGATATTTTATTTTCTGATATATCCTTCACTTATTAATGATGAGGTGGATGAACCAATACAATTAAAAAAAAATCCCAGACAAAAACTTCCATTCTCATTCTGAATTCATTGATTGGAGTGAATTCAGTGGTTACAATAGCACCACTGGCTAAGAATCAACCTTCCACAGTAGGGTGCTGTTCAGGTCTTCTCATTAGGTCACATAGGTCTCTTAGATATTGGCGCCATGTTTAAAGTCTCACACAAAATATCTGTGTCACTTAAGTTACACAGTGTAGCAGTGTTTGTTCCACGGGAACATAATCTTGAAAGAAGGGGGAAAGTAGAAAACGATCTGTTTGTATATGTGAGTACATTATTGGACTGTGCATGAGTCTGAGGGCATTGTAGCCCTTGTTAAAGAGGAATTCCTCCAGCGAAGCATTTGTCAATTCCCAGTTGCTCCTGGTGTTGAGGGTGTCTACTCATTTCACCATGCGTTGTGAAGTCAGGGTATCTTCATCTACTGTTGGCTCAGGTGGTTTGGACTGAGTTTGGTTGTTCTTCTCTTCCATCTAAGCTTTATTTCTCAGCCTCAGGATATGTGGAGTACTTGACCATTTCTATCTTCTCTCGGACTCTGTGTCTAGAATTAATTTAAGCATTGATTTGAGTTAGAATAATCAATACTCATGCTTCCTCCCATTAGTCTGATAAATTTTACATTTAGTAATAAGCATAGGCCTATAGAGAATACACAATGTTTGTGTGAATTCTCTCCAAGCTTTAGTAACTTGCCTTTATTTTTAATACTATTAAATTAAAAAAAATTATAAGTAAGAAATATGTGCTTACTGAGCAGCCCTTAAAACTGATTCAAATAGAAAATAAAATGCTGTTTTAGAATAAGAGACTCCCAACCTGGAAATTAAATGAAATAAGGGATACAGAGTACCCAGTACAGGACAGAGTACTTAGTAGGCACTCAAAACATTTGTTCTCTTATAACCACTTAGGGTATATATTCCAAGGGTTAATAAATAAAGTGAATTCACTGATGTATTTATTAATTGTTGTCTTACAATATTATCACAAATTTAGCTGTTTCAAAGAACACACATTTATTACCTAACATTTTCTGTGAATCATGAATCTAAGCACAGCATTGTTGGATCCTTTGCTGTAGGGACTCAAAAGGCTGCAGCTGAGATATTGGCCAGGCATATGGTCTTATCTAAGGCTCAGCAGAGGAAAAATTAACTTCCAAACTCACATGGTTATTGGCAGCATTCAGTTCCTTGAAGTTGTATAATTGAAGACATCAAAGGAATGTTTCTATATACCAAGGAATGTCAAAGAGAGCCACCGCCCCCAGAAGCTAGGGGAGAGGTATGGAACAGGTTCTCCCTCACAGCTCTCAGAAAGAGCCATATGTGCCAACACGTTGGTTTTAGACTTCTAGGTTCCAGAACCATAACAAGATATATTTCTGTAGCTCAAGGCACCCAGTTTGTGGCACCTTATTACATCGGCCCTAGTAAACTAATACAGGGTGTGATTTTGTAACTTGCCCAGTAACCAAAGTGATTTCTAGATAGAGAAAGACTATATGGAAGGTTTCCTGACGACAAGTTTAGTGGGGGTTTTCCAGTATGTAGTGCCCAGAGAATGCCACAATTTCTAACAGCATCCTTGTAACATCTTTAATTTTCTATTAGAGAACCAACAAATAGGTTGTTTAATGAAATTGTTTTTGTACTTTATGGGTTTCTCCTAAGTATTATATTATAAAAAGAAACCATTATTTTACTGATTAGTAGCCCATGACTTAAAGGAGTGTGTTTATAATGTTTAGTTCTCATTTTAAGTTGGACTAATGCTCTTATTCTCAGGGAGGACATAAATTTACTTCTAAATAAACCACGTTATAATGTAGTTAAAGTTCTAGTTGTCAGTGAAGTCATTTTAGCTCAACATGATGGTTTGAGTGGAATTTAGAATATACCAGTGTCACCTAATCAGAGTTTCCTATGCAGGGTTTTTTTCCCGTGTTGTATTACAACATTTTTAATGCCACATGAAAGAAAGAAAGAAAAGAATAGAATAGAATAGAATAGAAGAGTAGCATAGAAAAGAAAAGAAAAAAGAAGAGAAGAGGAGCAGGGCAGGCAATTTCTAATTTATTCACAGTCTTTTGGTTTTTACAATGTGTCTTCTTAAGAATTCAGTGTACAATCAACGATTAAGTACCAAGATCCCCTGCAAAATCTACGTAACCCACGTGAAATAAAGCTAAATAAATAACATAATTTGAAGCCATCCACCTTGGTTCTTTGGCTTCAAATGTGGATTTAAAGTTCGGGGAAGGAATAATAGATGTGGAAAGGACAGAAGGATAAGATAAGGGGTTCAGAGCCATCTTTTGGTATAACCCAAGAGCACATTCATTTTATTTTCTTCCACAGGTTTCAGGGATTCTTACACCTCCACTGACACTGTTCACTTCTTAGCAGAGTTTGCCTTTCTACCTGGCCCACTGGGCAAAATTAAAACTTTTCCCTTCAGCCAGCTCTTGAAGCAAGTAAAGATCCACTTAAAAATTTTCTGCATTTTTCCTTCTGGAAACAATATAGAAGAAGAACATATTACAAGGATAATCCCTTTGCTTCTCATATACTTCTCTTTCTCTGAGATGATATAAAGAAACAAAAATGTGGAGATAGAAAAACTGACAGGGTATTAAGTGTTTCAAGTAATGAGTAAGATTATTTGCCTTCCAGAAGAAACTAGGGTTGAATAAATCTTTTGGGTATATAATTCATGTGTGGATGTTCTCTCATTTTTGCCATAATTTCTAAAAAAAAAAAGATATTTATACTTTAATTCTTCCTAACAAGCAAATGAACAAGCACATAAAACTCTACAAGGCACATGTGAAGAAAGAAAAAGCTACTGAACATTGTACAAGGGAGACTATGAAGGAATTGATTCTGCCCACCATAACGAAAAACTCTTGAATGATCTTTCTTACACAGTATTCAGCTCTCTTTTTCTGGCCACTGGAACCTCTGCCCCATTTTCACTCTTTCCTCATGCAGTGAAGCCACTTATGCACAATAAAATAGCCCTATCCATGTCGTCTATCCTCGGTGCCAGCTGACTGGACTCTGAAGGCTCACCTCAAAAGACGGCTAAAGAAGTCACCCACGTAGACATGGTGGGTCTTCCTCTGGTGGCCAGAGATGAGAGGCATTCTTTTATCATCTGCTAATTAAAATACAATATTCTCAATGTCATTATAGATATTTTATGTTGAGTTTAATCATGATCACTAATATAAAAAAAAAAAAAAGAAGAAGAAATTGAACGGTCTTGTGGGCTATTGGTCACAGGACTGAGAAGGTTAGTGAGGAGAATCCCCTAGAGTCGAAGAGCAGTACTGCCGGGTCCTTTTCCCTTCTTCAATATGCTTTATTGCCAGGGAAGTCACTGCTCTATGGTGAAGACTTGGGAGACTAGGAGAAGGGAGACCCGTGTCAACACAGTTCTACATGGTGAGGAGAATGCAGGGAAAGACAAGAAAAATGCCCAAGTTGAAGTATCTAAGAAAGAAGAGCAATTTCTATAATCAATGGACAGTGACCTCTTTGCATACACATGTACATGTGAAGAACACAAATACATACATAATAAGTTGGGGACTGCCTAGCATGTAGCATTTTCTAATAGGACTTTTCTCTGATGCTAGAAAGGTTCTATCTCTTTGCTGTCCAGTACAGTAGGTACTAGTCACATGTCTATTTTAGCATTTGAAATGCAGCTAATATGACTGAAGGGATGAATTTTAAATCTTGTCTATTTTAATTAATTTAAATTTAAATAGGCAACATGGCTAGTAACTACTGTAATGTGTAGTATAGGTAACATTGCTTTCAGTCACCTTCTTTCTCATTTTTTAAAGATTTTTTATTTATTCATTTGACAGAAGGAGAGAGAGAAAGAGAAAAAGAGCACGAGCAGGGAGGGGGAAGGTCAGAGGCAGAGGGAGACGCAGGCTTCCCACTAATTGTGGAGCCCAAGGCAGGGCTCGATCCCAGGACCCTGCGGTCATGACCTGAGCCAAAGGCAGACATTTAACTGACTGAGCCACCCAGGCACCCCACCTTCTTTCTCATTTTTACCAAATGCAATCTGTGCCTAATGCAGTGCAGATGATTATGAATCATGAAAGAAGAAAAATCATTCCTGATAAAGTGCTTTCTTGGCACCAAAGACCCTGCTCTTTAGTGAAGGAATGGGAGACTGTGAGAGAGGGTCCTGCATCAGCAGAAAGTTCTACAGTGGTGAATCAGTGCACAGGGCATATATTTATGATGGATATTTGGTAAAATTATAATAAATGAATAATGAAAAAGAACATTTTGATTTTTATTAAAACAGAGAACAAATTTTGTTGTTCAGAAATTTGGGAGTGGTTTGACTGAGAAATAATAAATATATCAGTTTTTTTTAAACTTCTAGGTTTGGAATTTGTTACCCAGCAATAAGTAACTAGTACAGTTAGCCCCTGAACAGTGTGGGGGTTAGGAACCCTAATTCTTGTGAGTCAAAAATCCACAAATGACTTTGACTTCCCCAAAACTTAACTACTAATAGCCTACTGTTGACCGGAAGCCTTACTGATAACATAAACAATTGATTACCACATATTTTGTATGTTATATATATTATAAACTGTATTTTTACAATAAAGTAAGCTAAAGAAAAAAGTATTACCAAGGAACTCATAAGGAAGAGAAAATACACTTATAGTACTGTACTGTCCGTATTGAAAAAAATCTGCATATAAGTGGTCCTCCACAGTTCAAACCTGTGTTGTTCAAGGGTCAGCTGTACTTCTATGTTCAAATATTTCATCAGTTGTTTGGCTAACTCTGTCTCCATTCTCCCCTCCAACAGAGATCTCAGCACAGCGTGGCCTGGAAAATGCAGCATAGCCAGGTCACTTCGGAGGTATCACGGGAATTGTGAGAAATGAGAGCAAAGAAGATGACATTCAGAACTGGTTTTCTTCTGCTTGGAAGTTGAGCTGTGAAGTAAAGCAAAAAAAAAAAAAAAAGTTTTATTTTTTATCTGTTCATGATAGGGTATGCTCCTACAAGGATATAAATAATTATTCTGACCTTTTATCTACTTCAGAAACATTTGGATAATTTTATTTCATACGATTTGTTTACCACTTTGTCAATAGGAGCTGTAGTTTTATAAGTTCAAAGACTTTTGAGAACAACTGTAGGTAAAGTTTTAAAAATGGATTTTGATATTGAGATTCTTGGAACCCTGAAGATACGGCAAAACTGTAGGTAAAATTTTTGCCATCCATCTAAAGTCAGTGAAAATGTAGTAGAAAATCAAATCTACCGGGAGTTAAGCACTGGGTTGTAGGTTCACTTTTGTACCTAACTATCTCTGTGGCCTTAGACAAATACCATAAACTTCTATCTAGTATAAGGAGCTAACTAGAAGATATCTAAAATATCACCTTATTTTAAAGTTTTGATAGTTTATTTGACATATTTTGGTGAAAACTATCTGGATTAACATTTTGGTTCTGTTGGCCGCATTTTAAAAAAGAATATAAAAAACACTGGATTGGGGCCCCTGGGTGGCACAGTCTGTTAAGCATCGGACTCTTGATTCGGCCCAGGTCATGATCTCTATGCTGGGCATGGAATCTGCCTGGGATTCTCTCCTTCTGCCCCTCCCCCCACCTCTGCTCTCTCTCCCTCTCTTTCTCCCCCCTTTCCCTCCCCCCCCAAAACAAACAACAAAAAAACAAAACACTGGATTAAAGCTGATGGAGAATTACCTTTCAACTTATTATTACAGTGAATTTCAAAGATATTAAATGCTTCTTAAAAATTATCCTAGGACTGTGAATAGTGTCAGATGAGGGAATTTTTGTAGGAAGTCTTTTTTAAAAAGCCACAACAAGATCATGAATAAGAATTAAAAGTCAGGCATAAGATTAAGCTGGACTGACTTAGAAGCCAACTATTAAAATAAAGTCATGGATCAATTGTCAAAAGAACATTACAAGTAAAACCTCAATGAGGTACAAGAGGACAATTTCTATAAAGCTTTTAAATATGTATTATCTATGACCCAGAACATTGCTTGTTAGAATTATCCTACAGACATAACCATTACTGTAAATGTGGTATAAGAACTAATTTGACATCTATTTAAATTCCCAGTATTTCAGGCTAAAAACCACATTTGGCAGAGCCCTTCTGCAGCTAGAGTTCTAGGTAGAAATTATCACTAATTTAGGCTGTTATCAGTGGCAAATAAGACCACAGGGACATGGGCTTCTCCAGCAACAGTGTTCCAGTATCCAGGCAGTAGTTTTGGGGGCGTGGTGGGACGGAGGCAATGGCAGAATCACTCATCATTGTATTTAGTCACCACCTGTATAGGTTGTTGCAGGAGATATTTTAGTAATGCGTATGACATCTTCCTGATCTTAATTTTTTGTTACCTAGTTTTCAGCTATGATGGTGAAGTTTTTTAATTCAAAATGCTCTAGTGGTGTTGTTATTTGTTTTCCCTCATTCCTACTTGTGTCAGAAGTGGTCTTTTTTTCTGGAAGGGCAGTTTTGTGCCATGTTTCCAATGGTTTTATAAGCATGTACATCCTTGTATTAAAATTGTTTCTGGGGACACCTGGGTGGCTCAGGCAGATAAGCATCTGACTCTTTATTTAGACTCAGGTCATGATCTCAGGGTCATGAGATTGAGCGCCACGATGGGCTCCACTCTCAGTGGGGACCCTGCTTCCCTTCCTCTCTTTCTGCCCCCCCCCCCACATGATCCCTCTCTCAAATAAATAAATAAAATCTTAAAAAAAATTAAAAAAATTGTTTCTGGTCTTAGATTGTGGTTTTCAAAAAGCAGACCCTGAGATAAGTATTCACACCCAAATTACTTATTAAGAAAATGCTACCAGAGAAAAAGTGAATGAGGAAACAAGAAAGAGAAGGGGAGGTATCAAAAAAAGGGAACTATCTCAGGCAAAGTCCTGCAGAGGATAGCTTTAGCCTGGTTCCTGGGGAAACTATACAATAAGTTACTCTCATCCCTTTCACCCACCTAGAGCATAAGATGTGGGCTTTAAGAAAAATAAAATAAGATGTGGCCTTTCACAATTCTCTACACCTGTCAATAATTGATTAATTGCTTTACCTGACAGGAAGGTTTTGGTCCTCTGGTAGTGGGCAAAGAGGATTCCACTATCCCATAGCAGTGCTCAGAGTAAACTATAGTTACTTGTCTTCAAGTGTATAATATACAAAATCAGGAACTAAGAATACAAAAGTGGAGAAAAGCAATGTGAAGGGATCAGAGATAATCTGCTACAGTCTACTCTTTATCCTCTAACACCTACTCAATCTTGTGATACTTAGCTTCACTCTATACAGTCATACATTATTGAAGATAGTCAATGGTCACAGTTTGTGAAGAAAATGTACAAAAAGAGGATCACTAGGATAACCTACAGGTTTTTCTGCTGCAGAAGGTCCCACGGTCTTCCTCTTCCTTTTAGATTTCCCTTACATGTTGTTACCATTTGTACTGGTCTAGGTTTCTTGATGATTGGGGTGACCAATATCTATGTCAGAGAGAGGTCTAAGATGCCGATTACCATATCCATGATTATAATAGCCTGTTTATAGGTAGAACTTGATATAAAAGCACCAAAAAATGCCCCAGTGATTACTGAGTTCCTAATGTACCCTCCTGTCTACCACTATGAAGAAGCAAATCTACCTCTTTGTGGCAATCAGAGTGAAATGCCTTGGCCAGCTTGGTAACTCTTTTCCTTAGCAACTCTTCTACTGGGACAAAAAGTCTAAAATGACCAAGTAACATCCATAGCTTTATGATTAGGGGAGCTCTTGCTATCTCTTGGTGGAAGTATTTCTTCTCTGGGAAACAGACCTCTGAAACTATAGAAAATAAACAGGTAGGACAGATTTCTCAAGTGGGTCATGTCAAGGGACTGGGAGTGAAGCCTCTCCTTTGTTTGCAGACCCAGATATTCCGTTGAATACATGAAAATATAATGCTGCTTCATCATGGCATATGTCATGTGGTGACTTTTTGTACAAGGTCATTTCTAAAATGGCATCTTATAAAATTACTGAGGAACAAAATAGATTTGGCTTATGTTGCTTGTATAGAAAATATAAGTGAGAAGCATTTAAAAGATTGCTTATTAATTTATTTTAAAATGGCTGTAATAAATCCATTACATGTAAACACAAATGGCATATTTTTATGGAATATAGCCATATTTCCCCAAAAAATAATTCTCTGAGAGAGTCTTGGTGACTCCCAGAAAGATCTTCCATGGGTCTGTGGGTGAGGCTTTAAGAACTCCTGTTCTAGGATCATTTTTCAAGAGTCCTTAACCATGAAGACTTCTATCAGACAGGCTTTTTGAAACCATCACCCACTCGAAAATGGGGTGTTTTCCTTTTAATTTTACTAATTTATTTCTTTGGTTTATGATATTATACCACTATGAAGGCATTTTGTTGATAAGGGGTTTCATAGCTTTAAAAAAGTGTGGGGGTGCCTGGGTGGTTCAGTCTGTTAAGCGACCAACTCTTGGTTTCTGCTCAGGTTATGAGCTCATGGATCTGTGGGATGGAGCCTAGCCTTGGGCTCCACACTCAGCAGGGAGTCTTAAAACCCCCTGCCCCCACTGCCCTTCTCCCCACTCGTGCTCTCTGTCTCTCTCTCTCAAAAATAAATAAATCTTTAAAAAGTAAAAATTAAAAAGTATGAAAAACTTTGGTATCGGCTAAACAATTCATTTATAATAACCCTTAGAATTACAGAATTACAGAAATGTTGATCAAAATACAATAGTAGTACTATAGATATGCTTGCAAAAATTTTGTTTACTTTTTAAGAGTATTAGTAAACTAAAAAATTAGTAAAAGTATGATAATGGAACATATACACTGCAAAATGTTTAGAATTTAAATGTTCAATTAACTGAAATCTTTAGTAATGATGTTGCCAGTTGATTCTTTCAAATTTTTAAAGTGTATACACCAGAGTTTAAGACAACAAATAATTTCTTTTAAGGTATGATTTGAAGCAAAATATAACTCTTCTGATGAGTAAACATTTAACTCTTTTTTTAATTTTTTTTTAAAGATTTTATTTATTCATTTGAGAGAGAGAGAATGAGAGCAAGCACATGAGAGGGGGGAGGGTCAGAGGCAGAAGCAGGCTCCCTGCCAAGCAGGGAGCCCGATGCGGGACTCGATCCCGGGACTCCAGGATCATGACCTGAGCCGAAGGCAGCCGCTTAACCAACTGAGCCACCCAGGCGCCCTCTCAGCAATTAATCTTAACAGTTCTGGCAGTGAGGTTACTTCTTACTTCTTCACACGCTTTATTTCTCTGCTACGCATTTTTACTTAGAAGAAAATAAAATTAACTGGTAATACAAAAGTTACATTGAGAAAAGAGGAGTTTGAATGGAAGAGATATTTAAGATTTAGCAACAGAGCTAGATGCATCTACCCTCTTGGGAAACTTCTTCCAAAAAGTAGAAATATTCCATATTTTAAAAAATATTGAAGAGAAATTGTAGTATTATAATAGTAACCTAAAAAATAGTAAACAATCAAAAAGATTATTACATTTCCCCTGTACTTGCCTTAAATTATAAAATATATCATATCTTCAGGTAAATGTTCTAACCATCAGAAGCCATCAGTCAGATTAAAGAAGGGAATAAACAGACAAAACTCAAAGTCAGGTTAATAGAAAGCAATTAAGCTTTAAAACAATTTATTGGGAGCATTCTGTGTTACAACAACTGTTCTCTGATTTCTGTCTCTGTGTCTCTATATGTATGTATATGTGTATTTGTACATATATGTATAGCTACATATTTGCATATAATCCTCACTACAACACCATAGGTAGGTACTTCTCTACCTTTAGAGAAACAGAAGTACAGAGAGTTTAAATAGTACACCTGAACCAAACAGTTTGTAATTGTTATAGAATGGATTTAAACCTGTTTCCGACTCCAGCACCTAGGTCTGAGGCACTGCTTGAATAACTATGTATTTTGGAGTACAGTCTATTATGTGAAAATATCCATAATGAATGAACATGATAAAATTCACATGAAAGATTACTAAGTAGGAATGCACAGATATGAGAGCATTAGTGGAAGTGAAAAATAGGAAACCTGGTAAAATTCCTCTTCATACTTGGCAATGTACATTAGCCAAAACATAAAATACACTAGATTCTAATCCCAGGAATGGTGTTATTAGTATCTAAAACTATTCAACCATGTTTTATGAAAAGACGCTTTAGAATATTTTAACTGGTATTGTTATTGACCATGAATATTAAAACATATAATTGCTAGATAAAATGTTTTGATCTAATTGACTGGCTAGTTAACGAGCTAAATAATCTGTTTAATGAATACATTAAATTGAGCATCTGAATGTCAAATCTATAAAAAAAATTTATTATATGAATCTTTTAAAATAAAACTCATATCTTTTGTGAATGTAAATGCATGATCTTAGTTTTGGTTTGACATGTTTTATGAATTTGGGGACTATTCTCATTTGTATAAAACTGACAAGTTTATTCTCAATAAATAATTCTAAAATAATTTCTGTTATTTTGTATGTCCTGTCCTGCAACTTGCCCATATTTTCCTTAAAAAGTAATATAAAAAAAAAAAGGAATACCAGAAACATTAGTACCTAGATTAAATAAAATTTAGGGTTTACTGTTTAATGATCAAATGAATTAAAGAATACTGATTACTATGCAATTGATTAAAATCAATATGTACATCTTTTTCAGCAAAATTTTCCCCTTGCTAATGTTTTCAAAAATCAACCAAATCAATATGTGCTTTAGGTAGTTTTCAACATATGTGATTGCCCCTCCATCTTTTTTGTTATCTTCTAAACCAGTTTTTCAATCTCTGAAAAAAAAAATAGTATGGATAAACTTAGATCTTTAGGCAAAATTAAATTTTAATGACAGTGATACTGGAATTTTTCCAATTTGCTTTTACCTTTCAATGGGATTTTCACAAATCAACCCATTGTTATCTCTTGAAAACAGGCCATTTCTTAAATTTATAGACTAAAATGGACATTTCTACCATGATAAGGAGATCTAGGAGTTTTGAAGACCCCTAGTCTCTAGGATGAAGGCGTTGAAGCTAAAGATTAAACAGTGGAGATTGAATTTTCTTTCCTTACAAATACATGCAGTTTCTGTATTTCCAGCATGCATTTGGTGGCACAAAAATAACATTGTTTAATGTCATAATATTACTTTCTTTCTTTATACTTGTTTATGTTGATTTGTAAACACAGTCAAATGTGTTTCATACTTTGTGGCAAATTTATTTTCTAAAAATGTGCATGGTATCGCTCATCCCATGTGCTCTTTTCGCATTTTTACTTTGGCATCCCTTCCATGGAGAGGTTGGGTCAAAGCCCCTCTCCTTGAATCTGGGTGGGCTTGTGACTATACTGATGTGAGACTGTGTGACTTCTTGTATTAGGTCATAAAAAGTAATACAACTTCCACCGACTTCCTTAGTACTCTTATTGTTAGAGCCCAACCATCACGCTTTAGGGAAGTCTAAGTAGCTACGTGGAGAGGGCATGAGTAGGGGTCCATCCAGCAGTGAGCCTCAATCATAAGATATGTGGATGAGGAAGACTTCAGATCTAACAGCTCCCACCTGTTAAGTCACTTCCAGTCTTCCAGTCTTTTCAGCTGAAGCCCTGGATATGGACCAGATGGTGCTCCACTCAAATTGCTGACCCATAGTATCTTTGAGTGTTTTATTTTGTTTTATTTTATTTATTTTTTAAGAAGGCTCCACACCCAGCATGGAGGTCAATGCGGGGTTTGAACTCACAACCCTGAGATCAAGACCTGAGCTAAGATCAAGGGTCAGATGCTTAACTGACTGAACTACTCAGGCACCCCATCTTTGAGCATTTTAAATGGTTATTTTTATGCCATTAAGATTAAAATTGTCCATTTCATAGAAATAGCTTGAGCACATCTCAAATAATTGAATGATTTCTTTAGAATTATTCATCTTTCATGTACTTCTTAAAATATTTAAGGAAAACATTTACATCAAACCAGACCTTGTAACACAGATTGAATCTTCCTCTTTATCACTGTCTTGGAAGAATTCTTTCCAATCAATTTTTCAAAGGATAGTCATCATGGCCAAATATATTGGAGGGAGAAATTAAAGTTTGCAAGTAATTATATAAGTTAACATTATGTAATAAATTTATATAACCAAATTTGGGCCAAGGTTAAGTCAAATATTTTTTTCTTATTTGTGATTATCATAATATTTAAAGATCTAATAAAAGCATTTCAACTCTGCTTAGACTTTTATACATAAATAACTGTACATTTTTCTTCACCTCTTGATAGATGTGTGTAGAAGAATTATTATATATAGATTCTTTTTTACTTGATTATACATTTCTCCCAAAGCAAGACTACATGCTACTCAACACATTTCTTTTTTTTTAATCCAATTAACCAACATATAATACATCATTAGTTTTTGATGTAATATTCAATGATTCATCAGCTGCGTACACTCAACATATTTCTAAGGCGCATCCACTTTTTTTTTTTTTTTATATGAGTGGCTTCATAACATCTGACTCTTTTGGCAGGTAGAAGCCATGGTGTTTGCTTTCTGAAATAGAAGTCACCTGAGTTTAAGGTCTTCTTGTATCTTAGGCTATAAATACTGCTTACTATAATTGCTTTCTCAACTATTAACTTAACCTTGATTTTTGTCTCAATTTGTTCCTTCCATTAATCTCAACTGATAGTTTCTGACTGCTGGTTCTTTCTTGATCCCCAATTTATGAGAGTTCTAATTCTGAAGCTTCTTCAATGCCAGGACCATTATTTGTTTCCTGCTTTGCTTGGAGTCTTTGGTCTTGGTGTCTTGCTATACAGCACTAACATAAATCAGACAGAAAGTCCAGTTAGGGATGAAGCAGGGAAATTAAACACCATTCTCATAAATATATTGCCTTAGTTAATAATTTTTTTAAAGGCAGTTTAAAAGCTACGTTTTTTCCCTCATACCACAGATTCCCAATCCATGTTATTATTTGTCTGGGCATGAGCACAAAAAGAGAATAAGAGACTCATGAGACAATGAAAATACATTAGCACAGCTACTTAACACAGTCCTGCATATGAAAGTGAAATTTGCCATTATTAGGGAGAGTCAGATGCCACACTGCAGCATTGTCATTCATTCCTACTGCCACATTAGCCTCTCTACCATCATCTTTCTGCTCTCCAGTGGCTGGCTGTTCTTTCTTAAATTGAGATGGGACAAACACCTTCATGCAATAGATCACCAATGTTTAGAAATAGGAAGCTAGTATATTATGATAAGGCTGGCCTGAATGTAGCTTTGTGATGTTAGCTCTATATAACTTGAGTCCCCTTCTGTAAAATAGACATTTGGTTCCTACTTCATAGGGTGTTTATGAGGATTAGATCATAAAAATTATATAAAATGCTCAGAGAAGTCCCTGGCATGTTGGTGAGTTCTCAATAATTTTTTTTGACTTCTATTATTTCAGGGAGGTAAAACAGAGCACTTGGAAATATGACCCACTGGATTAATGGTTTTTCAATCTCTTTTCCCTACTAAGAGCACCATACCACACCCAGGAATATCTGGGGTCTGATAGCCTGTTTCATTGGCTCCATCTGTTGGAATCTAAACCCAGTTGCTGCTATGCTCGTAATGCATTGAGTCACTTCTTGCCTTTTTTCATCTGCACTGGCTTCTGAAACCACATGCTGTCTTCCAGTCAGCTTTGCCATTAAACCCCTGTCTTTTGGATTTGCACCCTCTTTCTAGCCAGGAACACAAAATATACCTTCCTTTTATAAGGTTGTGTTCATTGTAGACAACCAGGAAAATACAAGAAAGTTTGGAATATAAAATGTAAAGCATAGATACTTTTGGCATTTTTTTTCTCTTCTAGTCTTTTTTCCCTCACATATGTATATTTGAGCAATTTGCCTAAACTACTGTATATACTATTTTATATGACAATAGTATGTTCTGATATACTTTTTTGCCAGGAAGTAAGTAGTATATACAATTTCTCCTGACTTCCACACCTGTTAGCTTGCTTCTGTTATTCCGTCTGAGGTTAACACTCTGGCTTGACTTTAGCTTGGTCAATTTTCTGGCTTCCCCTTCCTTTGTTTCAAGTGCCCCTCACTCTTCCCATTCATTGAAAAAGACAGCATCTTTCCAGATTTGAAACATGCCCAGTGTTGCTGCTCTTTCCAAAATTAATACAGACTCTGCCCCTGTTGCCCTAGTTCCTTATTGGATGTGAAGTGGATATTTGGAGTTTCAAATAATTATGGGCAAGTTGGAAAAAAAACCTCTTTAAGCAGCCACCTGTTTAGATGCTAAACTCTTTACCTGAGGACCTTGGATTAACATCAGGAGGTTCTTATGCAAAAGCTGGTGGGGAGGGGTGAAAAAGAATCCCAAAGTTTATACCACGTTCTCCACTTAAGGTCAAGGACTTAAGAAATTTCAAGACCTACCAGTCTAAATAATAGTTATTCATAAGTGAACAAGATTAGAAGTAAAAGCTAGCAAAGTTTTTGTAGAGCACCAAAATATATGATAAAACTAATGTATCATAAAAACACTAAATGTATCATTAATTTATAAAATATAGTGGGAATTAAGAATTCTGAGATTACATTAGATGTTCATATATTTTATTAAGAAGAAATGTTTCTCACAATTGAATTTGATTCAAATAATCAATTCACACACATATAGAACATATATAAAAATGAGTTAAATATGATGTACCTTTAAATAGCTTACAGAGTAGCATAGGATATAGGCAAATATATAACTTACTATTGTGGTGATACATGAGTTGGATGCATGAAGTGTTATACACTAGTAAACCAGAGTGTGATGAATGCACTTTTAAAAACAACAGATTTTGAAGTAACCACTGAATGTAGAGAACAATAATTATGTCTTATATAAATCAGCAAAGGTTAGAACTTTAAATATGGAGTACATGTTGGAAGAGAGGTAATGCAGTCATCTTTCTTCTGGAAGATTAATTTGTAATGTTTTTGTTTTAAGTACTCTAAAAGAATTAGGGTAAATTTAAATAAAAATAAATAGAACATATGATTTCCAAACTATAAAGAGAAAAGATAGGAAAAGTAATCAAAGCACAGATGAAATTTGGTGAAACAAGAAGTTAGATGAAGTTGCCTAAACATTTTTTAATCTCCAGGTCAGTACTTTTAAATCTATGGATTGGCAGTACCAAAAGGAACTTTCCCACAGAAAAAGAGGAGAAATAGAAGTGGAAGTGAGAGGGTAAGGAACTGGATGGTCACTCAGAGTTACCAAGCTCTTAAACTGAAAATCAGCTTAGAGTAATCATTTGTTTATTCTTGCTAATAATATCCACCATTCCCCATTCATGACCCACTCACATTCTTTGAATGCTAAATGAATTTTTCTTCATTTTGTACTCTAAATGCATAAATTATTCTTGTTCCTTTTATACTCAGACAAGTAACTGTTAGAAAGATGAATTTCTATCAAATAATTTTCTGTACTCCGCACTGGAAATCTATTTTCCCTTTTCCTCTTTCTCCCTAACACCATACTTATGATTATCACCACTATCAATATTACTATGATTATTTTACAAGAATTTTATTAATAAAATGTTATTCAATTTATTGCCCCCTTCTCTAACCACACTGTAGTGTAGCATTGTTTCTGTAAACAACCGGTTGATGTGGGAATATCATTTCATTTTGACATTGTGTCAACTTTTCTACTCAAAAAGGATACTTATTTATCTAACATAAACCAATCAGAACCACCATCACCATAAAAAAATTGCCTTACATATTTATTGTGTTTTATAAGATGTGTGAAATGTTTTCAGGTTGTTATTTTGATTACTATAAAGTCTTATGAGATAATAACTATATAACTATATAATTTTTATTATTTCCTAACGGAGGAAACTGAATTTAGAGAAAAAAAAAAACCTAATTATGCCCAAAGTCACATAGCCAGTATAAAAACAGAATCTTCTAATTTCCAGTTAACATAGTAATTTCAAAAAAAAAAAAATGATTACAAGCTTTTTTTCTCTTCCTTATGCTCAGTACTCAATACCAATTTTCATTATCAAAGTTTCTTATTCCTTTTTTGTTCTTTGTTTTTTTTTTTTTTTTAGATTTCTGGCCAACCCTTGACTTTAATTGTAAACTCACTGGGAGCGATACAAAATTAGAAGTAGGATTATTGTAAATGGAATTTTTAAAAGTTGCTTTTGTTCAGTCCTTAAGACTGTAACCTAAGCTTGAATTGCTGAATTTGTCTTATGTCACACTCTCTGAAGATTGTGAAACCATACTGCAAACTAAGTAAGTCTATTGTGTTTAACAACTTCATCCAAATTCTACCTAGAAATATCTCAACCCCAAGTGATGTATTGCTGCCATTTCTTGTGTTACATTTACTGTTTCCTTAGAGCTGATCCCAGTGTCAGGTGAATACGAAGCATTCAATAAATGCCCTGGTTTTTTGTTTTTAACGACCTGTGTTGGATTTCTTTTGCACTATGCTGATTAAAAATACTATAGTGCTCACACAATTGTTCATGGACTTCTCTCAAAACTTGGGTTCTGTTTGTGATGAAGCAAGTTTTTAGCACTTACTCATAGGATTATTCTTTCCAAAATAAAAACATGATCTATTTGAGGGTGGCCTTAAAATCAACATCCCAATATATCAGCCTTCATATAAAGAGTATTTACAAATAAGTAATGGCAATATTATAGATTTAAATAATCTTTGCTTCTAGGCAGGCTTGTCTTTCTCATTCCTATTCCTAACTGTAAGACAGTTCAATTCAACCTACACTAATCATCTTCAAAACTGGAAGCATGATGTTGGTTCCTTCTCAATTGAAAGAGATGTTATAAAAATTAATGTAAAAATATAGGCATGAGTAAGACAAGTAAGATATAGACAGAAGAATGTTGGTTTAAATGTAAAGTGCATTGAGTTATCTTGTTCTATTTCTTTCATCTGTTATCTCCTAGGCATTGATAACCTCTTCCAAATCTCTCTCTTTTTTTTTAAAGATTTTATTTGACAGAGAGTGGCAGTGAGAGAGGGAACACAAGCAGGGGGAGTGGGGGAGGGAGAAGCAGGCTTCCCGCAGAGCAGGGAACGCAATGCGGCGCTCGATCCCAGGACCCTGAGATCATGACCTGAGCCGAAGGCAGACGCTTAACAACTGAGCCACCCAGGCGCCCCCCAAATCTCAATTAGTTTGTTGTAGGTTGTTGAGTGACCTAGAGCCATTTCCTTTCCTCTCCTTCCTTGTAGGCAATAAGATGCCTTTATGTACCATCTGATAGCATCTTGACTGCACTCATCTCCAGTTCCCTTGGTAATTTGTTTCACTCCAGTTGTTTCTGAGGGGATCTTCTGTGTGTGGGCTCTGACCATCTGCAATAAAGGTGACCAGCAGTTCATGATTCCAGAGAACACCTCTCTCCTAGTGTACATTTTGAAAGTCTTAAGGGAAATTCTGTTCCACTTTAAATCATATGTTGAGCACTGTGGTCAGGGTAATAAGTATTCTGATTGATCAAGCCTGGACACATGCCCAGTTTGCATCCAGAGTATGTGTGTTGGGGGGTTGTGGAGAGCAGGGGGAGCTCTTCCAAACCATGTTGAATTAGTTCTTTACAGAAAAGCTGTGGTACCAGAAGAAAGGGAGAAAATGTTTCTAAGTAATGAAAAAATTAAATTTCAAAATCTCTCATTTCTGGTAATATAAGTAGAGAATGGAAACCATAAGAAAATAGTATTGTAACAGAGATCAGACATTCTGCCACTTGCACACATCAGAGATCTGATTCAATTCTCCAAACTTCTCTGGGACAATTTATCCATCTGTGCAGAGACCCAAATGAGTCATGGTTGGTCTCTGAATGGAATATTCCATTTCATACCATTCCTTCACCCCAAACTCCAATGGTCACAGTGTAAGTGAATTCTTTATTTAAACAGACTGGGGAATGTCAGATGGCATGCTCACTGGGAATACCCTATCCTGTCAACAGTGATGCAATGAATGTCTAACACATAGACAGTTAGGACTGGAATAAACCCTCCTGTGATTTGGGAAGTTTAGAGAATAAGTTTCTGCTACTTACTGTTAGAGCAGTTACACTAACCTAAAGACTTCCTATCAAATCTGCAAATGAATGACTAGTGAGACACACTGGAGAAGCCAGAAGATTCAGTCTTGCAATCAGAGAAGAGAAGGCCAACAGTTAGTTATTTTTATAAAATCATCTAGCATTTGATAGGGTCTAAGTGTAAATTAGAAAGGTCTTGATTTCCTATAACTTGCCCCTAGTGATGCTCAAGAGGGTCTTTACTGACTGTCAGAGCCAGCAACCTTTTATTTACGTCCTTTAAGAACACCTAACACAGGACCATCCATGCACTGACTTAAGCATTGGTATAGTAGAAACTCCATTATAAAAGGATAGATCTGTGTCTCACAGCATCCAGATAATAAACAGACAATCCTTTCTTGTCAGTGAGATAGGGAAACTGTTTTGTAAGTTATGCTTATAAGCAAAATTGGAGTGCTCGAGTATAGTGCTGAACACTCTATGGAAATTACCAAAAATTAATACATGATAATGTGTTTGAATTTAAAAGTAATATCCATTAGATTTCTGATTACAATTACTCTTTAGACAACACTGTTTTCCAAATCTCAATGAATTTCAGCCCTGATATAATAACATTCAAACTTCTAATTGGGGCTTTTTTTTCTTTTCTATGTGGATACTAACTATACTTCTATCTATAGCCATCCAAACCAGAAACATGTGCGTGATCTCCCTGATATCTACATCCAACAATACCACTCATTAATAATTTCAATGTGGCTTGCCCTAATGTAACACTTATGCAGATTCTGATTCCTAAGAAAGATTCATAGGACCCAAAATGACAATGCTGATAAATCTCATTTATTTCAGAAAAAAGGTGAAATATAGACACAGCATTAAAGTAAGAATATACATCACAGCCAAAGCTGCCTCACAACAAAGTATTTAGAAAGTAGTAAGCTTCTGCCATCCTCCATCTATAAGGGACACCCCATGACAAATTTCTTTCTTGACTAAGAAACAACCAACATATGAGTGGAACTCTTCAGAATAAGGGGACCCAATTCAGTCTCAGTTAGGGTTCTTTATATCCTACTGGTCATGCAGGCATATTCTGGATACATAATACAGGGGTCTTACCAATACCAGGGCAAATCACTAGTCTCATTGTTATCAAATGATGTTTAGAAGATGGTGCAAACTGCCCTGCAACTTCTAAGACTTATGGCTACCAAACAACACTACTAATCAATATGTTTCATGCGGATTGGATGTCAGTGCCAAGCAGGTATGTTTATAATTTTTACTGAAATAAAAATAAGTTCAAGCCTGCTGGAATTAACCCTCACAGCCCAAGAGTTCATCTCCTATCAAATAAAGTTTCAATTTCTTAGTATGTTATCAAGATCCACAGTATGTTAGCAATCTCAGAGCATGAAAATAACTGTGTTCAACAAGAATGCTTGTCAACAGAGCCACATAGAAGAATAGAAAGGATAACTCTCCTGTTCAACAAGTCAGCCTCCTGTGGATCTGACTTGGATCTTGACTGGTATCTAATAGTTTCTTAACTCTCAGTCTTATAATCTGTGTTATGCCAACAGTGAATTGACTGCTGCTCTCTACGTATGCAATACCATTTCATAACTCTATGCCGAGTCTCTTCTAGTGTTTATCAAAATAAGGGGCAATGCATCTTGTGCCGTTTGTCACCAGGAAATATCTCTAGAGCAATGCCTGCTTCTCTGGCTAAGATCAAGTGCAGATTTTTAGGTTCTTGGAACAAAAGTCTTTTGTACCTTTTAACTATAATACTTTTTCTTAGAGAAATTGCTCCTGGTTAGATAATAACCTTTGAAATCGGCTGTACCTGATCTTGAAACACCAGGAAGTAACCATGCAACTCAAAACCACCCAACATCATCTGGATACGATTTCATCTTCCTAGATAGAAAGTCGAGCAAACCTGACAGCACCAAGCGATAATATAATGTTCAGAGTCAGCCTGAATAGGGCCTGGGATCACATGTAAATTGCCCAAGATTATTGCTCACAATCCCAGCATGCCTGAACCTACTCACTGCCATTTCTCCTTCAACCAACATGTATGGCCTTAATGAAATGATCCCTAAAACAACTTATATAAGTATGAAAAAACAAGAACCTGCTTTGAGATGGTCTTGCATGATGTAATGTCAATAGTCAGAAATGGAGAAAAAAAATTCTCCCTAAATGACCATTTTATTGTCCACTTTGCATGGAATAGACGGACAGAGATAAAGATCTTCCTATACATGAGTATAGAGCTAAATGTCAAAAGTTGCATAGTTAGAAGATGGGGATATTTGTGACAAGGTCTGGTAAAGAGGTGTGTGGGAGAATCATTTGGAACAATCTCAGAGCGTGAAAATAACTGTGTTCAACAAGAATGCTTGTCAACAGAGCCACATAGAAGAATAGAAAGGATAACTCTCCTGTTCAACAAGTCAGCCTCCTGTGTTAAATATTGCCCATTGTTGCGTGGAATCTGTCTTCAACCTCTCCAATATTTGTTCCTTATGACAAGAATTAGAAGGATGAAATTTACAGTTTTCATAATCCTTAAAACTTAAGGTTGTGAATGAAAGTTTGATTCTGCCAGGGAGTTGCAGATTTGTGATATCTGAAAGACAGAAGTGAAGTAGAAGTTATTTTCCGGTAACTGTGGTATTGGCAAGCAACGTCTCACAAACAGGCGAATTTGCCGTGGTGAGGCTCCATGTTCCAATGTTTAGTCAACCACTCTGTGACTATTTGGCCGTTGTATTGGTTGAGCAGCACTTCCAGAAGGCAGGACCACTGGAAATAGCCCCAAAGCCAGCAGTGCTGTTAATGCCCCTGACTTTCTTTCCTCCATTTCTTTCAATGGTTTTATAAGCATCTACTTTCCTCTTTTAGATCCTTTTCTCCTTGAAATATCTAGAGTTGTTTTTTTTCCTGTTTGATTATTGACACATACATGTTCCTTCTCAACCATCTCAGGACTTGTTCAATATTGTTTCTATTAGGCAAGTAGCCAAATTTTCAGGGATAAAGCCTAAATATATACTCAACATATGCCTCCTTCCTTTCACCAGGCTTCCTCCACTACTGAGTGCCAATGCTCAGTGGCAACAATGCACCCTTAGATCCCAAACAGTTCCCTTATGCAGAGCAGGCAGCTACCTGGCAGCATTATATTCCTTTCTTTATGGTTGGTCAGAAGTTATCCATACATGGGGGCAAAATTAATTTTTAATTTGATTTTCTTTCCTGCCCCTCATGATCTTCCTACAATCATCATACTATTTTCCCTGCTCCCTTACATCAAACACTAGAAAATCTTCATAAATTGGTCACTCAAATTATATTAACTTTTTTGTTGGTACTTGTATCACTATTTATTTGTTCACCTATTGTAATGTACTATTCACTCTTGTTCATATTTTCTGAAGGGTCGAGCTTTTCTGGGTTTGTGTGTATGGGAGACAGAAACAGAGACCGAGAAAGGCAGAAGTATGGCGGGGATAAATCTTTGAAATAGAGTGAAAAAAAATGCAGAGAATGTGGTCCCTTGCTTCAAATAACTTATGATCTAATAAGAACCATAAACACACATACACACACCTCAAAAAGAGGTCATCCCATTCAACAAATATTAAAAATATTGTAAGTAATTGGAGAAATTAAAAAAAGGAAACAAAATACAATAGAAAGAAGTTAATCTAATTTGGAAAATCCTTTTTTTTTTTTTTTTTTTTTGAGATTTTCTCCCATTTAAAGAAAGTAGGGGAAAAATTAGCATAGACACAGAATGCAAGGACATTGATCTCTGAAACCTGAACTCATTCCTAATATTCAAATTTTATCACACTTTTTGTATAAAAGAGAACCAAAGATAAAAGGGCAGTTTCAGTCAAAAACTTTATCATTCCAATTCGTTATGACTCTACTTACCTCAGTGACAATACAAATGAACCAAAAAATATAATCCATCTGCTTTGATATTATTTTCTCATACTAGTTATTTTAGTAGAGTATAATTATAGTAATCAAAATCCAAAATGAAATTAGAGTGGTTTAAAATTTCTTTGGATATAGGGATTTATATAATCTTGACAATCAGGATATATAGCATTGTTCCTAATTGCTAGTGCTATAATTAGTGCTATTAAAAATAATAAGAAGAAAGAGGTTGATAGTGCCTTAGCACACCTTGCTAAATTCAGTTGTTATTCTATGGTTCAATTTTGCTCTATAATTTTTATTAATTTAACTCTTTATCTCTATGATGATAAAAATAATCTTTTTAAAAAATATAAAATATTTGGTAGGAATTAAATAAACTTAACACCATTATCTTGGAGGAGAAGAAATACTTTCATAAAAACTTTTTTATCAAGTATTATATATTAACACCTTCTTAGAACTAGGTAGAATGGCAAACAAATTATCTTCCAGATACAGTGTGACAATACTGCTCTCCTGCACTTTGGTAAGCCAGAGAATGCCCTGAATCATTTTAAGCAATGCAGTGTTAAGAAGAGTTTTTTTATTATTTTAAGAGAAAATGATACATATTCAAGGGAAGTATAGTTTGGGTCAAGTTTCTTTCTTTCTTTCTTTTTTTCTTTCTTTCTTTCTTTTTTTCTTTCTTTCTTTCCTTCTTTCTTTTTCTTTCTTCTTTCTTTCTTTCTTTCTTTCTTTCTTTCTTTCTTTCTTTCTTTCTTTTTTTCTTTCTTTCTTTCCTTCCTTTCTTTTTTTTGGGCGCCTGGGTGGCTCAGTTGGTTAAGCGACTGCCTTCGGCTCAGGTCATGATCCTGGAGTCCCTGGATCGAGTCCCGCATCGGGCTCCCTGCTCGGCAGGGAGTCTGCTTCTCCCTCTGACCCTCCCCCCTCTCATGTGCTCTCATTCTCTCTCTGTCAAATAAATAAATAAAATCTTAAAAAACAAAACAAAACAAAACAAAAAACAAAACAAAACAAAAAACAGAATAGATCACATCCTAGGTCACAAATCAGGTCTCAACCCGTACCAAAAGATTGGGATCATTCCCTGCGTATTTTGAGACCACAATGCTTTGAAACTAGAACTCAATCACAGAGGAAAGTAGGAAAGAACTCAAATACATGGAGGCTAAAGAGCACCCCACTAAAGAATGAAAGGGTCAACCAGGAAATTAAAGAAGAATTAAAAAAATTCATGGAAACAAATGAAAATGAAAACACAACTGTTCAAAATCTTTGGGATACAGCAAAGGCAGTCCTAAGAGGAAAGTATATAGCAATAGAAGCCTTTCTCAAGAAACAAGAAAGGTCTCAAATACACAACCTAACCCTAAAGGAGCTGGAGAAAGGAGCTGGAGAAAGAACAGCAAATAAAGCCTAAACCCAGCAGGAGAAGAGAAAGAATAAAGATCAGAGCAGAAATCAATGAAATAGAAACCAAAAGAACAGTAGAACAGATCAATGAAACTAGGAGCTGGTTCTTTGAAAGAATTAACAAGATTGATAAACACCTGGCCAGACTTATCAAAAAGAAAAGAGAAATGACCCAAATAAACAAAATCATAAATGAGAGGAGAGATCACAACCAATACCAAAGAAATACAAACAATTATAAGAACATATTATGAGCAACTATATGCCAGCAAATTAGATAATCTGGAAGAAATGGATGCATTCCTAGAGATATATAAGCTACCAAAACTGAAGCAAGAAGAAATAGAAAACCTGAGCAGACCCAAAATCACTAAGGAAATTGAAGCAGTCATCAAAAATCTCCCAACAAACAAAAGCCCAGGGCCAGATGGCTTCCCAGGGGAATTCTACCAAACATTTCAAGAAGAATTAATACCTATTCTTCTGAAGCTGTTCCAAAAATAGAAATGGAAGGGAAACTTCCAAATTCGTTTTATGAGGTCACCATTACCTTGATCCCCAAACCAGACAAAGACTCATCAAAAAGAAGAATTACAGACCAATATCCTTGATGAACATGGATGCAAAAATTCTCACCAAAATACTAGCCAATAGGATCCAACAGTACATTAAAAGGATTATTCACCATGACCAACTGGGATTTGTCCCTGGGCTGCAAAGTTGGTTCAACATCTGCAAACCAATCAATGTGATACAATACATTAATAAAAGAAAGAACAAGAATCATATGATCCTCTCAAAAGATGCAGAAAAAGCATTTGACAAAGTACAGCATCCTTTCTTGATCAAAACTCTTCAGAGTATAGGGATAGAGGGTACATACCTCAATATCATAAAAGCCATCTATGAAAAACCCACAGCAAATATCATTCTCAATGGGGAAAAACCAAGAGCTTTCCCTCTGAGGTCAGGAACATGGCAGGGATGTCCACTATCACCAGTCTTATTCAACATAGTAGTAGAAGTCCTAGCCACAGCAATCAGACAACAAAAAGAAATCAAAGGCACCCAAATCAGCAAAGAAGAAATCAAACTCTCACTGTTTACAGATGATATGGTACTTTATGTAGAAAACCCAAAAGACTCCACCCCAAAACTGCTAGAACTCATACAGGAATTCAGTAAAGTGGCAGGATAGAAAATCAATGCACAGAAATCAGTGGCATTCCTATACACCAACAACAAGACAGAAGAAAGAGAAATTAAGGAGTCGATCCCATTTACAATTGCACCCAAAGGTGTAGGAATAAATCTAACCAAAGAGGCAAAGGATCTGTACTCCGAAAACTATAAAATACTCATGAAAGAAATTGAGGAAGACACAAAGAAATGGAAAAACGTTCCATGCTCATGGATTGGAAGAACAAATATTGTGAAGATGTCAATGCTACCTAGAGCAATCTACACATTTAATGCAATCCCCATCAAAGTACCATCCACTTTTTTCAAAAAAATGGAATAAATAATCCTAAAATTTGTATGGAACCAGAAAAGACCCCGAATAGTCAGAGGAATGTTGAAAAACAAAAGCAAAGCCAGTGGCATCAGAATTCCGGACTTCAAGCTCTATTACAAAGCTGTAATCATCAAGACAGTATGGTACTGATACAAAAGCAGACACATAGATCAATGGAACAGAACAGAGAGCCCAGAAATGGACCCTCAACTCTATGGTCAACTAATCTTCAACAAAGCGGAAAAGAACGTCCAACGGAAAAAAGACAGTCTCTTCAACAAATGGTGTTGGGAAAATTGGACAGTCACATGCAGAAGAATGAAACTGGACCATTTCCTTACACCACACACAAAAATAGACTCGAAATGGTTGAAAGACCTCAATGTGAGACAGGAGTCCATCAAAATCCTAAAGGAGAACATAGGCAGCAACCTCTTCCCCTTCAGCCACAGCAACTTCTTCCTAGAAACATCGCCAAAGGCAAGGGTAGCAAGGGCAAAAATGAACTATTGGGACTTCATCAAGATAAAAAGCTTTTGCAAAAGAAACAGTCAACAAAACCAAAAGACAACCGACAGAATGAGAGAAGATATTTGCAAATGACATATTAGATAAAGGGCTAGTATCCAAAATCTATAAAGAACTTAAACTCAACACCCAAAGAACAAATGATCTAATCAAGAAATGGGCAGAAGACATGAACAGATATTTTTCCAAAGAAGACATCCAAATGGCCAACAGACACATGAAAAAGTGCTCAACATCACTCAGCATCAGGGAAATCCAAATCAAAACCTCAATGAGATACCACCTCACACCAGTCAGAATGGCTAAAATTAACAAGTCAGGAAATGACAGATGTTGGCAAGGATGTGGAAAAAGGGGAATCCTCCTACACTATTAGTGGGAATGCAAGCTGGTGCAGCCACTCTGGAAAACAGTATGGAGTTCCCTCAAAAAGTTGAAATTAGAGCTACCATAAAACCCAGCAATTGCACTACTGTGTATTTACCCCAAAGATACAAATGTAGGGATCTGAAGGGGTACGTGCACCCCGATGTTTATAGCAGCAATGTCCACAATAGCCAAACTGTGGAAAGTGCCAAGATGTCCACCAACAGATGAATGGATAAAGAAGAAGTGGTATATATATACAATGGAATATTACACAGCCATCAAAAGGAATGAAATCTTGCCATTTGCAATGACATGGACGGAACTGGAGGGTATTATGCTGAGTAAAATAAGTCAATCAGAGAAAGACATGTATTATATGATCTCACTGATATGAGGATTCTTAATCTAGGAAACAAACTGAGGGTTACTGGAGTCGTGTGGGGTGGGAGGGATAGGGCGGCTGGGTGATAGATATTGGGGAGGGTATGTGCTATGGTGAGAGCTGTGAATTGTGCAAGACTGTTGAATCATGTATCTGTACCTCTGAAGCAAATAATACATTATATGTTAAAAAAAAAAAAAGAAGATAGCAGGAGGGGAAGAATGAAGGGGGGGAAATCGGAGGGGGAGACAAACCATGAGAGACTATGGACTCTGAGAAACAAACTGAGGGTTTCTAGAGGGGAGGGCGGTGGGAGGATGGGTTAGCCTGGTGATGGGTATTAAAGAGGGCACGTATTGAATGGAGCACTGGGTGTTATATGCAGATAATGAATCATGGAACACTGCATCAAAACTAATGATGTAACTTATGGTGATTAACATAACATAATAATAAAAAAAAAGAATGTCAGAAAGGCATTTAAATGTGTGTATATACATACATGCTTAAAACACGATCATCTTTGTATTTCAATGAATTCTCTGCAAGAAAAGAGAGGAGTAGATTAGTTGGAAGAATTTTCAGTAAGTAAAGTGTTTTGTAGATAAAGATGGTTAAGAGGAGTGAATAAGCTTTACAAAATATTTATGAAGTAAATTTTATGGCTCTACATGAAGTTAATTAAAAAACATAAAATTGGACAACTAGGTTCATAAAGTGTTGGAAGAATATGCCATATGAAGAATTTGCCTTCTTCATTGAATATCAAGTGTCCCATTTTCTCAAAGAAACCTGGCCTGACCACCCACTTCTATGGTGACTATTTCCTTCTCTAAATCACTACATTACCATTATTCATATATGGTACTTAGCAGATGATACAAAAACACATTAAATGATCAACAATCATATATCAACTAATTGAATAAATGAAGTCATCACTTGTAAAATACTCAGCTTCTCCCCTGTATTATTTATGACTTAATCAAAAAACATAGTGCAGTAATCATACATGCCATGTAACTACAAAAATAAATGAGTGGAAATGGTAACATGGAAGAATTTTGCAGCTGTCGAAAGTGTCAGATTTTAACCCATATTTCTAATGACTAAGTCTTCTAGTTCCTTTAGACAAGTGATGCTAAACTATATGACCATATTTTGAAAGATTATTGTTGAGCCAGTAAGTCTTTTTTTTTTTTCTTTTTTTAGAAATAGAGTGTACACATGAGTGGTGGTGGGGAGGGGCAGTGGGAGAGGGAGAGAGAGAATCCTAAGCAGACTCCATGCCCAGCATAGAGCTTGAGGCAGGGCTTGATCTCACCACCCTCAGATCATAACCTGAACCAAGACCAAGAGTCCTGCGCTTAACCAGCTGAGCCACCCAGGTGTCCTGGGTCAAGAATTCTAAACAAAAAATAAATTGAGTTTGAACACTGAAGTTTTTTCTGGCACATTTCATCTTCATGATCTGGAAACTGTTTTTTAAACATATGTGATTTTTTTCTATAACATTATAGTACATAAAGTACTGCATTTCTTATCAAAAGCATAATGTAAACACTAATTTCTATTAAAATGGCATATTTGTATATCTTAAAATTACTTTGCTCAGCAAAATTACAACCAAAAATCATAGTTCTATGATTAAAAAATAGGGCTTAGGTGCAAGCAAGCCACTTTCGTCCTAAGACATTTTGTAACCGGAACACTAAAATCAATAAAAATAATCCTAAGAAAAAGGTTTGCTTTGTTAAAAAAACACACAAACAAACTAAAAATACCTTTCAAATTTTCAATAAGTAAATATTATGAAGATGTTTGCCATTTTTAAAAGATAATGGTAGGCTATGTGAAAAAGAGTTATGGCTTTCCCTTAACAGTTTTAATACAGGGCCTATGGCCAAACAGAATGACAAAGATGGATACGCCATGTTGCATTCTTCCAGGCCATACTTCATTCAGCTGAGTTAATGGACTTATGTTCAGCTCTAATCAGTCTGTGGTACAAAACCTGACATGGAGAAAACCAATGTTACTTCCATATTACACTGGTATCATTTCCCTGTGTATCAATTAACTCTGAGCTACTTCATATTATAGAAACACCCTTTACCATAATAGACTACATTCAAGTTTACCACATTTACCAAGAAAGTCATTGTAATTTAATTTTATGAGTCCCTTTCTTTTTCTCTTGTCCAAGAATTCCAGGGCTTCCACATTTGCCAATAACAAAAGACATTCATAGACAATTTATGATGGCTTGGCTACTGTGCATTTTTTTCTCAGTTGGTGGCGTTCTTTTGGGTGCACAGCTCAGCCTACAGCTCCATTTTTCCCATGCCTTGGCCATTGGAACCACCTACTAGACTGTCAAGACCAAGATGGTTAGTGCCCATCATTAGTAGGCACCCAAATCAAGTCCACCACTGAGATCCTTCCATCACAGAGCTATTGAGGAACTTAGTGCTCAGCCCTAATTGGTATCTAAATCCACTTCACTTGGAGATAAGTTTTCATAGGCTCAGTCCTCAATACAATGGATGTCATTATTTCTCATTCTTCCTTCCCTGGTTGAAAGGACCAAAATTATCTGGGGTCAAAACTCTCCTTCAAATCTTTTCTGGCTCTGCTACTCTATCATAACTCCTTCTTTGAATGCTTAGACTTTTAAAAAGAGAGTCCAGCTTAGTATTTGTAGTCAGGACTATCTACTTTTACTTGCTATTATCTCTTTTGGGCTGTATAATGAAAAAATAAAGTGGACATGAGGAAGGCAGGAAGTTTTACATAAAAAGAATATAGAATAGATGATTCAGGCATGATCATAAACTCCTAGTTATAGGATGACAGGAATTTGGCAATAGGACAAAGGTGAAATGTTGACATGAAGGACCAGCAGCAATTCATGACACAGAGGAAGGACAAATAAATATGGACAATCTGATACACTGTAATGTAAAATTTAACCATTAAGTAAACGTAATTTATTTTAAGTTTGAATCTAATTCTTAGATTCTGAAAGCTATGATTTTGAACATAATAATTTAAATTCCAGGGCTCAGTTTCATCTGTTCGTTTCTGTTTTTGTTTTTATTAAGACACATTTTAGAGCAGTTTTAGATTCACAGCAAAATTGAGGGAAGGTATAGAGATTTTCCATATGCCCCTACAAAACTTTGCTCATTACTGACATCCTCCATCACAGTGGAACATTTGTTACAATTGATGAACCTACATCAACACATGATGATTGTCCAAAGTCCATAGTTTATATCACAGTTCACTCGTGGTGTTGTAGACACACGTATAGGCTTGGACACATGTATAATGACATGTATCCTTCATTATGGGGCCTTACAGAGTATTTTCACTGCCCTATAAATCCCCTGTGCTCTGCCTATTCGTACTTTCCCCTCTAAACTTGCAACCATTGATTTTTGCTGTCTCCATGGTTTTGCCTTTTCCAGACTGTCATATAGTTTGAATCTTAGAGTGTGTAGCCTTTTCAGATTGGCTTCTTTCACTTAGTAACATACATTTAAGATTCCCTCATGTCTTTTCCCTCAATAATTCATTTCCTTTAGCACTAAATAATATTCCATTGTCTAGATGTACCACAGCTTATTTATCCATGAACCTACTAAAGGACATCTTAGTTGCTTCCAAGTTTTGTGAATCGTGAATAAAACTGCTATAAACATCCATGTGCAGATTTTTGTGTGGACATAAGTTTTTAACTCTCTTGGGTAAATACCAAGGAGCACAATTTCTGGGTTATATAGTAGGAGCGTGTTTAGTTTTATAAGAAACCACCAAATAACTGTGGATAACAGTGAATAAGCAGTGAATAAGAGTACCTGGTGCTCCATATCCTATCCAGCATTTGGTGTTATTGTTGTTCTGGATTTTGGCCATTTTAATAGTGGTGTGGTGGTATCTCATTGTTGTATTAATTTCATTTCCCTGCTAACAAATGATGTAGAACAAGCTTAAGTTTACAAACCTAAAATAACAAAAAAAACAACAACTGACTATCATCTATATGGTATTTTTATTATATCAGAGTTAATTGATCTAAGAATATTTAAATTGAAGAGAAAAATTTTTATCAAAAGATGATAAAAAAGCCACTTTTTAGCTTAAATAGCATACACTTTGCTGAAGGAAGATTTCTATTCTTGCAAATAGTATTCTCTGATGTAATTGAAATTCCCTAAATAATTTAGCATGAAGATACAAATTTATATGTTCACAGTATGAACTGCATTAAGAGTCATGAATACCATGTTGAAAAAATGAGCCCATTTCTTAGTATGCAATGATTTTGTTCAAGCTTTTATTTGGTAAATGTAATAATTAAATGAGATAATTTATATGGAGTATCATAATGTGTTCAATACATAATAATTTCATTAAATATTATCTAGTGATGTTTTGATTAGATATAAATTCTCTGTAGTTTTAAAGGAAGAAACTAAACTTTGGTTAACATAAGCTCAACTACTAGTATCCTGAATTAATTAGATATAAAAACTGTTACCAAGAATAATGAATATATGTTAAACTAAATGCAGAGGCTGAGAGAGAAGGTGGTCAAGTAATCTCCAGGGTCAAGTGCCATGGATGATGAATTCTATCAGATATTTAAGAAAGAAACTATGCAAAGTCCTTCAGAGAAGAAGAAAAAACATTTTCTCACTCATTTTATAAAGGCAGCATTAATTCATATACCAAAACCAGATAAAACATTACATGAAAGAAAAAAATTGATAAAAATCCCTACTCCTCATGAACATAGACACAAAAACTCAACAAAAGTTTGTCCTTGAATACAAGGATAAAATGATAATGATCAATTTGATAATGCATTTTGGTAATGGTATTTACCCCAGGAATGCAAGGTCACTCAGCATTTGCAAAGCAATCAATATAGTTCACCATATCAAAAGAAGAATAAAGAAAAAAGTGTATGATTATTTTAATAGAAAAGAAGCATTTGACAAAGTTCAACATAACATTTATGAAAAAACTTTCAGCAAAGTAGGAATAAAATAGATAGATCTTCCTCAGTCTGATAAAGAACATATAATGAAAATCTGCAGCTGAGATCATACTTAAGAATGAATGCTTTCTTCTCCTCAAATTTGTGATGAGGTTTTTAATTCCTAGTGAAGCAGTAGCATGTGGAGCTTAAGAAAATGGTTGTGGAGGCAGGTTACCTGAGTTTGAAATCACATTCTACACTTACTACTTTTTGTTAAACTTTTCACTGAATCTTATGCAGATTTGGGAAAACCTGATAGAAAAAAATTAATATATAAGAATCAAGTGAGTATTGAGTTTTTGTTTTTGTCTCTCAAAGAGTTATATTTGTAAATTTGCTATCATCTTGATAATCTGAAAAAGCCCAAGTTGCAATTTCTAAATAAGGTGAGCAGCCTCAATGAGTCAGATGTATCTCAGCAAGCAAGGCATTTACTACCCCTCATCAGCCATTTGGATGTACTTATATGGGGAAGCTCTGAGAATGAACAGTCACAGTATAACAGGGAGCATTAATATTCTAACATGAGTGAGCTCACTTCCTCAGATGGGTGTACATCCTGTGAAATAGTTATCCATGAATAGTCACACTCCCATCCAAGCTCAAATGAATGAGATCACTATTTATTTATTTGTTTGTTTATTTATTTATTTATTTAATGTGTCTGAATATAATTATAGATAAGAAAACTTTAAAGTAAAAATTACTTACCTGAATGTTTTAATCTTATAGTTTACGTTATGGGCTGAATTGTGGTCCCCCTAAAACTGATATGCTAAAGTCCTAAACTACAATACCATAGGGTGTGACTGTATTTGGTGATAGGATCTTTAAGGAGGTATCAAGTTAGAATGGGGCCATTAGGGTGGGCCCTCATCTAATGTGCCTGCTCTCCTTATAAGAAGAGGAAATTTGTACCCAAAGACAGAGCAAAGACCATGTGAAGACACAAGGAGAAGATAGCTATCTATAAGCTGAGGAGAGAAGACTGACTGACACCTAAATCTAGAACATTTATCCTCCAGAAATGTGAGAAAATAAATTTATGTTGTTTAAACCATCCAGTCTATAGTACTTTATTATGGCAGCCCTAACAAACAAATACAGGAAATATTTTCTTGAACTTTTTTATTGGATAGTACATTACCTGTCACAGCACTTCAGAATCTTTGATGAAACTCAGGTGAGGGATGCAAACTGCTTTTTTTTTTCTTTTTTTTTATGCCCCAAAGACATATCTTATAGTATTAGATATGTAGTTTATTTACCTGCTTTAATGAGAATAAACATCGGTATTCTTTGATACTAGGTGTTTAATTTAATTTTATACAGTGCTAGAAAATCACTTAGAGTCTGAGGAATCAATACTGTATCTGAGTAGGAATTTTTTTGAATTCTAGTCTAATTCATTCTCTCACCATAAAAAAGGTTGAGGAGGGTCAATGTCAAGTTTGTTTATGCAAGGTGGGTACTATGATAGAAAATGAAATAACATTTTAAAGATCACTGCAATTCTTAGTGTTGCTAGCTGGCTTCTTTCTTTTTCACTAAAAGAAGTAAACTAGTTGAGACAATAAGAAGAAAGCTCGTATTTCTTATCATTGACCTCTAGGATGAGTAAATAAAAAGGAAACAGTCTTCTCATGCAAGGTAAAATTCTTAGAAGAGTTGACGAGCAAAAAAAGCATCTGTTTCCAGTAAAAAGATAAAGAGTAGGCTGGGGAAAAGAGAAACATAAAAAGACAACAACACTTGGGGGTCAGAATACTGTTGTTCATACACTGTGAATGATGATTTGAAACCAGACCTAATCCCTTAGCTTTCCTGTTAGAACAAGCAACTAAAGACTGAGGACCAGAAGTAGTCAAGCTATGTTCCAAGAGGTGCTAATGTCATATCCATCACCATCCACAGCTATCTCAATAGTTAACACCACATGACAACGAACATATCTTGTTGTCTTGGTATCAAAAATAAAAAAAATAGAGATAAAGTTTATGAATATTAATTCCTTATTAAAAATGTTTAATAAATTTGGTCAGTGCATGAAGTTGGGTTAGAATACACTAGAGTGATTTCTTTCTTTTGCCCTTAATACTTCTTGCTAATTCAGAGGTCAAGCGGAACAGTATCCATTATAAATGACACGGTTTTATAAACAGGCATTTCAAATGCCATAGACATTTGAATGAACATTTTCTTCCATCCATAATTACTTAATTATTGTCAATTATGAGTGTGGCATGAGCATATGGTAGCCACCCATGTGCTCATTTTTTCCTCTCAATTGTCATTAATTTTGTTGATGGTGACAGTGTTTAACCAAATTAAACTAATTAATAACAGTCCAGTGGATCAAGGCCTTTCTCTTTGCATCACATGCTCATTCATCAATAGCCAACTACTATAATGTTATCAAATTTGAGTAGAATAAAACATTTTGGGGACTTACAAACATTTTGATGAAAATTATTTAAAGATTCTTAAATTATGTCATTTTTCATTCCTAAAAGTCACAATGTTTTATTCTGAATATGCTAAATGTTCTAAGCATTCTTTCCCTCTAGATTTTTCAGGTTTTATTTTATGCAAATAAAAATTATAAATTCCTCTGTGTGATACATATTTTCTTGTCTTAGAAACTCATAAATATTCCTTATAGGGCAGTATACAGCTAGGAAGAAACATCAGTCTTCAGTACTAGCTCTTTCCCAGTGAGCACTATTGCTATGTTTTTATCTGATAATATGCTACTTCCTCTTCTGGTAAAGAAAAGCTGCTGGACTACCTGGTGTGCGTCAGTTATCAGACGAAGTGCCAGGTGGAGGTATGTGGGTGTATTTACTGGAAAAATAGATGAAATATTTTTTATATCTTATATATTTTGTGAAAGTCCTAATAAAAGTATCATGAAAAGTAAAGTACTCATAAATAGCTCCATTTATACACTAATTCCTTATTTAAGAACAAAACCTTGAAATCAGAAAACTAAACTTGAACTGGGCAGATGAATAGCTGGACTACGTAGCCCCAAGCATGTCTCCCAAGTTTTTTTTTTACAAAGTTCTCTCATTCCAAATACCACTTCCAAATTCTCACCACAAGCATGACCTTCAAAAGCTCTGGCTTTGTCATAGACAACATACTTCCCATGGAACTCATTCACACAGCTAAAGCTTTTAACTAGTCTTATAAAAGTATAAGACTAGCAAAATAAATGCAAATACAAGAGTGAAGCAGTCTGGTTTATTAAAGGCAGAACCTAGCTAGGATCCATGGACCTCATTTCAAAATCTTGGGCTACATATATACTAGTCCAGTACTTCTCAAAGTTTTTGGTCTCCAGATTCTTTCACCTTTTTTTTTTTTTTAAGATTTTATTTATTTATTTGACAGAGAGAGAGAGCACAAGCAGGGGGAGAGGCAAATGGAGAGAGAGAAGCAGGCTCCCCACTGAACAAGGAGCCCGATGTGAGACTCCATCTCAGGACCCTGGGATCATGACCTGAGCCGAAGGCAGACGCTTAACCGACTGACACCCAGGCATCCTGACTCTTTCACCTTCTTAAAAATTACTGAGTGCATCACAAACTTTTGCTTATGTAAACTAAACCACCAATGATTACTCTATTTTAAATTAAATAGATATCTTGAAAATATGGAAGTGGCTGTGTTTTAATGTGTTCCACCCCATGTTGACATAAATAACACATTTTTATGAAAAGTAATTGTATTTTCTAAAATAAAAATAAATGCTGTAAGAAAAACGACATTGTTTTACATTTTTGCAAACACTTCAACATCTGGCTTAATGAAATAGAATTGGATTCTTATATCTGTTTCTACATTCTAATCTCTTGCAATATATTGTGTTGGTTTGAAATATATGAAGGATACATGAAGGAAACCTGACCTCATACAGTTATGTAGATGGAAAGCATAGGAGATATTAGTATTTTGATATCTTTTTCAGATAATTCTAAACATTATTCTTTGATTCTATACAAAAATTGACACCTAGTAATATCTGAAATGGTTAAAATGTGTAATCTGAAAAAACATAAATTAACTTTTTGTATGTACTCTGTTACATTAAAACCTACTGTTTTAGTTTACACATTGAGTGGACCTTTCACTTTTAATCATGAATGATAATAAAATGCTATACATTGATTACTTGTGAAGTATTTGGTTCACAGAGTTTATGTCAAACTTAATGGGACAGGTGCAAGTTTTCCACATTATATTTCACCCTGTTTCCTTTCCTTAGAGAATGTTACTAGAAACCAATATCTATGTTTGTTGCTACTGGAATATTGTTGTTTCTAGGCTTTCTCAGTTGACAGAGGAAGGACCTATATGTGTATATACAAATCTTTGTGTGTGTGTGTGTGTGTAACCATTTATCTACATTAAGGTAACCATGAGCTCATACCAATGTCCCTAATTCTAATCTATTACCACATAGATTATTCTAGCCTCCTAACACTGCTTATCTTGTACACCCACTCTTTACCAGTGAGAAAGCTCTTTTCAACCACTTGACATTAATTTACTTAATTGCTCAATTCCAGTATTCATAAATAGTGGCACCATAACTGTTAACCTGGATCCCCTTGAGAAATAACTTCATAAACTAGAGCACAGTGCTTTGTATTATTTCCTTTGTCTTTAGTCTTTACCAAATCTGTTTATTTCCAAAATTACTTAGATTAGCAAATTTTTACTCCACCCCTTTCAGTGAAGTTAATTCATACATTAATAAAACAGTTGGATTCTCTTGTCAACAAAGAATGCATTCCATCCTGAAATCTAACATTCTAAATGATACTTTTAAAACTTTCATGCTTTAAGATATACTCTTTGTGCTGTTTCTATGGGTTTTGACAAAAGCATAATTTTATCTATCCAAATTATATAATACAGTACAGTTTCATCACTCTAAAAAACAAACAAAAAACCACAATACCGACTGTACTTCATCTATTTAATTTTCTTCCCTTTCTCCCAAGCCCCTGGCAAACACTGATCTTTTTTATTATCACTATACTTTTGCCTTTTCCAGAATGTCATGTAATTGGAATCATACAGTATATATAGCCTTTTCAAACTGACTTCTTTCATTTAGCAATATGCATTTAAGATCCTTCCATGTCTTTTCATGGTTTGATAGTTCATTTCTTTTTGTCACTGACTAATATTCTTTTGTGTGGATGTACTACAGTTTGCTTGTCCATTCACTTATTGAAGGACATCTCCTTTTTAGAAGCTTTATGAATAAAGCTGTTATAAATGGTCATGTGCAGGTTTTTGTGTGGATATAAGTTTTCAACACTTGGGTACTAGGGTCTGAATGTTTTGTGTTTTCCCCAAATTCACATGTTGGAATCTTAAAAGTTAATGTGATGGTATTAGAAGATGGAACTTTTGGGAGGTGATTGGATCATGAGAGCATGCATGGGTTTAGCGCTCTTATAAAAGTGATCCCACAGAGCTCCTTAACCTCTCTCACCATATGAGAACACATTGAGAAGTTGGCAGTCTGTAACACAGAAAAAAGACCTTCATCAGAACCTGATCATGCTGGCACCATCATCTTCCAGGCTCCTGAATTATAAGAAATAAATGTTTTTTGCTTATAAGCGGGACAGTCTATAGCAGCCCAGATGGATTAAGACACTTGGGTAAACACCTAAGAGTGTGATTGCTGGATTGTATGGTAAACCTACATTTAGTTTTATAAGAAACTGCCAGTCTGTCTTCCACATTCTGGTTAACTACAGGTTTAATGGTTTTTATTTTATTTTTTAAACTTCTTTTCTTAAAGTTTTTATTTAAATTGCATTTAGTTAACATAAAGTGTTATATTAGTTTCAGGTGAACAATATAGTGATTCAACACTTCCATACACCAAATGCTCATCACAACAAGTGCCCTCCTTAATCCCCATCCCCCTGCCCACCTCCCTTCTGGTAACCATCAGTTTGTTCTTTATAGTTAAGAGTCGGTTTCTTGGTTTGCCTCTCTCTCTTTTTTCCCTTTGCTTATTTGTTTTGTTTCCGAAATTCCACATGTGAGTGAAATAATATGGTATTTGTCTTTCTCTGACTTATTTTGCTTAGTATAATACTCTCTAGTTCCATCCATGTCATTGCAAATGGCAAGATTTCATTCTTTTTCATGGCTGAGTAATATATATATATATATATATATATATAACCCACCAGCAGTGTAAGAGGGTTCTCTTTTCTCCACATCCTTGCTGACATCCATTGTTTCCTGTGTTGTTAATTTTAGCCATTCTGACTGGTGTGAGGTGGTATCTTATCATGGTTTTGTTTTGTATTTCCTTGATGATGAGTGATGTTGAACATTTTTTCATGTGTCTATTAGCCATTTGTATGTCTTCTTTGAAGGAATGTCTGTTCATGTCTTTTGCCCATTTCTTAACTAGATTTTTTTATTTTTTGGGTGTTGAGTTTGATAAGTTCTTTATAGGTTTTGGATACAAGCCTTTTATCTGATATGTCATTTGCAAATATCTTCTCCCATTCCGTAGGTTGCCTTTTAGTTTTAGTGTCTCTTTCACTGTGCAGAAGCTTTTTATCTTGATGAAGTCCCAATAGTTCATTTTTGCTTTTGTTTCCCTTGCCTTTGGAGATATGTCTAATAAGAAGTTGCTGTGGCCAAGGTCAAAGAGGCTGCTGCCTGTATTCTCCTCTAGGATTTTGATGGATTTCTGTCTTACGTTTAGTTCTTTCATCCATTTTGAATTTATTTTTTATGTATGGTGTAAGAAAGTGGTCTAGTTTCATTCTTCTTCATGTTGCTGTCCAATTTTCCCAACACTATTTGTTGAAGAGACTGTCTTTTTTCCATTGGATATTCTTTCCTTCTTTGTCGAAGATTAGTCAAACATAGAGTTGAGGGTCCATTTCTGGGCTCTCTATTGTGTTCCATTGATCTATGTGTTTGTTTTTGTGCCAGTGTCATACAGTCTTGATGATTCCAGCATTGTAATACAGCTTGAAGTCTGGAATTGTGATGCCTCTGGCTTTGCTTTTCTTTTTCAGGACTGCATTTGCTATTCGGGGTCTTTTGGGGTTCCATAGAAATTTTAGAATTGTTTGTTGTAGTTCTGTGAAAAATGCTGGTGTTATTTTGATGGGATTGCATTGAATGTGTAGATTGCTTTGGGTAGTACAGACGTTTTAACAATATTTGTTCTTCCAATCCATGAGCATGGAATGTTTTTCCATTTCTTTATGTCTTCCTCAATTTCTTTCGTAAGTGTTCTAAAGTTTTCAGAGTAGATGTCTTTTACCTCTCTGGCTAGGTTTATTCTTAGGTATCTTATGGTTTTTGGTATAGTTGTAAATGGGATAGGTTCCTTGATTTCTCTTTCTGCTGCTTAATTATTTGTGTATAGAAATGCAACAGACTCCTGTGCATTGATTTTATATCCTGCAATTTTGCTGAGTTCCTCTATCAGTTCTAGCAATTTTTTGGTAGAGTCATTCAGGTTTTCTGCATACAATATCATGTCGTCTGCAAAGAGTGAAGGTTTGAGTTCTTCCTTGCTGATTTGGATGCCTTTTAAAAAAGATTTTATTTATTTATTTGACAGAGAGAGAGAGTGCACAAGCAGGGGAAGTGGCAGGTAGAGGGAGGGGGAGTGGCAGGTAGAGGGAGAGGGAGAAGTAGACTCCCCGCTGAGCAGGGAACTGGATGCTGGGCTCGATCCCAGGACTCTAGGATCATGACCTGAGCCAAAGGCAGATGCTTAACCGACTGAGCCACCCAGAAGTCCCAATTTGGATGCCTTTTATTTCTTTTTGTTGTCTGATTGCTGGGGCGACAATTGCACATATGTTCAGTCTATGTTATCTGTCTAGTTATGATAAAAACACAAATTATTCCTTTAAAACTATAGTTCATCTATTTTGATCACAAACTTTCTTAAGTTAAATAAATTTGGGGTTTCTTTACACAAAGGAATTATTTAAAAGTGCCATTACCAAATTGTGTCTGGTTCAAGTCCAATTAAGGAAACTACTTTCTCTGTAAAAAAAATAAAGCCTTCATTTTCAGAGCAGTTTTGTCTTAACGGCAACACTGAGTGGAAAGAACAGTATTCCTATATACCTCCTTGCCCTACACACTCAACCTACCCCACCACCAACACCCCACACCGGAGAGTTACATTTGGTTACAAGCAATAAACCAACATTAACACGTCATTATCACTCAAACCCCATTGTTTACATTAGGGTTCGCTCTTGGTGTTATATGTTTTATGGGTTTTGATAAATGTATAATGACATGTATCAAGCATTATAATAATATAAAGAATAGTTTCATTGCTCTAAATCCTCTGTTTCACGTATTTATCCTTTCCTCCCCTTATACTCTGGCTCCCACTGATATTTTTACTGTCTCCACGTCCACCATTTTGAATGTTATATTTTCTCTGTTACTCCACATCCATGCCAACATTTGATGTTGTCAATGTTTCGGATTTTAGTCATTCTAATGTATGTGTAGTTGAAACAATCTTATTGTTACTTTAATTTGCAATTCTTTAATGAGGTATGATGTTGAATATCTTTTCATAGCTTGTTTGAAATATATGGAATGTGTCACAAACTTACATGTCCTCCTTGCAGAGAGGACATGCTAATATTCTCTGTACTATTCCAATTTTAGTATATGTGCTTCCAAAGTGAGCACTGTCCTTTCTTTTGATTCACAAGGTAAAGGATGTAACAGGTTAAAACAAACATATAATAATGAAATGAATTGGAGTATGCCATTCATGGAAGAGTCGTGTCTATTTCTGTAAAATATAAATAAGATCAGGGCTATGCATGCAGAGAAGGAGCAAGAGGCACCTGGGAAGATGGAAGAGAAAAAATAGTAGAAAAGAGAAACTGAGGGTTCTAGAGGGGAGGGGGGTGGGGGGATGGGTTAGCCTGGTGATGGGTATTAAAGAGGGCACGTACTGCATGGAGCACTGGGTGTTATACACAAACAATGAATCATGGAACACTACATCAAAAACTAATGATGTAATGTATGGTGATTAACATAACATAATAATAAAAAAAAAAGAAAAGAAGTGTACTTTCAGAGAGAACCACAAAGGCACCACAGTTTCAGTGTATGCAGACAAAAATAGGGCAGATTTTGAGGAGGAAGTAAAAAAAAAATGGGACAGAGGGGTTACTGGAACTTAGTTTTAGAAACATTTAGCAAGTTTTCTCCCAATATCTTATTCTTTCACATTTTCCTTCAGCCTCAGGCCCTGTTTACACAGAATTTAGAAAATTCAATTTTAAAGCATGGGAAAACAGTGTGACTCCACACTTATAAATGACATCAAATTGCTTAGGGGAGAAATATTATTTTAATTCATAACTGGATACCTATATTTTAAGATGTCTGAGATTCCACACAGTGTACTAGACTCTGTTTTGGTGTTGGAAATTTAAAAAAATGGAACAGAACAGTTTTCCTGTCACAACAGAATTTATATTCTAGTGTCTGGAGACAAAAAATAAACAAACAAAAACATAGTATATAAAACATAGAGCAAAAAAGCAGGGCAAATTGAAAAGTTAATACTAATGTGGCTCACTATTTTATATAGATATACTTTGGAATAGTTTTCTTTTCATATTATATTTAAGAAAAGTTCTGATGCAAATGAAGAATTTGGCCTTGTTCTGAGAAGGAACATTTTTTTTTAAAGACTTGCTTATTTATTTTTAGGGGGGGAGGGGCAGAGAGAGAGGGAGAAAGATTCTTAAGCAGACTCCATGCTCAGCATGGAGTCTGATGCAGAGCACAATCTCAAGACCCTTAGATCACGACTGGAGCTGAAACCAAGAGTCGGTCACTTAACTGACTGCCACCCAGGTGCCCCTAGAACATTTTAGATGAGGAAATAACAAATGCAAAGGCCCACGTGCAGAACTTTTTAGTATGTTTAGAGAATAGCAAGGAGGTTGCTGTGACTGAACTAATAGTAAAGATGGCTTGTACTTTGAGATTAAATTGGCAAGAAGAGTAGTAATGGAAGTTGAGGTGAGAAAGTAACAGAGGAAATCATAGAGGGCTCTATAGGACTGTATAAAATAAGGTTTTCCTAAGGGTAAGATCTGAAAATGAGGTCAACCAACTTGTCCTAATTGGCATTTACAGCACACTCTATCCAAAAGAGCAGAATGTATTTCTATGCACATGCACATAAACCATTACCAAGATTAACCATATTGGACAATAAATAAGTATCATTAATTTAAAACTGTTTGAATGAACATGGAGACATAAGATATCAGATTACATGGAATGTCACTTAAATGATACTAAGGGAAAATTTATAGTACAAAAAGTTTGCAATAGAAATGATTAAGAGCTCAAACCAATTATCTCAGCTTTAACCTTAAGAAACTGGAAACAGAAGAGCAAAATTTGTGAAGACTTCTTAGGTTCATTAATATTGTTTAGATTTTAGTTTTTAAAAGTATATGTTACTCCTTCAACAGATTATTATGGTACTTTATATTTATATTGATGGCTATAAAGGTAATATGTATTTGTTTCAGAAACTGGAGAAAACATTATAAAGAAGCAGGGAAAAGAAGTCACTCACAATCCCAGCAAACTGAAGTAAACATTCAACATTTTGTCGTATGATGATAATTTCTAGAAAAAGGTTGAAAATATGCATAGTTTTATTGTTTATAAAATTGTGATTTCACAGGGAAGAATTGAAGGTATTCATCAGAAATGAGCAACTGAAGGGGTGCCTGGGTGGCTCAGTTGGTTGAGTGTCCAACTCTTGGTTTCAGCTCTGGTAATGGTCCCAGGGTTGTGGGATGGAGTCCCGTGTCGGGCTCCATGCTCAGTGGGGAGTCTGCTTGGGATTCTCTCTCTCCCTCTCCCTCTGCACCTCCCCAACCCTCTCTCTCTAAAACAAACAAACAAAACAAACAAACAAACAAATGACCAATTGAAGGGAATACTAGTAAAGGGGAGATATTGAATTGGTTAAAAATGCCTGAATGGAGGATAATTTTGTCACTATGGCCTTCCATCATGAGCTGTGATTTTAGAAATTTTAGAAATTAGATAAGCAAGGAGGAAAGAGATACAGAAAAAGATAAATGGGTACACACACACACACACATATGTGGAGAGAGACTGATTTGTATATTAAGTTGAATGGTGGTCCCCAAAAAGATATGCCCAGATAACCCTCAGAACCTGTGAATTTGACTTTATGTGGAAAAAGGGTCCTTGGATATAAAACTAAATTAAAGATCTCCAAATGAGATCATCATGGATTATCAGTGTTGGGTCCTAAATCCAGCGACAAGTGTCTTTCTAAGAGATGCACAGAAGAGACACATGAAGAGAAGACAAATATGTGAATATGTGAATATCTGTGAATAAGGACACTGATAGGGATAATGTAGCCACAAACCAAGGAATGCCTGAAGCCAGCAGAAGCAGGAAACACATGAAAGGATTTTCCTCTAGAGCCTTCAGAGGGACCATAGTCCTCTGACACCTTGATTTCACACTTCTAGTTTCTGAAAGTGTGGGAGAATAAATTTCTGTTGGTTTAAGTCACCATTTGTGGTCATTTGTTACGGCAGCCTTAGGAAACTAATACAGTGGGAATTATCCCTAATTTTTTATACACTGGCGTAGATGCTTTACATATATCATTTCGCAATATATGATATTGTGGGCCTTCTTCTCTTTGCTCAAAGCAATTCAATTGTACCTGGCAGCATTATAAGTACTTCAATGAGTATTCAGTGTATTCCCACGGACTCTTTTGCTTTGAGATCAAAGAAAAGAAAGTTCAATGCTTGGATGTCTGGTGTGGGGAGAGAATAGAGAGGAAAGCCGTGGAAATAAGACAGTGGCTTCTAGCTGGCCCTGTCAAAGGACCTTAGTGGAGAACAAGACTACAATCAGAAGCATCAGGGTTGTGTTAGGTAAGAGTTGAAGTAGTCTTTAAGGGTTTTTAGTGATACAGTATGTCATGCAGTATGGAGATTTGCATTCTTATCATTTGCTAAAGGTCTGATGACATTGTGAAGTCTGGTATATCAGTTACAGTGCCTGGTTGAGACATAGCAGATCAGTGGTAGGAATCATGAATCCCAGTGGGAAATGGTGGAAAATTACTCTAGAAATGGTGTATTGACACTCCTTGCAGAAACAAACTGTTCAGAAACACACATGAATAGCCTCTGGGATCTCAGAAATACTTGCAAGTATATAAAGGATAGTAGGCAGAAGGCAACAAAAAGAGCAAAATTTGACTGACTGTTGTGACAGTATCCAAACCCTAAAAAGCTTGGGGAATTTAGTTACAATTCTCTATGTAAGTCTTATAACATCTCTTCTGGGAGAGATGTGAACATGGCAAACCAGTCTCTGAATACTAATTGCAATTTGTTGAGAATATAATTAATTGTGGGCTTAATCATCAATTACTGGACCCTTTATTTAAATAGCATAAGATAAAGCATTTGAAATTCCATTATGATATTGCATATTATTAAGATAATAATAAAATTATATAAAAAACAACATAATAACAACACTAGTTGGAGAAATAATTATACCAGACGTAGATACTTGATGTCCCTATATACACTCAGAAAGTTTGTGGAAACCTTATAGATGAACTTTATTTTTTTAAGATTTTATTTATTTGGGGGCACCTGGGTGGCTCAGTTGGTTAAGCGACTGTCTTCGGCTCAGGTCATGATCCTGGAGTCCCGGGATCGAGTCCCGCATCGGGCTCCCTGCTCGGCAGGGAGTCTGCTTCTCCCTCTGACCTTCCTCCCTCTCATGCTCTCTGTCTCTCATTCTCTCTCTCTCTCAAATAAATAAATAAAATCTTTAAAAAAAAAAGATTTTATTTATTTGACAGAGAGAGACACAGCGAGAGAGAGAACACAAGCAGGGGGAGTGGGAGAGGGAGAAGCAGGCCTCCCGCTGAGCAGGGAGCCCGATGTGGGACTCGATCCCAGGATCCTGGGATCATGACCCGAGCCGAAGGCAGACGCTTAACGACTGGGCCACCCAGGCACCCTATAGATGAACTCTAAAACAATAAACTTCATGAATCTTCTAGATCTCTGAAGATTATATGACCTCCTGAAATTACACGATCTCCCTGAGTATCTCATTTTTTATTAGACAGTGGAAGAGTATGTTTAATTCTATAATTTTTATTTTTTTTAATTTTTTTTTTAAGATTTTATTTATTTGACAGAGAGAGACACAGCGAGAGAGGGAACACAAGCAGGGGGAGTGGGAGAGGGAGAAGCAGGCTTCCCGCTGAGCAGGGAGCCCGATGCGGGGCTCGATCCCAGGACCCTGGGATCATGACCTGAGCCGAAGGCAGGCGCTTAACGACTGAGCCACCCAGGCGCCCCTAATTCTATAATTTTTAAAGACACATCACATTTTCAAAAAATACCAAAATTTCTCTGATTCAGGGCTCCTGAAAGTCTATTTTCACCGGGAGTTAGTCCCTATGACAATATGATTCCCAGAGAACTAAGGATTTAGGAAAAACACAGTTTCAAAGTGATTGTTTTTGAGTTTATTTTTAGTGTTTAAAATGTGATGCCTAATGGTACTTGCTTTTACAACACTGACCATTGTTAATAAGAGAGTGTTTGCAATGGCTAATGAAGGTGACAATGAATAGAAACATAGGTATAATAAAATCCAATTGATTGGCATTCACAAAGACCTTAGAAGAAAGCTACAAGACTTGAAGAATTAGTTACATGTCTTCTAGTGTATTTAATCTTTAATGAAAAAAAAGTTCTTATTTGTTCATAAGCCGACATTTTTTTGTTTGGGAAAATACTGCCTTAGATTATTTCCACTACAAGTACAAGAATCTCGCCTTTTAAGCAACAACAGCTTCCAAAATATTTGGGAGTATTTACTACACTTTTCCACACATATGTAATAAATTTTTCCTTCTATGAGTTGTGTTAACACCAACAAATTATTCAAATGTACACTATTTTGAGGCATGATGGAATCTTAGTAAATGTACAGTTAGAGGCTTATATTTGGAACTACCTCTTCCTGGTAGCTCTAAGGCCAGCCCTAGGATGTCAGATACTAATTTCCAAGTGAGATTTTTTTCCTTGAAAATATTAACAGATTTGATTTTCAGTTGTTATAAGCAGCAATTAATTCACCAAATTGACTTTAAAATTTGTCTTGCTACTAATTGATAAAAGTGCTATTTATAATATTGGTGGAATTGGAATCCCATTAAGGATGAATTTCAAGTTTTATATAATCAACACCCTCAGTTTGATTCCTTTGGAAATAAGATGCCAATATACATGTTGCCAAATATGATGCCAATATGTGTGTGTGTGTGTGTATTGCAGGAATTGTTTGTTAATGGTAAAAGAAGGAGGAAAAGAGCAGGTGTGGGTCAGATGAATTGGACACCTGTGAAATGAGAGAGAGAGGGAGGTTGATTGAGTTAGAATTTCAAACTTAGTGTAGCTTAGAAGAAAGTCTTGGCTAAGTCTCTAGGAAGCCCCAAACCAAAGGTTGTTCATTATAAGAATCTTGTATCAGGCAGAAATGCCCCTATACTTCAGCCATGCTCAGAATGATAATCAATAGCCACACAAACAAGAACAAAAATCTATACAAAATATAGATAATCAAGAAAAAACAAGGCACAATGCTAGACAAAGATATCAATGGAACAGAAGAGAGTGTAAAGAAACAGACACATATACCTTCATCTGATTTAAGACTGTGGGATTCAATAAATGAAGCTGGGTAAGTTGGATAGTCACATGGAAAAAATAATTTCTAGTAAATTGTACATATCAATCTGATAGGTAAAATCATTAATGACTTTAGAGAAAAAAATCGGTGATCATGATGTTGAGGTAGGTAAAAATTTCTTAAACTTTGTACCTAAATCTCCATTAATAAAGGTAAAACTGCAAAACTGGATGCATTGTTAATAACTTCTTTTTTTATATTATTATGTTCTGTTAGCCAGCATTTAGTACATCATAAGTTTTTGATGTAGTGTTTAACGAATCATTAGTTGCCTATAACACCCAGTGCTCATCACAACACGTGCCCTCCCTGATACCTATCGCCCAGTTACCCCATCCCTCTACCCCCCTCCCTTCTGTAACCCTCACTTTGGTTCCTGGAGTCCATAGTCTCTCATGGTTTGTCTCCCTCTCTGATTTCTTCCCATTAAGTTTTCCCTCCCTTTCCCTATGGTCCTCTGCTCTATTCCATATGTTCCACATATGAGTGAAACCATATGATACTTGACTTTCTGTGCTTGACTTATTTCACTTAGCATAATCTCCTCCAGTCCCATCCATGTTGATGTAAAAGTTGGGTATTCACCCTTTCTGATGGCTGAGTAATATTCCATTGTATATATGGACCACATCTTCTTTATCCATTCATCTGTTGAAAGGCATCTTGGCTCCTGGCATAGTTTGGTTATTGTGGACATTGCTACTATGAACATTGGGGTACATGTGCCCCTTCTTTTTACTACATCTGTATCTTTGGGGTAAATACCTAGTAGTGCAATCACTGGGTCATAGGGTAGCTCTATTTTTAACGTCTTGAGGAACCTCCATACTGTTTTCCAGAGTGGCTGTATCAACTTGCATTCCCACCAACAGTGTAAGAGGATTTCCCTTTCTCTACGACCTCACCAACACTTGTTTCCTGTCTTGTTACATCTGATAAGAAAAAGTGAAAAAAAATCCCAAAGAGTAAGGGATATACATCTGACAAAGGAATTTTATTCAGAATGTATAAAAAGTTCTACACACTGAGATGTAAATTTCCCCTATTGTAAAATTCTTCACCAGACACTTCACACAAAATAACATACAAATGTTAAATAAGCATATAAAAAGGTGCTCTACTTTGTTAGTTATCATAGAAATATAAGTTAAAACACAAACCACTATACACCCATCAAAATAGTTACATAAGAAAGACAATATCAAGTGTTAGTTAAATATGAAGGAACTGAAACTCTTAAAATGTGTCTTTTGGTTATGGAATTATAAAAAAAATCATCAGAATGATTATATAATGATACAATTAATACAAAGCAGATGGGAGAGACAGTGAAAGATTATTGTTTATACAGATAAAATAATTGAAAAGTTATTTAATTTATATTGGTACTATCATAATGAGACATATTGTGGCAAGATGCCCAGACAATGTTAAGGAATAGAATCAGCACTATTTGAATTAAATTTCATTGTAAGCCAACATTTTGCTATATATTAAACACTGTACCCATGCAAAATATTTTTTTATATCTATCACTGTCTTTACAAATATTTCTCTAAAGAGACAATAATGTATTCCACGGAGGGTGCCTGGGTGGCTCAGTTGGTTAAGCGACTGTCTTCGGCTCAGGTCATGATCCTGGAATCCTGGGATCCTGGGATCGATTACCACATCGGGCTCCCAGCTCAGTGGGGAGCCTGCTTCTCCCCTCTGGCCCTCTCCCCTCTCATGCTTAATCTTAAAAAAATCTTAAAAAAAATAGTGTATTCCACAGATATAAGTTTCTGTAAGTGACAAGAATGCATTCAGAAGCAGTAAAAGTTTCTGTCTGGAAATTTTCAAATTTAATTATTTCTCTCTACTATATCTGGGGTCTTCCAAGTTAGTTCCCACCTTAATACAATCCAAATTTCTGATTATGTTTGCAGGATAATAAGCAAATTGGCATAAGCTTGTAATGATGATCAAGATAACTGGGCTGAGGTTCCATGAGTCCAAGCAGCATATCCTCACATGATCAAAGTCCACAAGTCTACTATTATTGCCATTATTTATGATAAGGAAAAGAAATTACAATTAATATTTGAAAAGAACTCTGCATTTTGCAAAATATTTTCAAATGCAACCTGCACCACAATGAGCCATGGTGTGGAGCATTACTATTATATATTTATATAAATTAAATATTGGTGGAAACATTTGGATCTGAAATTCAGACTAAAATAATTTTATATATCAATCAAATTTATTGAACTGGAGTTAACAAAAAATTATATTTTGTTTTAATATTATGGAGTCACACTAATATTTACTAAATTTGGCATTTGATAAACAGAAAGAAAATACATATTTGCAAGTCAAGGAGTGTGTATATATATATTGTTAAATTTATTTTCTATAAGTGAACAAAGATCCCTTGTTCCAAGTCCTAAAATAAGAGCAACAGTCTTTGCCAAAGTCTGGGATAGAATTTCAATTGCTTATTATTACTAAGCTGTGTTGATCTAAATGATTTCAATATTTTCTTGTTGACAACATATAGATTTTTTTTAATGAAAATATTTCTTTTGGATAAAGGGTGGGTCAAAAATATGTAAAATAAAGTCATTTAGATGAATGAATCATAAGCCTGAAAACTGGAATAATGAAATCCAAGCATAACATCTACAGCAAAACTGAAAGGAAAAGCTAGTACAACAAAAGACTAATTAGAAAGGACTCCAGTATAAAGCCAATATATTAAAGTAGAATAAGGAATAAAACTTAACAATGACTAGAATCTTCTATCTACTGCTTACTCAAGATGTCATCCTTTTAGATGGTTTTTGAATCAGTCAGAAAGAATGAGTGGGACTTGCCCTTTGGAATTAGCATTTGGATTGTGATGGAACTTAAATAATTTATTCTAGCTTCACTCCATATTATTACTGGTACTGAGATACTTCTTTGCCATTACAAGATCATGTTTGCCAGAATAACTTTGCTTTTCACTCATCACACCCAAGCATACATATATGTACTCACAGAGCTTGGTATAAGTATCACATATTCTCATTGATGGACCTCAGAAAAATAATGATATCTAGGGACACCATCTCTGCTACTCTATGCCATGGATAATTTCCTTCTAAGTGACTTATTTGTCTTTGAGATTCTTTGGAGTGTATTGCTTCTTGGAAAAACAAACATTTTTTAATGGATGAGAAAAAGAAGAGGGGCATATGAATTGTGAAAGTGACTGGGTAGACCATTTTCTGTGATTTGTCCCAAATTTGAAAGTATAAATCACAATGTGTAAAGTCATAAGCAAGAATATTCTTTCTATAAAATTTTAATATTATAAGTCCATCAAATTACGCCTTGTTCTTGAAGGTATAAACTTTAAGCTCTTTGTTTTTTGTGGAACTATGAATACACACTTCTACACTATATATACTTCTACACTAACAAAATCAATAAATATTTAATTCCTCAGCAATGCAAAGTGTTATAAGGCTAAGTTCAATAATTTTTGTTGTTCTTTACTTTTTGGGTTTTTTGAAATGAATTAATTCTTTGGAGGCCAGAGAGAAACTCCATAATGAGACATGTCGGAAATCTTGAGAAATGATTGCAAAAATCTCGCAATTGGAGCAGACTTACAAGAAAAAGTTATCCCAGTTATGGTGATACTGTGTCCTTTGGCAGCCCACTGGTGAGGGGTTAAACCCCAGCCAGGAGAGGGCTGTTGGCAGCAGTAAGGAAAGATGGTGATGTAGAGAGCCAAGAAACCTTGTTTCCTTCTCCACCTTCCTCTCCAATAACATACAGTACCCACAAGCTGAGAACTGACTGCCCACTTTGGAGTGGCCTAGCTGAGTCGAGCAGAATTACCATGATGCCGATGCCCCCACCCACTTTTCTACCAGAGGAGAGCAACTCTTAAGTACCAAACTCACTTTTCTTAAGGGTTAGGGCCAAGGGTACTCAATCATTTACCTCTTTCTAACCAAAGATAAATTGACCCATAAAAAAAACAGAGAAAATGCATAAATAAGATTTACCGAGCCCTCTTAATTCCAGCTTTATTTCCGTCTTTTTCTCAAGTCTCCCTTTGATCTCCATTCCCATGTTCATCCTATTTATGTTTTTATTTTTTTTTAAGATTTTTTATTTATTTGTCAGAGAGAGAGCGAGAGAGAGAGCAAGCACAAGCAGGGGGAGTCGCAGGCAGAGGAAGAAGCAGGCTCCCCGCTGAGCAGGGAGCCCAACGCTGGACTCGATCCCAAGAACCTGGGATCAGGACCTGAGCCGAAGGCAGTCGCTTAACCACCGAGACACCCAGGCGCCCCTCATCCTATTTATATTTTTAAATTATTTTTAGAATATAACGGTAATGTCCATAAATCCTATCATTCCTGGTAAAATAAAAGTTACAATATGTTGCCTGTTTTCTTTTGACCCCTCCCACATACAAAAAAGAGAAAATGGCATCATATGAATAAATATAGAAATATTGCCAGCATATTTTTAATGCCAAAATTACTAATCTTACAAATCAGGTAGAAGCATTACTAGAAAATAGAATGGATAGAGTGATACTTGATCTTCATCCAAGTCGCAGCTGATTGTCTCTGTCCACTAGCACATTCTTCCTAATCAACAGCAATGATTCCCAGAGTCCATAGTCTCTCATGGTTCATGCCCAGTGGTGGGTATTAAGGAGGGCACATACTGCATGGAGCACTGGGTGTTATGCACAAACAATGAATCATGGAACACTACATCAAAAACTAATGATGTACTGTATGGTGAGTAACATAATAAAATAATAATTAAAAAAACCAGCAATGACTGTTAGCTGCAGTTCAGAGTCGAGGAAATCAATTTTTCTAACAAGAAGGGCCTGAATGATTTAAAAATACAGTCAACTCGTTTAACATTTTCTTTCACTTAGCTGAAAAAGCAGCTGGAGAACCACTTGGCTGTTCCTCAAAGCACCAAGTAAGTCAATATGTTCTGTGGAGAACAGAAGTAAATATCCTGATTCAAACATCTAAACATTTTCTCATCCAGTAAAAATAGCTGAGGATTGATTGTTGTATTCGTTTTCTACGGCAGTCTTAACAAATTACCACAAACCGGGTGCTATTCTAGCACATGTCTGGAGGCTAGAGTTTGAAATCAAAGAGCCATCGGGCTGATCCTCCCTTTGAAGGCTCTCAGGAATAATTCTCCCTTACTTCTTCCTAGCTTCTGGTTGTATCTGGCAAATCTTGGTGTTACTTAACTTGTAGATGCACCACTTTACTCTGCCTCCGTCTTTCCAAGGTCTTCTCCCTGTGTGACTGTGTATTCATCTTCTCTTCTTGTAAGGACACCAGTCATTGGAGTTAGGGTCCACATGAATTCAGTATGACCTGACCTTAACTTATATAATTACACTGGCAAAAACCCTATTTGCAAATCAGGTCACATTCTGAGGTTCTGGGTGTACATAAATTTTGGAGGGACTCTATTCAACCAACTACAATTCTAAGGTAAATCCAAGAAAAGGTAAGTCTGGTTGCCAAGGAACTAAGAATAATAAGCAAACTTCTTGTCTTCCATGTGGGAAAAAGTGCCCACCTTTTGAGAGTAATTTTAGCTTAAGGGGAAAATAAGTTTCACTATAAAAGCCATGGAAAGTGTTTACTTGTGCCTGAAAACATAACAGAATAACTATTCTGTTAGCATTTTACAAAGGTTTTATATTAAAATATATTGAATTAACTTACTCATGTGGTAAAAAATGCTTCAGTATCTATCTACATATACCTTTTCATCTCTGGAAAGCATAATAATTTGGATGCACATTATTGGCATTCAGATTTCCTTTTAATCCTTCTGTTTCTCTAACTAATCATTTTAGGCATAGCCCCATTGCTAATAATTTTATGGTCATTCCAGTCTCTACAAAGGAATTCAAAGGAAAGCACACAGTCAATAGAAACGCTTACTCTTTCTAGAATGTAAAAATATTCAACTTGGCATCATCAAAAGTGAGAAAGCAAATCCTGGCTCCCCAAATCCTCTAGCTATTTTGTCAAAGTGATGTGGGCTATTTACTTCACATAATGTAAAGGAAATTTGATTCTTGAAATGATGTAAATCTAAAACTTTCTTTCTACAGTCTATCAGTAAGAAAAATTTTGTGACATCTACTGGCAGGTGTGAATTTTACTCATGTTTCTGGAATGTAATAGCCATTTCAAAAGTGACAACAAAATACTAGCTTGCTTTATTTTTCTAAAATCAGTTAGAATCATCTTAGTTCTTATCATTTCGCATGTGTTGAAAAAGCCAGTGTTTCTCTCCTTACTTCCCTCCCCACCCAAAAGGTGTGCATTGGACCTGGGATCTTCACACAATCCAGAAAATACTTGGCATTTCTTTTGCTTGTTGGCACCAGCAGAACTTGTTAACATGCTCACGTTCGTTGTCCGATCAAGCATAGTCCTTGGGAAGCTTTTGGTGGTTCTTTTCTGTTTTCTACTTAATCCCAGTGCCTTAAATTGAGCTTCCCCATGGGCATCTGGACACTGTTTCTGTCTGAAGTCCTGCCTCCTCCATTGAGGGAAGGGTTGTCAAGTCTGGAAACTTCTGTTATCTTAATAATACATCCCCTTCCTCATTTGCAATGATCCTCTCTTCTGCTCCCCAAGAACACCCCCTTCTATACCCTCTCCTTCAATTCTTGTCTTCATCTTTCTTTCTCTGAGCTACTCCATGTTATTTTCTACATAATGTGAATGACTCTTGCCCAAGGAAGAGGTTCTGGTAAGAAACACCCAGACCAGTAAGTTATCTCTTAATTTTTAATTAAACTTTTCATTTTCAGATAATTGTAGATTTGCATGCACTCATAAGAAATGATACAGAGAAATCGCACATATCCTTTACCAGTTTCTCCCAATGGCAACATCTTGCAGAACCATGGTACTGTATCACAACTATGATATTAGCATGGATGTAGTTGACATACAGAACGTTGTTATCATGACAAATATCTCTTATGTTGTCCCTTTTTACACATCTGTCTCTCTCTTCCACCTCCATCTCCTTGTTAATCCCTGGCAACTAGTACCCTGATCCCCATGTCTATAACTTGTTATCATAAGAATGTTATATAAATGTAGTAATGTCATATGTAATCTTTTGTTATTGGCTTTTTTCCACTGAGCATAACTCCTTGGAGATTCATCCAGGTCCTTGCATGTATCAACATCCTGGCTTTGGTTTTGTTTGTTTGTTTGTTTGTTTTGGTTGCTGTTATTGTTGCTAATTACTATTCTGTGGTATTGAAGATCCACAATCTTTTTAACCATTTACCTACTGAAGGATATCTGGGTTGTCTCCATGTTTTAACTATTATGAATAAAGCTTCTATAGACATTTGTGTGCAGGTTTTTGCATGTATATGTGTTCAATCCTTTGTGTTAAATACCTGGGAGTGCAATTGCTGGGTCATATGGTAGTTGCATGTTTGGTTTCTAAAAAACTGCCAAACTGACTTTCAGATTGGCTGTACCATTTTACATTCCCACCAGCAATGTGTGTGTGATCCACTTGCTCCACATCCTCCCGATATTTGATATTGTAACTATATATATATGTGTATATTTTTAATTAACATATAATGTATTATTTGTTTCAAGGGTTCAGGTCTGTGATTCACCAGTCTTACACAATTCACAGTGCTCACCATAGCACATGCCCTCCCCAACGTCCCATCACCATTTTTATTTTAGCCATTTTAGTAGGTACACAGTGATTCCACATTGTGGTTTTAATTTTTATCTCTATAATGACTAATGATATCGAATGTCTTTTCTTGTGCATGTTTTTCATCTGTATATCTTTTTTGAAGAAATATCCACTAATATATTTTGCCTGTTTTCTAATCAGATTTTTAATTTATTTACTGTTGGTGGCCAAGGAGAGTTATCCTCAAGCCTAAAATCCAATGAAATTTGCCCTGCTAGGTTTCAGACTTGCCTGGGACCTGGGACCCCTTTCTTCCTTCTAATTTCTCCCTTTTAGAATGGGAATTCTCTCCTATGCTTATCCCATTATTGTATTTTTGAAGTAGGTAAATTGTCTGGTTTCACAGGTTCGCAGTAAGAGAAGAACTTTGCCTTGGGAGGAATCACTCATGAGTATCATTCATGTCTAATTTAGATGATAGTAGATGAGATTTTGGACTAAAGGTTGATGCTGGAATGGGTTAAGACATTTGGGATCTTGGGATAGTTCTGTTACCCTCCCTTCTAGCTCACTAATCTTTTCTTCTGCAGCACTATATCTGTCTTTAATAATTTTTTTCTTACATTGGTGTGTATTTTATAATCCCCGTATGTCTCCTGAACATGCTGAATCTTTCTTCTGGATCTTAAACATATGGAGTATAGTTATTATAACTTTTAAAATATCATTGTTTATAATTCTGTCATCTGTGCCATTTCCAGGCCTTTTCCTATTGATTGATTTTCCTTGTAATGGATTTATTTTCTTACTTCTTTGAATGTTTGGTTACATCTGATTGGATAATAGACTTTGTGGCTGGTTATGTTTTGTGTTCTCATAAATATTCTTGAGTTTTGTTTTGGGATGTAATTACATCATATAAAAACCACTTACAATTCTTGATTTGGAGAATTTGTAAAAATAAATCCTTTGGTTTTTTTTCTATATTTGCAACAAAGGTCATCTCATAAGGGGTTATAAGGGCTCCTGTTTCAGGTTGGAAGGGACACGGATCCTGACATCTGGAGATCACATTTTGCATTCAACACTAAGTCCATATTCTAATGCTTAAAAGTAAACCTATGGATGGATGGTTCACATGACCTACTCTGCAAGTTGTCCTCTGATGTATCCATGGCTACTGAGTGAATTTTCCAGTGTGGAATTCAGGCTCCCTCCTGTGGTCTTTTGATAGTACTTCATTGCAAAAGAGCCTCTTTAGATCCCATCTTCTAGAGATTCCTCTTACTTCCTGTCCTGTTGAACTGAGGCAACTTGCCGAGATAAGAGAACACATATTTTCAGAAAAACAAGCCAAATACTGTCTAAACATTAAAACAATATATTTGAATCTAAATCCTCGGTTTTCTGGGTGTGATATGTATCTGTATTACTGTTGTGGTGATAGTAACATGAGTATATACATATATTCCAACTCACCAAATTTATACACTAATTATGTGCAGTTTTGGTATACCAATTATACCTCAATAAAACTGGAAAATAATCCTAAATTTTCTGATGAGAAAAGTGATAAAAGTTGAAAATCATTGAATTGTATAATTTTCATTGCTGATGCCAAAGAAATATACAAATTCACTTTAAATGAAATATCAACAAAATTAATGACCATAGTCTACTTCTTTCTTAGCTGGAGCTGAATGAATTATCATTCACATTAAAACTGAATCTCTGTTCTAAGTCTCAACTTCCTGATATCAATAATTAAAACAAAGTGTTACTTTTCAATTCACCAGACATTAAGTGAGAATTGCTTATTTCATTTCATTTTTCATGGGACATGAAAAGTACATCTCAAACAAATAAGAAAACAAGCAAAAAAATTTACTTAAAAAATAACTTAAGGGGCTCCTGGGTTAAGCACTGACTCTTGATTTCGGCTCAGGTCATGATCTCAGGGTTGTGAGATGGAGCCTCAAGTCAGGATCCATGCAGGTGTGAAGCCTGCTTAAGATTCTCTCTTTCCCTCTCCCTCTGCCTCCCCTCCACCCACACACACTCGCACTCTCTTTCTCTCTCTCAAAAATAAAACAAAATAAAATAAGATAAAATAAAATGAAATAAAATAAAATAAAATAAAATAACTTAAAACCATATTTGAAGTTGATGGTTTATCTCTGTGTAGGAAAAGCCTGATCATGTCTCCAAATTTGACTTCATCAGCAGCTCATTAAAATTATTTTCTGGCTTTGAAGAAACATTCAGGAGTCAGTAGCAAGGCATATATGAAGATAGGTGGTTCAGAAGGTAGACTTTCTTCCTCTTCCAAATTTCTTTTCCAGTCTAGAATCCCCAGAATCTTCTGTGATCACCTGCTATGGGGGCCTAAAAGTATCAGGTCTTTCTGGGTGACTCATAAGGCTAGTTGGATTCCGAGTAGTGAAGTTGCTTGTAATCCAAACTCTCCATCCTATAGGGATGTGGTCTAATGGATGCCACTGGCTCTCTTATGTCATCTTCACACTGTCCTCTCTGCAAGCTAGGAAATATGGTCAGGCACTAAAAAATTAAAAAAATTAAAAAATTAAATTAAATTAAAAATTAGGGCTCATAGCAATAATTTGAGTCATTATTTCTTGATTGAACTTAACTGAATGTCAAAGGCAAGGAGTGCCTTTCTCTTTCAGAGAAAACAGCAGAATTCAAGAATAGGAATAAGGCTACCTAAACAAATGTGCTTTATAATCTCACAGGAATTTGACGAGGACCACATCTTTGGATCATTGAATGTTATGGGCATCAAACAAAACTTTGAAAGACAAAGAAAAAATTAAGTAAGATCAGAGGTGAAGCTCAAGTTGTTTACTGACTAGATAACTGCGTGTGTACTGTGGATAAAACATCTGTTTTCTGCCTGTAAGGTAGTATATGGTCACTTTTCTTTGATTTCTAGTCAAACCCTGCTCTCTAATGGCAACACCATTCTTTAGCATTGCAAATAATTATGAAATTGGTTATGACTGATCCCACCTTCCACCCTTATCCCCAACCCCCTACCATAACCCCACAAGATGTATTTTGATTCTTCCTGAGGTGGAAAAATCCATGTAGATTTTGCAGATACTTGTGAATTTGCATGTGTGTATGCATGTGTACTTGTCTATCAGGCATAAGATATTTTATTCCACTTCTGTAATATCTGGGGAAAATATTGAGAATGAAGACTGACACATATCAGAAAGCATAATTAAGGATTTCTACTAATTTTCAAGGACTTTGATACCAAATATATTTTTTTATTTAAAAAATTTTAATTTAGCTCATCTTAGGAGATTTATGTAGTTTAGTTATTCTTCCTCCCAATACAGACTTGATCAAAGACAGATTTATATTTATTACTTTTTTAATTTTATTTTAAAATTTTATTTATTAGGGAGAGAGAGGTTGAGAATGCGAACAGGGGGAGGAGGGAGAAGCAGACTCCGCGCTGAGCACAGAGCAGATGTGGGGCTTCATCCCACCCTGAGATCATGACCTGAGCCGAAATCAAGAGCCAGACACTTAACTGACTAAGCCATCCAGGCTCCCCCGCTACTTCTTATTTTAATCATCATTTAAAGATCTCTTTAGCATGAGGAAGAAAAAGAATTGAAAATTTTTCTTTTCTCTTCACAAGGATATGAGATCTTTATGCAGCTCCCGAGAAAAGAGCTTGAGTTGATCAAGTTTCCTGGTGGTAGAACCAGCTCTTGAGAAAGCTCCCAACTAGCAGATAGCCCCAGGGAAACGGTTTTTCTAGTTCTGTTATTCAACAACCTCCAGGCACAAACAAGAGTGTCCCTGTTAACAGCATACTGTCTAGTCATTCTTATTTCAAATTAATATTTTTCTTGTTGTTAGAGAATTGACACAGGGGAGGTACCCCAAATGTCTGAAAGTTAAATTATAACATACAATGAAAGAATGAGAGGAGAGGGAAAGAGAAGGAGAAAGTGCTGACAAGCAAGGGAGGATACAACACTTTAGAGAAAAATAACTTCCATTCCAAAAACTCAAAGAAATTGTTATTATCATGTTTAAAAAAATGTACTTATATGTAAAGAGGTCCATTAAGGTAAAATATATTCAAACCAAACCAAACAAAACACAAAGAAACCAGGGTTGGGTAGGTAGGAAGTTGGTGGTGATGGCGGTAATGATATTTTCTCAAAATTTTTCCTAGTATTTCCCAGGAGTAAGAATACATTGAAATGTTGATACAAATATTCAGTCTCATTCTATATTTAATAATAGATTTCTCCAATGCATGTAGAGGAATTAGACTATCAGAACCTAAGGTCAATAGGCATTAATAGCGCATTACTTATTGGGCCAATTCTCTTGGAGGCCAATTTCTGACTTATCAAATAATCTAATTTTTTGGCTTCTCATAGTTTTTCTTAAATAAGAAACTGAAAATGGCTCTATTGATATGAATATCTGACACATTTGAAACATTTTTTCTACAAATTAATAAATTCAGATTCTGATTAATATATGTCTCTTTTAAATTTAACTAGACCCATTAAGTATCCCCGAGGCTGACCAAGCCAATATATCTGTCTTCTAAGATTGAGAACCCAAACACAGGCCAAGGAAATGTACCTTATGAAAACAGTCAGTGGGAAGTTAGCAATCTCCTTCGTGGTGACTGGGCACCACCCCCATCATCCTTTCCCTCCAAAAAAACTCGGTTATAATTACTTAAAGCTTAGTGCCTACATCTTCCATTTACATCTACTCTATACAAAACTAGATAACTGCATTCATTTCTAATTAAAATTAGATAAATGCATTCAGTTCTGATTAAGGAAAATTCTACTCAGAAGCTTAAAGAATTAGATAGAACAAAGTGATGTTTGTGAATGCTAAATAAAATAAGACCCAAAAGAAGTAACCAGTGAGCTTGTAAGAGCAATTTCTCCTCTTCCTCCTCTTTCTTCTTATACAACTGACTAGGGAGTATGCTATATGAAATAAGAGCAACTTTATTGTAAAGAGTTATTTTGTCTTTTTATAAGAAGAGAACTGGTAGAGAGGGAGGTGTTATTGGCAAATGATGTACCAAGCTCAGTAAAAAGTTTTCAGTGGGAATCTTAATGTTCCAAAATACTTGACAAAACTTAGCAAAGCAGCATCTAGTGAATCATTCAGTCCAGAAATTTATCAACTCTGTGATGAAGGAAATTTTGAGTTCATAAAATTGTTTGAATGTGACATTAAAAAAGTATTTAATCAGATACATTGATAGCTATAAACATGAAGAAAACACCAGTTCTTCCAATAATAAGACTATTTTAGTTTTCCATATTGGATTGAGCTTAATACATCATTTTGTTATATAAAATTCAGCAGGTAGAGGGGTGCTTCGGTGGTACAGTAGTTTTAGTGTCCAGCTCTTGGTTTCAGCTCAGGTCATGATCTCAGGGTTGTGGGATCGAGCCCCGTGTAGGCTCTATGCTCTGCACAGAGACTGCTTGAGTTTCTGCCTCCCTTTTCCTCTGCCCCTCTCTCCCATGCCCCCCCAAATAAAAAAATCTTTAAAAAAAATTCAGTGTGTAAAGATGTTTAAAAAATTATGTGGCATCCACAAAAAATGCACACTTTATTAACAAGTCTTTTAAAATGTAAGGTTTTAATATTTTCAAACTAGAGGGATTATAAAGTTGATTTAAAAATATATATTTATATATAAAATATTTATTTATAAGATATAAATATAAAATATTTAATATATTATATATCATTAGATATTTTAAAGTTTCATTCTAAATTCCAATATTTTTGTTGTATACACAGTTTTAGGTACATGTAAATAATATTTGCTCAGGTATCCCATGTGGATCCCAAATGAGAAAACCTGTGGTTACTTCAACTTAATTAATATCTACATGATGTATATTCATTATTTTTGAGATATTCTAAAATTTCTGATGGAATCGTTATTTAGGAATAAAAATCTATTAAAAAGAATGGGTTGGAAAATGCAGTAAGAAACTCTGAAAACTGGAAGGAAAAGAGGTGAGGCAGATTTGGGGAGCGGAACACAGAGAAACAGTCTCATTGCACAGCAAGAAGGATTCGGAGAGTCCAGAGGAAGAGAAGAAAAAAAAAAAGGAGTACTGTTCTAAGATGCTTTTATTATCATAAATAGAAAATAAGAAAGAAAGTGTTGAACAAAACAGAGAGAAAATAATTAAAATTACAAAAAATTGGTATGACTTCACTGAGTGAGGATTTCAAAATTCCAAAGACAGTCTCTTAGTTTCATTTCAGATTGGATTAGTTCATCGGGAAGATTTAAAAATTCAGAACTCTAGAATTGTAATCAAGTGGGGACGGACACACAAAAATGAGTGACAATTAAGAAAAAAGATAAAAAGCAAATGTAATAGGAAGGAGATGAGCAATAAATCCTGTAGGTGCCAGTTTGCGAGTCCCAGGCTGAGAGAAACGAGCTCGTTAGGTTGCCGCAGGCAGCGAGCCGTGACTCAAGAGAGTGTAACAAAAACAAAATAGGGTAGATTATTAACCCGAGTATGGAGAAACAAGAGGAAGAATATTTGAAGGGGATAGTGGATATTTTGAGGTTGAGGTGCCTACGATGTATTTAAGTATCCAGTTTGCAGCTTCATTTATAGGCAGTATTTGGGGAGAAGGAATACAATGTAGATAAAGACTTGCAAGAAAGCTGGTGAGTTGTGCAGCTGGGTCTGTGGATGGGGGACAACCATGGGCTTTCTGAGTTTTATTTTCAATTTGTTTATAGCTTCCTCAGCAAACCTTTTCCTGTATCTCTACATAACATCATCTAATTTAATCTTTCTGTTCTACCTTCTAAACATCTATCAAATTAATCCCATTATGTCTGGGGCTCTACTACCACAGCCCTAGTTCAGATTTTTTTTCTTTTTTAAGATTTTATTTATTTATTTGAGTGAGAGAAAAGGAGAGCACAAGCTGGGGGAGGGGCAGAGGGAGAAGAACAAGCCCACTCCCCCACTGAGCAGCCAGCAGGCTTGATCCCAGGACCCTGAGGCCATGACCTGAGCTGAAGTCTGATGCTTAACCGACTGAGCCACCCAGGCACCCTGCACTTGTTTAGATTCTTAAGGCATCTAGTTTTAACTTTTATAATTACCTGATTACAGTAGGTCATCCACCTTAAGGTTTCATGCCCCAATTTATTGCCCATAGTATCTACTGATCACAGGATCTGTTTAAAGTGCAAATAAAATAACATTCACAGCTTTAACATCTTCTGTGTCATACACACGGCTCAAAGGTCTAGAGCCACCTAAAAGACCAGCCTCCCTACACTTCACACTTGCTATCAGAATGCTTGGACTCCTCCTACACCTTACTGTTTTGTTTTGTCATGCCTTTGCACCTGCTGTGTGTTCTGCCTCAGAAACCTTCCACACTCTCCATGTCACTCTTAAAAGATTTGGCTCAGATGTTATCTTCTCCAAAGACTATCTTAATGCTTCCACTACCTTTAAAAACACCCTCCACATACTTCTATCATAATGCTCAATTGCCTACCTCCTTTAAAAGACCTTAGCTCCTTATTCCGTGGGGTCATACCTTATAATTTACTAGAATGCTAGTACCAGTAAATGTTTGCTGAGCTGATTTCCTGTAGACAGGAATATTTATGAGACAGACTGGGCAGCAAAGAAGTAGAGAATTAGACAAAGATGACTAAGTTAGAACTGTGTGAAACTGACCCAAAACATGACAAAGTGAGAGTAACAGTAACTGTCCTACATGCATCATGAAGATTAGAATTAGAAAATCATGCATTTTACGAGGGCATAAAATACACTGCATGAAAAAGTCATTATTGTCATACTTGCAAACTGAATAGCATTAACTATTAACTCTCCTGGGCATGGAAGTTAGTCTGACTTCCCACCTTGATTCTGAAGCCCTCTTCAATTGGGATTTCACATAGCCAGAGGGCTAATGGCGCAGACCTGTCATCTAGAGGGCTGGAGGTCTGTCCTGGAGGACTCTGTGTTAGTCCTCAGCCCCTAGGGCACTGCCCAGAGCACCAACTTCATCGACTTCAGTCCTCGTGGAGCAAAGCGACTTTAACTGGGTTAAGGTTTAGCACATCAAAATGCACATAAATTGCATTTTGTATGTTTACATATACACAAGGGCATACTTATTTAATAATACCCACATCAGCAATTTTTAGTACTCTATAGGGCAACAAAGCCACTGTGGCCATGATCCTGTAGCTAATTACTATACTGTCTATGGAACAAAGGAAAAAAAAGCATTTTCAAATTCAAAAGGCAAATCGCAAATTAAGCCCATTGTATTTTATTAGGTTAAAACTCTATAGTAGAAATATTGATATTTTAATCCATATTGTCAATGATTTTCTCAAAACAGCTTTATATTTTTGTTAGTTTGGCTAAAGAAAGCAAAGGTCATTTCACTCTCAAAGTTTCAATAAAGTTCAAAATTTTAATGTTAATAACATGATATTCTCCAAAAGTAATTATCCTGCAAAGCAATATTGAAATTATAAGATTGTATCTCAACAAGATAATCAACCCTGCCTTTGCAAGTTCATTACATTGAAATATAAATAAAAATATGGACAGAGTATGTATATGAATGTAATTATACATAATGTTAAACCATCTGTCCTATTTCTAACTTACTCTGAGGAAAAAGATCCCAATGTTTAAAAATATTTCTTATTGCGGATTATATTTATTCTTATCATAGTAAAATATAGAAACAATTGAAATGTTCATCATTGGGAATGATCAATCTGATTATTTCACATAGTGGAATACTAATAGTCATTCAAAGTGATGAATCAAATCTATTCCTACTGTGATGAAAGATGTTTGTAACTCTTACTATTGTGTGTTGTTCTCCCACCCAGATCCCCTGACCTGTGGTACAGCCATTCACACAACAGTCACTTGAAAACATGAGGAAAATGGTATTTGCAATGACAATCTAGAATTCCCTGATAGAGCAGATAAGAGAGGTTCTACTTACATTTGTTCTTATATATTTATCTTCAGATATACACATATCTTTGAATCTCTGGGTAGGATAAGGATGACTTATCCATCCCAGCCCCTCTTATTTTTGACTTGTTGGTAGTCATTCTAGCTCAGACTCCTCAGAGATTCAGGCATTTATAGTGTCTGATGAGGATGGGGAGGCCCAGGCCATCTGGTCATCTATTCACATGAGTACATTCATTAGAGAGCTGGAGCTTGCTGAGGACACACATGCATTCAGTACCTGGAATCTATAAAAACAAAAAAACAGAACAAACCCATAAGCACATGACATTTATCTTCTACCCAATTCCAGTGACTAACACTGAGCCATGAAGAGAAAAGAGCTATGCCAGTTTTCACAGTTGGAGATGAAAGTGGCAAGGAGGGAAGACCAGACTTCAAGTGACAAGTTTTGTTTCAGGGTGCAGGTGACGGTAGGATACAGAGTTAAGGGAGAATTTTCCTTATTTCCGTGCAACGATGAATACCATTTCATTGGGCACCTCACAGACCTGCAGCTTTGGAGACCACTTGGAAACAACACCTGGGCAAACAATTTATACTCTCACTCAGGACGTTGGTACCAGATGGCTGAAGCAGAACATGGGATGAGTGGTGGAAAAGTCATGTGGCACACTGAATTTCCTGAAAGAATCTGAGAGAAGCTTAGAGGTCTGACAGAACACAAAAGAAGAATGAACCAGAGGGATTAATATATTGCAGTCAATGTGACTCTACCTGCACCATAGATAGAGCAGAGGCTTAGGGAATGCCACTTAATGTTTATCTATCTTCCTTTATTTTATTGAGAAATATCTCAGGCCTCTTTTTAAAGCCCCAAGATCTAGCACCGTTTCAACCATGTGATATATGTGTTACAAATGTTCATTGAATTAGATTGTGAGTTTGGCACATTGAAGGACAAGATTGCATGGAACTCCAAAAATAAAAGGGCCTTTTTTTCTCCATGGTTATTCATTGTCTTTTTTTTTATCCTTTCTGTTAACTTTTATTCTCTTCTTCCTTCTTTCTGTTCTTTTTCTCCAGCTGTAAACTATTTACTTTCTCTAGACTTTCTAGCTATTGCCTACATTATCTTCTCTCTCTCTCTTTTTTTTTTTGAATGAAGACTTGTCCCTGACTAGATTAGGAGGTCTCTGGTAAAATGAAAGACCCAGAGAATCAGAGGAGAGTTGAGGTCATGACTTCAATTGAAACAACAAACTTTTGGTTTGTATAATATTTGCCAATTCTGGGTCACCTGTGCTTGTCAGGTTGGCCAGTAGGTGAAGAACATTCTAGGACTTTCTTTCAGGACAACATATTTTTTTCTTAGGTGTCTCCCAAACAGAAAGTTGTTCCAAAGTTTGATCAAAGGAAATTTCAGTGCTGTTGTGAAATAGCAGAACGCAGACTCCAAATTTAAAATAAAACTATTGTTGACTAAAATATTCAGGAAAGAAGGAACTTATCAATAGTCAAAATCTTGAATCGCTCATACCCAATTCCTTAATACTTAAAATATTTAGGTTTTCATTTTACACAGATGTAACAAAGGATCTTGTTGAGAATTGTCTTGGTATCAGCAAGGGAAGAGAGGCCTGTGGCGCACAGGTAGGTGAGAAGAGACTTTACGATACTTCATGGGGCCGGGGGCCCTCTTGAGAGATGCGAGCTGGCAACCTTCAGAAGGCTGTTTGTAAAGGGTAACAGTAATAGATATTTGAAAAAGATCAAAGATCAGAGCTATTAACGTGCTGCACCTTTCACTTCCTCAAATTATGAGATGTGGTTCTGTGTTTTTTTTTTTTTTTTTAAAGATTTTATTTATTTGACACAGAGAGAGAGAGAAAGATAGTGAGAGAGAGAGATCACAAGCAGGGGGAGTGGCAGGCAGAGGGAGAGGGAGAAGCAGGCTCCCCGCAGAGCGAGGAGCCCGATGCGGGACTCGATCCCAGGACTCTGGAATCACGACCTGAGCTGAAGGCAGCCGCTTAACCAACTGAGCCACCCAGGTACCCCGTGATGTGGTTCTGTTTTATTGTGGAAAGATGGATTTATTCATTGTACTCAAATAAGTTTTACTTAAATAAAGTTGTACTTAAATAAAGCTTTTTAACTGCAGGGTCTCCTATGGGTCCTTAGTATCTTTGCTCCCTTAGAAAGGTCTAGAATATACAGGGTTTATCGATTTTATGATAATATTGAATGCTTTTATGAAAAATATCTACAAACATATTCTAGGACTAATTAGTTTTGCAGAACATGGTTAGGGAAATGTACATTGAGGCAGATTTTAATTATAACACTTTATTTTCCTTGAAAGTATGCTAATGGAAATAATTTTCCAGACTTTTATAAATCATTGATATGTGAAATCTGGGTTGAGGTTAGATAGCAATGAGAGTTGGCAAAGAAATTATTTAAGTCTAGATTGAACACATAACACTGTGGTAGCAAACACCTCCCAACTGGGACTCGGTTAGCACAATAAGCGTTTATTTATTTCTCCCCATAGCGTGTGCATCTCAGGTCAAGAGGGCTCTGGTCATCATAGCCAGTTAGAGGCCCAGGCTGAGGGAGCTGCTATGAACTGAAATGTAGTTGCTAACTATACCAGAAGGAAATGAGGTAGCTCTTGAAGGTCTCAACTTGCTAATAAACTTTCAGGCCAGAAGTACCAGCATCCCTTCCACTCTCAATTTGTAGATTAGATTTAGAACTTCACTCAACTGCTAGGAACCAGGAAGTGCAATCATTTTATTGTGTCCAGAGACTAAGTAAGAATATTTGTTCTGTCAGAACTAATGATCATTGCAGTCAGTGGTAGTTAATTCTAATGAAATGGAAATGTAAAGGCCCTAAAGGAGGGAAAGCAATCTTGAAATAGAGCAAATTTGGAGAATTTGCACTATCAGTATTCAGTGTTTGCCATAATACTACAATAATCAAACCAGTAGAGTATTGGCCTAAGCATAGACATTTAGTGGCCAGAAATAGACCCAAATCTAAATGGACAATTGACTTTTAACAAAGATATCCTAGAGATTCAATGGGGTTTTGAAAGTCTTTCCAACAAATGATGCTAAAGTAACTGTACAAATGAAGAGAAGAAATATTAACCTCATAATCCATCTCATACTATACATGAAATCAAATCAAGATGTGTCCTACCCTTACACATAAGAGTAGGAACTATAATGCTTCTTAAAGAAAAAAAAAATAGGATAATATCTTGGTGACCATGGGGGTAAGCAAGGAATTTACAATTAATCCGTAAAGGATATATGCATAAAAAAGGACAAAGTGGAATTTAGAACTAAATTCAGAACTAAAACCAAAAACCACTCATTAAATACACTGCTAAAAAATCTGAAAGAGAGAAATACTTCCAATAACTACATCTGACAATGCCTTGTATTCAGAATATGCGTAGAACTTCCACAAATCAATATTACAAAGATAAACAACTCCGTTAAGAAGGGGGGAAAGCTTGAGCGACACTTGAATGAAAATGAGTGGCTAAAAAATGTGAAAAGATGGTGAACATTATTAATCATCAGGGAAATGCAAGTTAATACCATGATGGCATGTATTTTCATACCTACAAAAATGACTAAAATGAAAAAGAGTGACAAAACCAAATACAGGTGTCCTCGCTTTTTGAAAATTTACTTTATGCCACATTGCTTTTAGGAAAGACTTACATTAGTACCTTTATTTCCCTAAGCAAAAGAAATCCAAAGAGGATTTTTGCTCCCACAAGAAAGATGAAAAACAAAAATAGGGTTCAGAGTTTGTTTTGCAGTGATACGTTGTGGAGACCACGCGCATCTGGACAGGAACTGGCCCTGCCAAGTCCCTTCTCCTGGAACCATACTCAGCATCTCAGCTATTGAGCTGCCATAGCTTTGAACTGGTCTGTGAGCATCTGGGCTTTATCTTGGTTCATTTTGTGCATCTTTAGCAAGATAGGTCCTAACATATCAGAAAAGAAAAAAAGAGGTTATTTTCTGGATCAGGGAATGCTCAAAAATTTTTCCATGTAAGTTGATGGTAATTACTTCTTTATGCCATTATGCCATTTAGGTTTTTTTTTATGTTATGTTAATCACCATACATTACATCATTAGTTTTTGATCTAGTGTTCCATGACTCATTGTTTGCATATAACACCCAGTGCTCCATTCAGTACATGCCCTCTTTAATACCCATCACCAGGCTAACCCATCCCCCCACCCCCTCCCCTCTAGAACCCTCAGTTTGTTTCTCAGAGTCCATAGTCTCTCATGGATCGTCTCCCCCTCCGATTCCCCCCCTTCATTTCTCCCTTCCTACTATCTTCTTTTTTTTTTTTTTTTAACATATAATGTACTATTTGTCTCAGAGATACAGGTCTGTGATTCAACAGTCTTACACAATTCACAGCGCTCACCATAGCACATACCCTCCCCAATGCCTATCACCCAGCCACCCCATCCCTCCCATCCCCACCACTCCAGCAACCCTCATATCAGTGAGATCATATGATACATGTCTTTCTCTGATTGACTTAATTTGCTCAGCATAATACCCTCCAGTTCCATCCACGTCATTAGAAATGGCAAGATTTCATTCCTTTTGATGGCTGCATAATATTTCATTGTATATATACCACTTCTTCTTTATCCATTCATCTGTCAATGGACATCTTGGCTCTTTCCATAGTTTGGCTATTGTGGACATTGCTGCTATAAACATCGGGGTGCACTTACCCCTTCGGATCACTACATTTGTATCTTTGGGGTATTTACCCAGTAGTGCAATTGCTGGGGTGTAGGGCAGCTCTATTTTAAACTTTTTGAGGAAACTCCATACTGTTTTCCAGAGTGGCTGCACCAGCTTGCATTCCAACCAACAGTGTAGGAGGGTTCCCCTTTCTCTGCATCCCCACCAACATCTGTTGTTTCCTGACTTGTTAATTTTAGCCATTCTGACTGGTGTGAGGTGGTATCTCATTGAGGTTTTTTTTTCTTTTTTTTAAATTTTATTATGTTATGTTAGTCACCATACAATACATCATTAGTTTTTGATGTGGTGATTCACGATCCATTGTTTTCGTATAACACCCAGTGTTCCATGCAGTACGTGCCCTCCTTAATACCCATCACTGGGCTAAACAAACCCCCTTCCCCACTCCCCTCTAAAACCCTGTTTGTAACTCAGAGTCCATAGTCTCTAATGGTTCAGCTCTCCCTCCAATTCCCTTATCCCATTTTTCCCTTCCTTCTCCTAGTGTCCTCCATGCTACTCGTTATGTTCCACAAATAAGTGAAACCATACTCATTGAGGTTTTGATTTGGATTTCCCTGATGCCGAGTGATGTTGAGCACTTTTTCATGTGTCTGTTGGCCATTTGGATGTCTTCTTTGGAAAAATGTCTGTTCATGTCTTCTGCCCATTTCTTGATTGGATCATTTGTTCTTTGGGTGTTAAGTTTGATAAGTTCTTTATAGATTTTGGATACTAGCCCTTTATCTGATATGTCATTTGCAAATATCTTCTCCCATTCTGTCGGTTGTCTCTTGGTTTTTTGACTGTTTTTTTTTTTGCTGTGCAAAAGCTTTTTTATCTCGATGAGGTTCCAATAGTTCATTTTTGCCCTTGCTTCCCTTGCCTTTGGCAATGTTTCTAGGAAGAAGTTGCTGTGGCTGAAGTCGAAGAGGTTGCTGCCTGTGTTCTCCTTTAGGATTTTGAAGGACTCACATTGAGGTCTTTCAACCATTTGGAGTCTATTTTTGTGTGTGGTGTAAGGAAATGGTCCAGTTTCATTCTTCTGCATGTGGCTGTCCAATTTTCCCAACACCATTTGTTGAAGAGACTGTCTTTGTTTCCATTGGACATTCTTTCCTGCTTTGTCGAAGATTAGTAGACCATAGAGTTGAGGGTCCATTTCTGGGCTCTCTGTTCTGTTCCATTAATCTATGTGTCTGCTTTTGTGTCAGTACCATACTGTCTTGATGATTACAGCTTTGTAATAGAGCTTGAAGTCTGGAATTCTGATGCCACTGGCTTTGCTTTTCTTTTTCAACATTCCTCTGACTATTCAGGGTCTTTTCTGGTTCCATACAAATTTTAGGATTATTTGTTCCATTTCTTTGAAAAAAGTGGATGGTATTTTGATGGGGATTGCATTAAATGTGTAGATTGCTCTAGGTAGCATTGACATTTTCACAATATTTGTTCTTCCAATCCATGAGCATGGAACGTTTTTCCATTTCTTTGTGTCTTCCTCAATTTCTTTCATGAGTATTTTATAGTTTTCTGAGTACAGATTCTTTGCCTCTTTGGTTAGATTTATTCCTACACCTTTGGGTGCAATTGTAAATGGGATTGACTCCTTAATTTCTCTTTCTTCTGTCTTGTTGTTGGTGTATAGGAATGCCACTGATTTCTGTGCATTGATTTTATATCCTGCCACTTGACTGAATTCCTGTATGAGTTCTAGCAGTTTTGGGGTGGAGTCTTTTAGGTTTTCCACATAAAGTATCATATCATCTGCAAAGAGTGAGAGTTTGACTTCTTCTTTGCTAATTTGGATGCCTTTGATTTCTTTTTGTTGTCTGATTGCTGTGGCTAGGACTTCCAATACTGTGTTGAATAGCAGTGGTGATAGTGAACATCCCTGCCGCGTTCCTGACCTTAGGGGGAAAGCTCTCAGTTTTTCCCCATTGAGAATGATATTCGCTGTGGGTTTTTCATAGATGGCCTTTATGATATTGAGGTATATACCCTCTATCCCTATACTCTGAAGAGTTTTGATCAAGAAAGGATGCTGTGCTTTGTCAAATGCTTTTTCTGCACCTACTGAGAGGATCATATGATTCTTGTTCTTTCTTTTATTAATGTATTCTATCACATTGATTGATCTGTGGATGCTGAACCAACCTTGCAGCCAAGGGATAAATCCCACTTGGTCGTGGTGAATAATCCTTTTAATGTACTGTTGGATCCTATTGGCTAGTATTTTGGCGAGAATTTTTGCATCCATGTTCATCAAGGACATTGGTCTGTAATTTTCCTTTTTGATGGGGTCTTTGTCTGGTTTGGGGATCAAGGTAATGGTGGCCTCATAAAATGAGTTTGGAAGATTTGCTTCCATTTCTATTTTTTGGAACAGTTTCAGAAGAATAGGTATTAATTCTTCTTGAAATGTTTGGTAGAATTCCCCTGGGAAGCCATCTGGCCCTGGGCTTTTGTTTATTGGGAGATTTTTGATGACTGCTTCAATTTCCTTAGTGGTTATAGGTCTGTTCAGGTTTTCTATTTCTTTCTGGTTCAGTTTTGGTAGTTTATACATCTCTAGGAATACATCCATTTCTTCTAGATTATCTTCTAGATTATCTAATTTGCTGGCATATAGTTGCTCATAATATGTTCTTATAATTGTTTGTATTTCTTTGGTGTTGGTTGTGATCTCTCCTTTTTCATTCATGATTTTATTTATTTGGGTCGTTTCTCTTTTCTTTTTGATAAGTCTGGCCAGGGGTTGATCAATCTTGTTAATTCTTTCAAAGAACAAGCTCCTAGTCTCGTTGATCTGTTCTACTGTTCTTTTGGTTTCTACTTCATTGATTTCTGCTCTGATCTTTATTCTTTCTCTTCTCCTGCTGGGTTTAGGCTTTATTTGCTGTTCTTTCTCTGGCTCCTTTAGGTGTAGGGTTAGGTTGTGTATTTGAGACCTTTCTTGTTTCTTGAGAAAGGCTTGTATTGCTATTTACTTTCCTCTTAGGACCGCCTTTGCCGCATCCCAAAGATTTTGAACAGTTGTGTTTTCATTTTCATTGGTTTCCATGAATTTTTTTATTCTTCTTTAATTTCCTGGCTGACCCATTCATTCTTCAGTAGGATGCTCTTTAGCCTCCATGTATTTGAGTTCTTTTTGACTTTCCTTTTGTAATTGAGTTCTAGTTTCAAAGCATTGTGGTCTGAAAATATGCAGGGAATGATCCCAATCTTTTGGTATGGGTTGAGACCTGATTTGTGACCTAGGATGTGATCTATTCTGGAGAATGTTCCATGGGCACTAGAGAAGAATGTGTATTCTGTTGCTTTGGGATGGAATGTTCTGAATATACCTGTGAAGTCTATCTGGTCCAGTGTGTCATTTAAAGTGTTTATTTCCTTGTTGATCTTTTGCTTAGATGATCTGTCCATTTCAGTGAGGGGGGTGTAAAAGTCCCCCACTATTATTGTATTGTTGTTGATGTGTTTCTTTGCTTTTGTTATTAATTGCCTTATATATTGGCTGCTCCCATGTTAGGGGCATATATATTTACAATTGCTAGATCTTGTTGGCTAGACCCTTTAAGTATCATATAGTGTCCTTCTTCATCTCTTATTAAACTCTTTGGGTTAAAATCTAATTTGTCTGATATAAGGATTGCCACCCCAGCTTTCTTTTGGTGTCCATTAGCATGGTAAATTGTTTTCCACCCCTTTACTTTCAATCTGGGGGTGTCTTTGGTTCTAAAATGAGTTCTTGCAGACAGCATATGGATGGGTCTTGTTTTTTAATCGAATCTGATAACCTGTGTCTTTTGATTGGGACATTTAGCCCATTTACACTCAGGGTAACTATTGAAAGATATGAATTTAGTGCCATTGTATTGCCTGTAAGGTGACTGTTACTGTATATTGTCTGTGTTCCTTTCTGGTCTATGTTCCTTTTAGGCTCTCTCTTTGCTTAGAGGACCCCTTTCAATATTTCTTGTAGGGCTGGTTTCCTGTTTGCAAATTCCTTTAGCTTTTGTTTGTCCTGGACGCTTTTTATCTCTCCTTCTATTTTCAATGACAGCCTAGCTGGATATAGTATTCTTGGCTGCATATTTTTCTCATTTAGTGCTCTGAATATATCCTGCCAGTCCTTTCTGGCCTACCAGGTCTCTGTGGATAGGTCTGTTGCCAATCTAATGTTTCTACCATTGTAGGTTACATATCTCTTCTCCCGAGCTGCTTTCAGGATTTTCTCTTTGTCTCTGAGACTCGTAAGTTTTACTATTAGATGTCGGGGTGTTGACCTATTTTTATTGATTTTGAGAGGGGTTCTCTGTGCCTTCTGGATTTTGATGCCTGTTTCCTTCCCCAATTTAGGGAAGTTCTCTGCTATAATTTGCTCCAAGATAACTTCTGCCCCTCTCTCTCTTTCTTCTTCTCCTGGGATCCCAATTATTCTAATATTGTTTCATCTTATGGTATCACTTATCTCTTGAATTCTGCCCTTGTGATCCAGTGGTTGTTTAGCTCTCTTTTTCTCAGCTTCTTTATTCTCCATCATTTGGTCTTCTATATCACTAATTTTCTCTTCTGCCTCATTTATCCTACCAGTTAGAGCCTCCATTTTTGACTGCATTTCATTAATAGCCTTTTTGATTTTGACTTGGTTAGATTTTAGTTCTTTTATTTCTCCAGAAAGGGTTTCTCTAGTATCTTCCATGCTTTTTTCAAGCCCACCTAGTATCTTTATAATCATCATTCTGAACTCTAGTTCTGACATCTTACTAATGTCTTCATTGATTAGGTCCTTGGCAGTTGGTATTGTCTCTTGTTCTTTTTTCTGAGGTGAGTTTTTCCATCTTGTCATTTTGTCCAGAGGAGAACAGATGAATGAGAGAACAAAATGCTAACAGGGTAACAACAACCCCAGAAAAATATACACTAAACAAATCAGAAGAGATCCGAAACTGGGGGAAAAGAAAGGGAAGGAAAGGGAAAGAAAGAAAAAGGAAAAAAAAAAGAATATGATCAAAAAGGATTAGGCTGGTGAATAGATCAGTGTCACATACTAGATTTTGGGTGTATTTTGGTCTGTTAGAAGAAACTGCATCCCACAGTTTTAAAGAAAGAAAAACTTATGTATGTACAAAAATAAGGGTAAATCTGATGAAGGGATGGAATATGACTGTAGAGATGAAAATTATAAAAGATTTTATAAAATGAATTTATAAGATAAGAATTTGGTTGAAAAAAGAAAGAAGAGAAATTAAAAAAAAAAAAGTGGGAGAGAGTGTGATCAGGCAGGAAACTAGAACAACACCATACACTAGAAATTTAGGGTATATTTTGTTCTGTTAGAAGAAACTGTATCCCAAAATTTTAAAGAGAGAACAACTTATATATATAACAAAAATAAAGTTGACTACTATGAAGGGATAGAATATGAGTCTAAAAATGAAAAATAAAAGAGTTTTTAAAAAAGGGCTTGATAAGATGTTGGTTGAAAAAGGGAAAAAGAAAAATTCAAAAAACAAAAAGAAAAAGAAAATTAAAAAATTAACTTTGAAAGACTAAAGAATCAGGGGAAAAAAAATCCATGAATTCTATATGCTGTATTCTCCTAGGGCTAGTGTTCTGCCATTCTCATTGATGGGTAAACTTGGTCTTGGCTGGCTGTTCTTGCAGATCTTCTGGGGGAGGGGCCTGTTGCTGTGGTTCCCAAATGTCTCTGCCAGAGGCAGAATTGCCCTGCTCTTGCAGGGTCTGGGCTAAGTAATCGGCTCAGGTTTTCTCTCGGGAGCTTTTGTTCCCTGTAAGCTTTCTGTACAGCTTTGGAGGATGGGAAAGAAAATGGCGGCCTCCTAATCTCCTCCCCAGAGGAGCCGAGAACTCAGGGCCCTGCTGCCATCTCTCTGGTCTCCAGCCGCACTCTGTGCTCACCTGGCCTGTGACTGAGCATTTCTATCTCTGGCACATGACCCCGTGTGGAGTCTCCAAACCCAGCAGATCCCTTCAGTGTGCTCCCATACCACTCCTCCTGGGGGAGGAAGGTGAGTCTCCCTGGATCTGCCGCTTGTTGGGTCCCTGCTGGAGGAGCAGTGATGCGACTGTGCCATGGATCACTGTTTATGGGAACCCCGAGCTGCGAGCCTACTCCTTGGCTCCATCTCTGTAGCCGGCTTCCCCACTCCAACACCTGGGAGCTCTGCCACACTCAGGCATCCCCAGTCTTTCTGTGACTCCGAGGGTCCTGAGACCACACTGTCCCAGTGAGGGTTCCACCCCCCACTTAGCCACTGGAGCGACATCCCTCAGCAGAACCGACTTCTAAAAGTTCCGATTTTGTGCTGTGCTGCTCTATCACTTGCCGGTAGCAGCTGACGGAGGCCCCCTCCCCTGCCATCTATCCTCTTGAATATCACCTTGGATTCACTTCTCTGCACATCCTACCTTCCAGAAAGTGATAGCTTTTCTGTTCAGAGAGTTGCTGCTATTCTTTTCTTCGATCTCCTGTTGAGTTCATAGGTGTTCAGAATGGTGTGATCCTTATCTAGCTGAATTCCTGGGACCAGATGAAATTTAGGTTCCTACTCCTCCGCCATCTTGCTCTGCCCCCTGAAATAATATTTCTTGAAGTCCTGCTTCAGAGGGTGTAGATTGTTTGGAAGGAGGTAGGGAGGACTTTTCTGTAGTAATGGAAATATTTTATGTTTTGATTAGGGTGTTTATTACACTGGCTTGTGTGTGTGTATATATATATATATATCAAAACTCATAGATTTTTATACTTAAGAACACCGTATTTCATTATATGTAAATTTTACATCAATGAACACATACAGGCACATGCACTTATGATACCACTACGTTCATTTGAAGAGCTAACATGAAAAAAATGTAGACAGTTTGAAATGTCAGTGGTAATGTGGCATAACTGGAACTCACTGATGTCTGAAGTGCTGTTTGCTGCAACAAAATTGGATAACTTTCTCACACTGCTTATTGAATTTGAATATTTGCATACTCTATACTCAAAGTTATATTTCTAGGTATAACAAAACTTAAAAACAGCCATATTAACACAAAGGTATGTATAAGAATGTTCATGGTGGCACTATTTATAGTAGCTAAAAACTGGGAAAATCTAAATTTCTATTAAAAATGGAATGGATAAATACATTGTAGTTATATGTGTATAGTGCAATTTATGCTGTAATGAGAGTGAATAAGCCACACTCTATGTAAATAAATGGATGCACCTTACAACATAATGTTAAGTGAATAAAGCCAAATTAAAAAAAAATGCATACTATTCAATTACATTTGTAGAAAATTCAAAAACAGGTAAAATCAATTCATGATGATAGAAGTCAAAATAGTGGTTATGTTGGGTGATGTAATGAATAGCCTAAGATATAAAAAAGGTTACATTTGTAAGATATGAGTCTGTATCTTGATGTGTTTTGTGTTCATTTTGTGAAAATTCATCGAGTTATATTTTTACTTGTTATGAACTTTTATGAATATACATTATTGTCAAAAATTTTATATTAAAAACCCTCACAAATTATAGCATTTTCAAAGTTAAGTGTCCTTCTCTACCCTTCCCCTGCTGTTTTCAGAACCTTGTCCCAAAGTTCCTGTAGCTGGCTCCAGAAATGTACAAAGTTATTAGCACACAGATATGAAGAAAATAAAACCATGGCTTATATAGATTGAAATGGCACACTCATTTGAAACTTTGGTAGCCATTTCTTCCACAAGGTTATTGAAATACTGGATATATTATTTAAAAAGTATTAAAAAAACATAGCAAGGCTCAAATGTAAAATAAAAACATCTCTGTGAACCAGAGAAACTAACTAGAAACAGAAGTATGGTAGATCTAATGCTACAGGCCTGAAAATGTCTGTGTTCAGAAGCAAATAATGAGCTGCCACTGTTTAGCCATTGTGAGTTAAAATCAATCAATTTTCTTAGTGTGAATTTGGGAAATAGGACCATGTTTAATGTTTTAATCCGTAGGCTAGGGTGCAGTTCTCTCAATACATGCAAAGAATCTCTGAGAGTAGATTTGACCACCAGTGAGGTTCTACCTTTATCAAAAACTGTGTTCCTAGTGAGACACCAAGATACCAGGAAATGAGTTAGTCACTGACTGGTTCTATAATTGGATCTGCCATATGCTCATGGGACGATAACACCCAGGTGTGATTATTAGAGCTGATTATGACTCGGGAAACTGGCACCTGGAAAGAGGTAATCACCAAACATTTGGGCAGTTAAAGCTGATCACTAAGGGAAGAAAAAAATAAAATCTTTTGCTCAAATGAGCAATACAAATTTCCATGAAAATACAATCCCACTTCTTAAAACAGTCAATAAAATCAGCAATCTGAATAATTATTTATTACATATATGGTTTATTTTATGCAAAGTATTTTGAAGATATTAAGTGTTTTGAGAATGCTTAGAAAGATAAAAGAAAGTAAAATTTCCTTTAAAAAGGATTATGAAACAAAATCAGGTACTAATGAGAAAAGGTTAGGTGTCTATCAAGTTAATCAATTGGAAATCTTGGATATAAAAAAATATTGGCTATGTTAAATGGGAAGTGCAGTAAGTGAATACACTCTATAATGATGCAGTCAGAGGGCAGATTAATGAACCAAGAATATACAATGGAGCAATTCACACAAAATACAGAATAGAGAAACAAAAAATAATTAAGAGACATGGATAGATCGAGAGATTGCAAAATCCATTCAAAACATTGCCAAAAGAAGGGAATGTACAAACAATACTTGAGATAATTTTCTAGGTTTGAAGATAGTTATGACTTTTTAGGTTGAAAATGTGTCCTGAATATGAAGTTGGTTTAATCAATAAAGTACAAATGAAAGTTCACTCAGAACAGTGTAGTGAAATGGTAAATCATAAAAGATAAGGAAACTATTATACAATCTGTAAAAAAATAAGAATGCTTTTCAATAAAATATATATGACAGATGGGGCACCTGGGTGGCTCAGTTGTTAAGCATCTGCCTTCAGCTCAGGTCATGATCCCAGGGTCCTGGGATCGAGTCCCACATCGGGCTCCCTGCTCCGCGGGAAGCCTGCTTCTCCCTCTCCCACTCCCCCTGCTTGTGTTCCCTCTCTCGCTGTGTCTCTCTCTGTCAAATAAATAAAATCTTTAAATATAAATATATATATATATATATATGACAGATGGAAAGCAGCTTCTCATTAATAATAATAGAGGTCAGCAAACAATGGTACAATATTTTAAAATTCAAAGGTGGGGTAGGAGTGAAACTGTCAAAGAATAATTTTGTGTCGAGCTTCGGTATTTTTAGGAGTGAAAGCAAAATGAAGACATTTTCAAATGTATAAAGACTAATACACTAATCACACAGAGACCTTCTAAACATTATTAAAGGAAAAAATAATAAATATACAGATATGTAATTGGATACAAAAACAATGTATAGAGAATTGATAAAATATTTTGATAAATGGGATTTGATATTGAATAAAACAATATTAACATTTTTATGTATTCTTTTTAACAAGTTAAAATAAAATGGGGAAGCAGGCATACCATAAAAGTATTACTTTTATTTATCATTGTAGTTAAAATTGTAAACAAAGCAGTAGTCAAAGAAGAGTTGACTCATATGTAGAAATTGGAAAAAGAATGAGATGAAATTCTTTTTTATTAACAGAAAATATTATTGTCTATATCAAAAATGTAAGAGAAATAGAAACTTCAAATCACTAAAATAGTCTATTGACATACAAAATCAGGAGCATTCTAGATCACCAGTAAAAACAATCTAGTGAATATAATAAAAAAAGATAATTTAAGTCACAGTAGGAGTCAACATTGGAATGTACTCAGATTTAAAAAAAGAAATAAACTAATTTATAAACTAAAGTAACACAGAAAAATATTAGATCTATTGATATATGTTAATGACCCCAATGTTTTGCAGCTCTCTGATTCAAATTCTTTGCCAGGTGACTTTGTGTTTCCTTCCCTTAAAGTGTCTATTTTCACACTTGCTTGAACCTCAACTTGGCCATGTGACTTGCTTTGTTCAATGAGATAAGATAGAAATAACAGTATGTTCAGTTAGCGAACATATAGTACAACAAAAACTTATGATGTACTATATGCTGGCTAATTGAACAACAACTACAAAAAAGATTGTTCTTATAAAGAAAAAAAATTAAAAAAATAATATCCAAAAAAAAAAAAAAAGAAATAACGGTATGTTGGTTCCAAACCTAGGCTTCAAAAAGATTTGCATATTTCTGTTTCTTTCTTGAACCTCTGTTTTTGTCATTAGAAAAATATGTCTAAGTTAGCTTGCTAGTCCCAGAAAGAAGGTAAGATGCATGTCAAGCAGATGCTCCAACTAAGTCAAGACCCCAGCTGTGTAGTATGCATTACGTAAATATACATCAATTTGTTTATCCATTCATTCCTTGGTAGACATTTGGCTATCTTAACTCCCTGCCCCCATTCTGGTCCCTGCTTTATGTATCTTTCCAAAGTATCTCATTTGGATTTTAATTATAATTTTTCTGATGGCTTAGGTTGTTGAGTATATTTTTGTGTATCTTTTTTTGTGAAGTGTGTGCATAAACATTTTGCTCATTTTTACTGGGTTGTTTGGCTTCTTTTTTTTTTTTTTTAAAGATTTTATTTATTTGACAGAGAGATAGAGAGAGCATAAGCAGGGGGAGCAGCAGGCAGAGGGAGAGGGAGAAGCAGGCTCCCTGCTGAACAGAGAGCCGGATGCGGGGCTCGATCCCAGGACCCTGGGATCAGGACCTGAGCCGAAGGCAGATGCTTAACGACGGAGCCACCCAGGCGCCCCTGGGTTGTTTGGCTTCTTATTAGATAGTTGTAAGCTTTCTTTCAGCCTGTGTGAGATACATGGATTCAAATATATTCTTACAGCCTTTCATTTGCATTTAAATTTTTAATGGTTTTCTTCAAAGAGTAAAATAATGTTAATTTTCATGAAATACAATATACAAATTATTTTGTTTTATGGTTTTTGCTTTTTGTGTACTCCTAAGAAAATTTTGCTTCTCTGAAAGTCATAGTTTTTTAATATATTTTCTTCTAGAAATTTTACAATTTTCTTGCTACATTTAGGTCTATGATACATTTCAGCTGAGTTTTTGTGCATGATGTTAAGTAAAGGGTTGAGCTTTATTCTTTTCCAAAGGAATATCCAGTTGTTCTACTGAACTTTGTTGGGATGTCTTTGTCAAAATCTAACCGTATGCTATGAGGGTCCGTTTCTGGACAATCAGTTCTTCTTTGCTGATCTACATATCTATCTTTATAACAACATCACACTCTGTTACTGTAGCTTTATATTAAGTACTTAAATCTGTAAGTTTAAGTCCTCCAATTTTGCTTCTTTACAAAATTGTTGAATTTAAATATAATATTTTAAATTAGCCAACATCTATGGAAAATCTTGCTTTACTTGTTTTTTTCATATGCCCTTGAAAAGTATTTGTATTCTGCTATTGTTGAGTGGAATTTTCTGAATAAATAGATTAAGTCATATTGGTTGGCAGTGTTAACCAAGTCCTTCATATAATTCCTGATTTTCTATATATTTTTTCCATCCATATCTGAGAAGGAATGTTGAAATACTAACTGCATTTCTGAGTTTTTCTATTTCCCTTTCAGTTTGTCAATTTTGCTTCGTGCATCTTGAAGCTCCATTATTGTTTGCATACACATTTAGGATAGTTATATATACTTGATGAATTGACGTTTTATCACTGATAATATTCCTCTTTCTGAAGTATATTTTGATATTAATATACAGCCATTCCAGCCTTCTTATCGTGGTACTTGCACAGTACATGTTTTCTATCCTTTTATTTTTTTCTTAGTGTCTTTATCTTTAAAGTGGAAGTCTTGTCGAGAGCATGTAATTAGGTCTTGTTTTTCATTCACTAGGGCAGTCTCTGCATTTCAACTGGTTTAGAGCACTTACACTTCCCGTTATTATCAGTATGGTTGTGTTTAAATCTTCCATCTTGGTATCAGCATCTATTTTTCATTTTGTTCCTTTCTTACTTTTTCTTTTCCTTGTTTTAGATTATTTTTTCTATTTCATTTTGTATTCACTACTTATCAACTATACTCTTTCTGATGTATGTTTTTAAATTTTATTCAGTTTTTTTATTTTAATTCCAGTATAGTTAACATACAGTGTTATGTTAGTTTCAGGTGTACAATATAAGGATTCAACAATTCCATACATTACTCAGTGCTCATCACAACAATAAGTGTGCTCTTAATCCCCATCCCCTATTTCACCCATCCCCTACCCTCCTCCCCTCTGGTGACCATCAGTTTGTTCTCTCTAGTTAAGAGTCTGTTTTCTGATTTGCCTCTCCCACCCCTCCATGTTCATCTGTTTTTTTTCTTAAATTCCACGTATGAGTGTGATCATATGGTATTTGTCTTTCTCTGACTGGCTTATTTCACTTAGCACTATATTCTTTAGTTTCATCCACGTTGCAAAAGGCAAGATTTTATTCTTTTTTAAAGGCTGAATAAATTCCATTGTGTGTGTGTGTGTGTGTATATATATATACACACACATCTTCTTTAGTTATTCTTCTGTGGATGGACACTTGGGCTGCTTCCATAATTTGCCTATTATAAATAATGCTGCAATAAACATAAAGGTGCATATATCCTTTCAAATTAGTGTTTTTTGTATTCTCTGGGTAAATACCTAATAGTGCAATTACTGGATCATAAGGTAGCTCTATTTTTGACTTTTTGAGGAACCTCCATACTGTTTTCCAGAGTGGCTACACCAGTTTGCTTTCCCACCAACAGTGTAAGAGGGTTCCTCTTTCTCTGCATCCTCTCCAACACTTGTTGTTTCCTGTGTTGTTGATTTTAGCCATTCTGACAGCCTGTGAAGTGTTACTTCATTGTAGTTTTGATTTGCATTTCTCTGATGATGCAGAGCATCATCAGATGTTGAGCATCTCTTCATATGTCTTTTGGCCACATGTATGTCCTCCTTGGAGAAATGTCTGTTCATGTCTTCTGCATACTCTTTTTATATTTTAAGAGGTTGTTCTAATATTTACAATATGCATTTTTTATTTATCATAGAGTGCCTTCAAGTAGTAGCATACTGTTTCACTTATAGTAAGAATTTAAAAACAGTATACTTCCACTTTTCCTTCCCATGTTTTGATCTATTTTTGTCATCTGCTTTTATTGCCATATACATTATAAATCTTGTAATACAATATTATTAATTTACTTTAAGCATCTAATTTTCTTTTAAACACATGAACAATGAGAACGATTTTCTACTTTTACATTTACCCACGCAATGACCATTCCTGGCACCCATCATTCCTTCATGTAGATCCAGCCTTCTATCTTTTATCATTTATCTTCCACTTCCAGAAATTTGTTTGTCATTTCCTCTAATGCAGGTCTGTTAGTGTGCCTGCCTGCTAGTTCAGTCATCTGTAACCCAAAAATTGCCTAAGTTTTCTTCTGTTTATTGGTTGCATTTTTTCTGCTTGCTATGAACTGAATATTTATGAACCTCTAAAATCCATTTGTTGAAAGCTAATCCCCCTGTGGTGGTATTTGCAGATTGGGGCCTTTGGGAAGTAGTTAGGTCATGAGGGTAGAATCCTCATGGATGGGATTAGTGCTCTTGTAAGAAGAGGCCAGAGAGCTGGCTAGCCCTTTTTCTGCCATGTGAACCTGGAAGAGGGCTCCCATCATGCTTCCAGCCCACAATATTGTGAGAAATCAATTTGTTATTTGTAAGGCACCCATTCTGTGGTAGTTTGTTATAGCCATCTGAACTAAGACTGCTTCTTGGCATAGCAAGGAACTTTTTACTAAATGTTGCGTATTGTAAATGTTATCTCATTAATATCTTGATTTTGTTATTTTCTTTAATGGTTCCTGGGCTTTTCTTGGCAAGCATATATATATGACCTATAGAATATTTGATTTCCCTACCCTATGTGAGCTCTGTGAGTGGTTCAATTTACAATTTTCTGGTCACTATTTTCCTGACTTCTTGAAATTCCTATGTATGTGTGGCCTAGTACTCAGTGAAAATTTTTCTACATGATTTTTTTTTTTTAATTTTCAGAATAATGTGTTCTGGAAATTCCAGACCACTCTACATTCTGAACTCTGATCTCATTCTCAACTCAGCAGATCCAAGCAAGTTCTCTTTGGATTTTCTCTCCCTGTGCCTGCATTCAGAGTTTCATCCAGACTAAGGTTGAGACAGCTGTGGGGCTCATATCATTTATTTCATTTTTCTCAAAAGTCACAGACCTGTGCTAGTTATTGTATAATGTCTATAAACACATTTGTCAAATATTCTAATTTTTTTGAGATTGGTTGTCTATATCTAATTACCCATCATGGTTGGAAATGGGAGTCTACATATGTTTTTTAAGTATATTTTTCTCAATTCTCTCTGCTTAATACTTATCTAGGTCTTTTTTAAATTAAATTTATTGAAAATTTATTTTAATAAAACATCGAGAAAAGGTTACATATTTGCAGTTAAATGTACCCATAAACAACTTTTCTCTAACTCAACTTCATCCAAATCTTTAAAATCTCATTCAGAGATTTGTTATTTACTTTTTAAGTGTCTACTTTTTTTTAATCCTGTGAATACAGCCTCATTATACAAAGAGTGAGGTACTTTGAATAACTGTATTGGATGAATGACTTTATTAACAAATGAATATATGAATGGAAAATGTCATGGACTAATCCAAATACCTTTACCTTGGTGTACTCTGTTTGGGACAGGAGTAGGGAAGAAATATTTAAAAGGTAAATATATTTAGTGATCATCTAACATAGTTCCAGAAACTATGATTTTTATGAATGCTCAGTTCTCTCTGCTTAATAATATCCAGTTTTTTTTTAATACTCCTTTTCCCCATTGTGAAATACCATCATAAGAATTATTTATTCTTGGATAACAAGATAGCCTACTAAATTGTGTTCTTATTGTTTTTTTATGGCATTAAATGATATGTCAGATAGGGGCACCTGGGTGGCTCAGTCAGTTAAGCATCTGCCTTCAGCTCTGGTCATGATCCCAGGGTCCTGGGATGGAGTTCCAGGCTCCCTGCTCAGTAGGGAGTCTGTTTCTCCCTCTCCCTCTGTCCCTCCCCACTGCTCCTGCTCTCTCTCTCTCTCAAATAAACAAATAAAATCTTTTTTAAAAAATGATACATCAAATAAAAATAATAAAATCAATGTTTCCTTGGGACAAATTTATGTATGAGTAAGAATACATGTTGATATCCCATGGAGCAAAGTAAGTCTGCAAGTCCCTCTATAACTTAGTTGCATTAACCTATCCAATTTTTTTCTGTCAACCCACTGTAAGTAATGTTGTCAATGGGATGTGTTGTCATTAGTTCCATTCCCATAATAATAACGTTAGCTCAAATTATTTCTGTCTTTGGATTTAAAATGAATGAAATCATAACACTGTACTACACTTTTATTCAACTATAAGTCATCCTTATTTATGCCAGATTACATATCATTTTAGTTGTTTTTACATATGATACTTAAATTAAACCTCACAAAAAAACTCTGTAAGGTGCATAATAATGACTCAATTGTACAAATGAAGACACAGCTTTTAGAGGTTAAGTGACTTGCTCAAGTTTATAGTTAGTTAATAATCAGGGTAGGACTTACAAATGATTCGAATTCCAAGTCTGACCCCTAATGATAACTTTAAAAGGGTTTTATGTTAAACGGATTTAATTTAAAAGCTTCTTCTCTCACTCATTAGACATAAGACCCTGAACCAAATACAAACAAATGTATTTGTCACAGTTTCCACTTCTGCAAAAAGGTTGATAACATTATTAGCCTCCGAGGGTTTTTTTTTTAAGAGTTAAGTAACATAACATTAATGAAAGTATCCAACAATGTTTCTGGCGTACTCAAGGCACTTGATAAACAACATTGTGCTGGATATCATCCATTTGTTTCTCAAGGTCTACTCTTCGCTCTTCTGCTCTCAACTCTGCAACCTGATGTCTATTAAAAAAAGGACAAACACCAGAACTTGAGTTAAGTTAATATTGATAACCTTAAGAAGATCAGAGGGAGACAAGTAAGAATCAGGATATTTATTCCATTCCCTTATTTCTCTAACTGGAGCCTCTTTATGTTCCCTCAAAGTAGCTTCTTATAAAGATTCCGCCTCTGCTCTGGTAACCTCTTAGAGATTCCTGGTGCCCAGGTTTCCTGCACTATCCCTGGTGGTTTCCATCTGTATTATGCACTCGTTTGTGATTAGATCTTGTGTAAATAAAGCTTCCTGAATTTTTCTGATTTGAGGGTTCCATCTGTTTCCTGTTGGGTACATAGCCGGCATATTTTTCTTGTCTTCTTATTTTCATTATATTATATTTCTTTCATTTCCAGAGTTTTGAATACCTTAGTTCATGACAATTAGTGCTCAGATTACTTGTAAAATAAGGGGGGGATTAAAATCCTAGTTGCAAGAATTAGGAGAACCAAAAGAGATCATGTATGTGAAATACTTGTTCTTAGTAGAAAAAACAAAATAATTTTATCTTTTTATTGAATCTAACACATTATGTCTTAGTAATGTTTTACAATTTTATGTATTTCTGGATGTAGATAAATGTGTATGTGTATATATATATATATATATATATATACACACACACATGCATTTATTTATACATATATGTATTCATCTATCTACTCATATGTATTTAGCTACCTATCTACTAGAGAGAGTGAATAAGAGAAAGAGAGGAGAGGGAAAGAGAAGGGAGAGAGGGAGTAAGAGAGAGACAGGGATCATTCCTTGAGGGTTGTCCTAAAAACTATCTTTAGTCAAAGTGTTTACTGTGGTGGTGAATTTTTGAAATTAATCAGATGAGACAAGATGAGAAATCAGATGAGAAAAACAAATACAAGGAAAATATATCATTCCTATATCCTTATTTCAATATGATGCCATAGAAAAGGATGGTGGTATTTAAAAAAATGTAGCTTAATGTCTTGAGTTAGCACTAAAGTAATATAAGTGTAATTGTACAGTTTTGGTTTTTATTTGACATTATAAAACATTCAGCTCATCATTTATCATTAAAATATGTTCTATGACTTTTAGGATAATACATTAAAAGTGAGTCTCTTGTTTTCATTTATTTGGAGAAACATCCAATCAATTGCCATTTCTGTTTAAAGTTTGCTATCATTTGTAGGAGATGAGTGCCCTCTTCTGGTTCTATAATAAAACTGTTGATCAAATAATGCTACCTCTAGCTGATTCATTTTCCCTTTAGATTCTAATTCCTTTTTGCAGAGGTATTTAATAAAATCATGTGCATTTTGCTCTGTTTTATTCTCCGCCACAAAAACATAACAACCACTCCTTCCTAACAATTATCACTTCTTGTTTTTAATCTTGTTAATCTTTCTCTAGGGCACAATATAAAAGGTTGTCTAATGTTTTTATTCCTTGGGTTAGGGAAACAGGTTTTAAGTATCAGATTTTGAGCAAGAATGTATTATTTTCTTTACCTAGTTTGAAGGAAACAAAAAAAAGAAAGAAGGGCAATGGAGGGAAGGTCGCTACACTTAGCAACTCAAGGCAGTTTTAATTACTTGGGTGATATAATAGGGGGATGCTAAGAACATGCCTTTTTCTCTGTCACACACACATGCAAACCCACCTATCAGATGCCTAAAAATACTTAATTATTATTTTTAATTATTTTTTACTAGTCATTTTTTCACTTATTTTACTCTATGCGCTCTTTCTCTGTGGTAACCCTAAGCGCTTTTCCCTCAGCTGGCACTTAAAGAAAGAAAGAAAAAACCCCCACACGTGAAAAGCAAACAAAAAAATATAGACTGTGAGAGAATAATATTTTTAAAAATATGGATGTGTTTTTTGCTTCTTTTGTCATCTTTCGAATAGCCCCGGATTCCTCTGTCTCTTGCAGCTGATCAACAGTGAGGATCACAGCCAGTTTTGATATGATTGGAATATGCTGTCAAAACGTTGTCGAGTCAGAGTCAAGAATTAGATCTGCAGCAAGCTACCTTTTGAACACATGTATCCCACATAGAAGGCTCACTTTGATATTTAATTAGCAGGTCAAGCTAGAAAGTAAATGGAATTTCCACATTTTGCTCTTAGAACCTAGAATTTAGACTTTTAAATCAGTGATCTGTGTCTATGCAAGGAAAGTTATCTTACAATTTTGAATAGAAAATATACTCACCCTAAGGTATGGTGGGGTTTCTTGCCCAACAAAATAACCTCCTAGGACAATCAAAAGCATCAGATGGTTGTTCACTTCTACTTTTCTCTTTGCTTCTATAAGCAAAATACTGGTGCTAGCAGAAATGGTGTAGGCAAGAAGGGAGAGAGGAATTTATTGGCAACAAAGTTTTAGGCAATAGTGGATAAAAATTCAATTTTTAATGGAAAAATCAGAAAATACATTTTCCATATTTTCCCTTACCAATATTCGTAGATACTTGAGAAGAGCCAATATTGATGAAATCATTTTTAATTTTATGGATTGATTCTCTCAGATTAGAAAATTGAGATAATTATTCTGATAACTCAGATCTAGAGAGAGGGCTTTTCAGAAACAAAACAGAACTGGGATTACCTTGTCTTAGTTCCACTATAAACTGAGACTGAATGAGTATTGTTCTCTTCATTTTATTTAGCAGAAGAGTATTGCTGAAAATCACCCCATATGAAATGAGAATTCACCTGGCTCTGTGCTCTTTAATACTTTTAATTAATCATTTAAGACAAAAAAATCCTGAATTGCTTAGGCTTTTAAAAAATTGGCTATGAATGTCAGAAATCAGAGCAGCAATAGATGGCACTAGAAGATCAAAAGTCTCAGAGGAAAAGCCTGCTTTTCCTTTCCCTCCCAGTCCCCTTCTTGAGTTTGATGGAGGATTGTCTCGGAGTTGGGGGAGGGCTGAGGCTGGAGAGAGAATCACAGCTGCAGAGTTAGGGGTACCTGATTCCCTTGCCTACTTTTCCTGGACGGAATCCTGGAATGTGTTGAGGAAAAGCAAATGGCCAATTTACTACTAAGATTCTGCTCAAGGCACAACATGAACTGTCCCATGTAATTTGAATCAAAAATAAAGGAAGTTCCCCCTGACTTTTATCAGGGGTTTCTGCTGTTTCACTTGCTGCTACTGATAATTGAGGTCTTGTTGAGAGAAAGCTTGATGAACGCATTTATCATTAAAATATTAGTTTTTTTCATAGACAACCCGCAATCACGTAAAAAATGCACATTTTTCAATTTTTTTTTCCCAACAAAGCTGACACAAAACCCTTAAAGCATTTTTTTCTTTCTTTAAACCTGAAATGGAGTCCATCTTATAGCAACGGATTTATTTAATTTATTTTTTATTTTGTAAACCCTTTAAGGCTGAGCCCGCTTGCACAAAACTCGCCTTGCCTCAGCTTGACTAACCCACAGCCATGACTCATCTTTAACAGTGGCAGCTTTTTGAAGCTCATTCCAGCCCTGCTTTTTCCCACAGCTCTCCTAATCCTCTTTCACATGACCATGAAGATGGCCTTTAAATCCAACAGAAGATGTTTCTGACATTTTTTTCAAGGCTATAAAAACTATTTCCAGGTCCAGGAGTGGGGAATGATATGTGGATGTTTGGAGGAAGTCTGTGGTTATCGTTTCTCCTTCCTGCTAGCTACTAGGAAGGATCTTAAAAATCTCAGCATTCTATAAAAATATATCCAAAGAAGAATTGCATTTCCAATACAGTATTTTCAATGGTAAAAAAAAATATTAAGAAATTGGGGCGCCTGGGTGGCTCAGTCGTTAGGCGTCTGCCTTCGGCTCAGGTCATGATCCCAGGGTCTGGGGATCGAGCCCCACATCAGGCTCTCTGCTCTGCGGGAGGCCTGCTTCTCCTTCTCCCACTCCCCTTGCTTTGTTCCCTCTCTTGCTGTGTCTCTCTCTGTCAAATAAATAAATAAAATCTTAAAAAAAATATTAAGAAATCAGTTTCTGAAGATAAATTTTTATTGAATCTGGATTTAGAGAATATTTTTTAAAAAATTGTTTAATGGCTTAGAGAAAGTGTAGAATATTTCAGCTTTATTTTCTCACTAATAAGGATTCGTTTTCTCTTATTTTGTTCTTCTTCCTTTATTGGTGACCAAGAGCAGAACTGACCTACCTAAATGTAAAATTCTGTCACGCATGTGATGCTAAAGAATTTATATTATCAGGGATCATCGTGGGTCATTATCACAGAAACCATAAATCTTTCTTCTCTTCCTCCTCCTTCTCTCTCCCATCCTCCCTTTTCTGTCTTTTTCCTTTCTTTTCTCTTTTCCT
>NW_023270702.1:3696617-3744550 GCF_011800145.1 Mirounga leonina
TTCTTCTTCTTCTTTTTTTTTCTTAACATATATTGCATTATTTGTTTCAGAGGTACAGATCTGTGATTCAACCGTCTTTCACAATTCACAGTGCTCACCATAGCACATACCCTCCCCAGTGTATCTTCTTCTTTTTTTTAACATATAGTGTATTATTTGCTTCAGAGGTACAGGTCTATGATTCAACAGTCTTACACAATTCACAGCGCTCACCATAGCACATACCCTCTCCAATGTCTATCACCCAGCCACCCCATCCCTCCCACACCCCACCACTCCAGCAACTCTCAGTTTGTTTCCTGAGATTAAGAATTCCTCATATCAGTGAGATCATAGGATACATGTCTTTCTCTGATTGACTTATTTATTGACTTTTAACAAAGAAGAGTCATCTTAGAATATATAGAGAAAGTATTCTGTGTTTGAGAGAAGCAGGGAAATTAGGATGTTTTCTACCTATTTTCCAAGTTGGTGTGTTCAAGGAAAAATGTATAAGGATGGTATTACATAAAACATCAGAACTGAGATGGATTCTCCTTTACACATAGAATGAAATTAATTATGCATCAATCTTAAGGAATTGAGTGAAACTAAAGAATTGACTTGAGTCATTATTCCTGTATTAATCATAAGTAATCTGTCTTTGGAATTTCATTGTGCACAGCAACATTACCTGAGATATTTTCCACAGAAAGCTACAGGGACTAGATTTCCTGTTGAGAATTTTTCTAGTCTCCTGACTATGGCATTGGAGGTATTAAACCTCAATATTTCATGCAATAAAATTATGTAGAAAGAAGACTAGGTAAGATTAATCTCAGGAAACAAACTGAGGGTTGCTGGAGTGGTAGGGGGTGGGAGGGATGGGGTGGCTGGGTGATAGACTTTGGGGAGGGTATGTGCTGTGGTGAGCGCTGTGAATTGTGTAAGACTGTTGAATCTCAGACCTGTACCTCTGAAACAAATAATACATTATATGTTAAAAAAAAAAAAAAAGAAGATAGTAGGAAGGAAAAAATGAAAGAGGGGGGAAATTGGAGGGGGAGACGAATCATGAGAGACGATGGACTCTGAGAAACAAACTGAGGGTTCTAGAGGGGAGGGGGTGGGGGATGGGTTAGCCTGGTGATGGGTATTAAAGAGGGCACGCACTGAATGGAGCACTGGGTGTTATATGCAAACAATGAATCATGGAACACTACATCAAAAACTAATGATGTAATGTATGGTGATTAACATAACATAATAAAATTTTAAAAAAAGATTTGAACTAGTAGCTCTAGAAAAAATGAGCTGTCTAAAAAAGATGTAGAGACAGTAGGCGACTTCTCAAAGAATGGAGAAAGAAGAAAATAATAATCCCTTTCCTTGTCTATAATAAAATTCTGACATTTTCTCTTCCAGGTTACTCCAGGAAAATCACGGTGTTTTATAGCAGTAGCCAGAGGCTTCTTATTATAACTTAGTAAATCCTGAAAACAACTTTTCCTTGTCTTTAATGTTATCACAGATTTCCCTTAAAATTATATATTAGAAGAGATTTTTTTAAAAGTCTTGGCCCATCTTTTAAAGGAATTAAGAAGATTCCCAACAAGATTTATAGCTCAGATCCAGAAAATTTTAAGGACACTATAATAAAAATCTATCCTGTCTCCCTAGGTTAAAAAGATTTAATGGTGTACATCAGTGATTGTCAAGTTTTTTACTCCTCACAATGCTTTTTTTAATGGAGTCCAGTGTGCAATATCTTACTCATCCTAGTAAACATATTAGAGGCAAGTGTAATTACTGGCATCTTCCTGTCACTAAGAATAATTATCATATCTACGAAGACAAAGTTTCAAACCTCAATTCTAATTCTGCCCTTCTCTATCTGTGAAACACATCTTCATCATATCTTGCTTTAAAAAAAAAAAATTCACCTAATTCTTGTATTGGAAAGGAATGAGCACGGATATTGGAAGTGGAGAGGAAGAGCAATAATGAGATGTTGTGATTTACAACTGCAAACATGAAGCAGGGTTTTGAATTTTAGCCAGTAGGAAAAATGTGTTCAAAGGAACCGATCAGAGGCAAGAGTGAGCTGAGATGTGGACAGATTGGAAGACAGGAGACAGATTATGGTCCTCATGGAGCATGCTTCGTATTTTCGTGAAAACTGATGAGACTCCACTTGTTAGTTGATTATAAGCATGAGACTGGAATGATTAGACTGAGTTTTAAGTGATTTTTTTATTGGAATATGGAATGGCAGTTGGAAGGGGAAAAGTAATTTCATGGAGGGCAATTAAGAGGACACCTCAGAAATCCAGGTAAAAAGTATTGGAATTGGACTAGGTTGCTGGCTGCAAAGATTGAAACAGTGAAGTTATGTAAAAGATAAAATCAATGAAATGTGGGAAGTGAAGAAGATTATGGCATGGTACATGTTGAGTGTTGAGCTAAGTTGAAGGCATCTAGGTAAAGAAATTGAGTGAGTTACTGGATATCTGCTCTTAAACATTTAGCATAAAAGATAGATCTGGAGACATACATTTAGAAGACAATGCCACACTGGTGTTAATTTATGCCCTCAGCATTTACGAGAGTATGACTGGGATAATTATGATCAAGGCCATGCATACAATCAAGAGTTGGATGAGGCCAGAGTAATGGAGTGGCAGTTCAACTGAGAATTCAACAGGAGGCAGATGACATGAGAATTTGTTCCTACAGAGCCATCCTGGAAGCAGCTTTTTCATTTTTTTAAATTTATTTATTTATCAGAGAGAAAGAGAGAGAGGGAGAACAAGCAGAGGGAGAAGCAGGGTCCCCGCTGAGCAAGGAGCCTGATGCAGGACTCGATCCCAGGACTCTGGGATCATGCCCTGAGCGGAAGGCGGATGCTTAACCGACTGAGCCACCCAGGCGCCCCATGAAGCAGCTTTATATGAAAAGAGTTCTATGTTAGTGAGATGAAACACATGTATTTTTCAATAACCGTAACCTTAGAAGCCCAGGCCAATTTTGGCATTTATTTCACGTGGATGTGCATTACCCTGAAGGGGAAGGATCCTGTCTGCTTTCTGTGGAGGCTGGAGAATCACCAGGTTAGGCTCAGAAGCAGTACAAGTTGCTCTGCCAATGTTGGAACTGTATTTTTGGTAAGTCAGCAACTGTGGCAAATAGGACTTTCTGAATACTTCCTGAATTGTTCTACCTAAACCTCAAGGCAAGAGTAAAGAAAATCTTTTGGGCTGGGTAAGTATTCATGGGTGTATTAACCAAGACTTTTTCAGTTGCAAGTTACTAAACTCAAGCGAAATTAATCTGGGGCACGTGGGTGGCTCAGTCAGTTAAGCATCGGACTCTGGATCTCAGGGTCATGAGTTCAAGCCCCATGTTGGAAAAAACAACAACAAAAACAAACAAACATCAACTTAATCAATACATAGCAGTTTCTGGTGAATGCAGCTGCCTGGGGCTCTCTGATATACAGCAAGGTTGGTCCATTCATCTTGAATATTATCAGAGCCCTAGATTTATATGTCTCTGATTACTTTCTTCCTCAGACAGAATAACATAAGTATTTCCTCATAATAACTCCTTAAGAGAAGTCTCAAGAGAGGGACTCGAGTAGGCCTGGTTGAGAGAATGTTTCTATCCTAAAGCAATTACTATAGCTAGGAGATTATATATTGCTGTGCAGGTCTGGGTTATGTGTATATCCTTTTAACCTAGGGAGACAGCTCCATAGGAAAGAAAGGTTCTGTTATTAGAAGAAAGGAAAAAGGTTTTCTGGACAGGTAGGACATAATTCAAGCCCCTCAAACTGGGATCCTTACCTTAGCCCACCACCCCCTGCTCTGACATGATTTTTCACCACCCTTATCTTCTGTTTGCCCTTCCTTGAATACTCTGAGGTGATCACAGGTCAGGACCTTTAGGGTACTGTTACTTTTGCCAGAAAGCTCTTTTGCAGATCTTTTCACAGTGAAATTTTGCTCAGATTTCATGTCTTCCCATCCAGGATCATTATAATAAAAATGCCAGCAAGGCACTCGTTTTTTAAAAGACATTTTATACTGAACAGATAATAAAATAGTGTGCACTTTATTTAAAACTAACCAACTGCTGATAAGAATATAGATCAGTGCAGCTGTGATTCCACATCAAACCGTAACACTAGGAACTGGGCATTTATTCCGCGCATCATGTGCCAGGCCTGGCAGACGACGATACCCATCTCCACCAGAGCCTCAAAGGAAGCAGTGGTCCCTCCGGCCAAGAAGCCGAGCCGTGGTGGAGAGGGGTCAGCTGGCCGGGCCCCCCCGCTGCTGCCCACGGAGCGCGTGAGCGGGAAGGAGCCGCGGTGCGCATCTCTGGTGCTGCGCGCTCTGCTCCTTCGCGGCCACCGGGGCTGGCACCGCCGCGGAACCATGCTCCGCACCAAAACTGCTCTCCTCTTATCCTCTGTTACCTTCCTAGATTCACACTGTAGCACTTTCAATTTGCGTAACGTCTCCTTTCTCTAAAACACTTAATTCATGAAAACAAGGGCTAGCTAACTCGCTGTATTCTGTATCTAGAACCTAGGTTAGTGTCTGTCACAAGTTGGTGTTTGTGGAATTAATGACCATGAATGATTCACCAGCACGTTTTTTTCACCACCTCTATTGTTTGCTCCTAAAACTTTGAGACGGTTGGCTCAATTCTGCGTTGCAGTTTGCCGGGCTCTCCCTGTTATTCTCATCTCTAATCCCAGAAACCAGTCTACGTGGACACCTGAAGCAACGCTGTTCTTTCTTCTTAAGTGTTCTTGCAATATAGTACTTTATGAAGATGGCGAAACTAGTATTTTGGAAATGGCCTTGTCTATATTTCATAATGAAAATGTCACTTAGGTTATTATACCTATTTATATACAATGAAATACAAGAGACGACTTTATCAGGCATTTGTATCTGTTTCTATAAATACACTTATTGTTGGGAGACATTCTCACCATGGATCTCTTACATTTCTGGACTTCTGTGACTGTATGTTCAAGGATATTTCTTTTTTTTTTAGATTTTTAAAAAATTTATTTATTTGAGGGCGCCTGAGTGGCTCAGTTGGTTAAGCGACTGCCTTCGGCTCAGATCATGATCCTGGAGTCCCTGGATCGAGTCCCACATCGGGCTCCCTGCTCAGCAGGGAGTCTGCTTCTCCCTCTGACCCTCCCCCCTCTCATGCTCTCTCTCTCTCATTCTCTCTCTCAAATAAATAAATAAAATCTTTAAAAAAATTATTTATTTGACAGAGAGAGACACAGTGAGAGAGGGAACACAAGCAGGGGAAGCGGGAGAGGGAGAAGCAGGCTTCCTTCCGGCTGAGCGGGGAGCTTGATCCCAGTACACTGGGATCAGGGCCTGAGCCGAAGGCAGACGCTTAACGACTGAGCCACCCAGGCGCCCCAAGGATATTTCTATAGTAAATAGCTGTGGAAGAGAGAGCAGAGGGCAGGGTTGTTGTCTGCTCAGTATAATAAAAATAATGTCTCCCTTTGGACAAAAAATGGGCAGATTTCCTGGCAGCCCATTATGAAATATTGAGGTTTCATAAATTCAGGATTTCTCAGCTGTGACACAAATCCACTGAGTGCATAAGATCCACCTGGGCTTCTCTGCATCATCCCTATGGGAATTGAGGGGCAAGAGACTATAGTACAAACAGGAAATTCATGCTGCTTGCTGTTCCATGAGTAATATGTCTTTTGTCTTTGACCTAGTAGGCTCATGTCTTCTGCCAGCATCTGTGAAAATGTGGCAGGCTAGCTTGTCTGTTTACAAGTAGTCTCAAACCCATTATAGTTCTTGATACTTATTTTTAATATCAGCTTCTAGGCCCTTCTAGTCCCTACATGCTAATGAAGTGCTGAGACAGCCTTAACCAAGGTTAGAGTCATTGATTCATTCTGCATCCCTCTTGGCACGGCTCATCCCATTCAAATCTATGCATGGCTGTCTAGCTTCAGAGACCTAATTCTTTAATCACTGCTTCTAATTCATAAAATAGCTTCACCATGCTTTATCTCTGCCTACCTAAGCATATATAACCTACGACAATATTCTTTTATAAGGATGGTGATGGTGGTGGTGGTGGTGGTGGTGAACTTTTTGGTCTAGTGGTGCATTCAATGAACTCTGAAAATGGCAGAGGTTTTAAAAACTATTTTGTTAGAAAACATCTTTTCTGCTTTATAGAGTAGTTGAAATAGATTACCACTTTGCACTTAACACCATTAAACTCTACTACCCCTCCACCAAACCAGCATTTTAAATTTTTACAGTTTAATTACTTAATGCCCAATAGTGTGTGGGTTATAGTTGCATCCCTCGTTCTCCCTTTCTATCATTTGATCAAAAGACATTCAGGAGTTCCATTCATAGTATTTGATATTATTATTATGGTTGCTGTTGTTAATATTCCTGTTTTCCCTTCTCAAATGTCCCTATCATACTAAGATAACTATTTATAATTTAGTATTCCATTCTCCTCTCTGCAGACCTCTCATAATCAGTTTCTCAGTAGACAAACCGAGTGTAATTAATAAGGAAGCATGGTTGGGTGTATGCGGGGGAAGTGAGAGGCTGCTTTTATTTAAATTCATGTCTTCTCAAACTGTCACCACACATTGCTTACCTGTTCTGTAAATATTAAAAAAAAAATCATTGTTTAAGATTACTCAATCATTGTCTATATTGCATAAAAATGAATATTTTATGGCCAGCTTTTTTGTTTCCTTATTCTTTTGAAGAAGATATAGGATTCATACCCCACCCCCACATAACTCTTGTTATGCCTATGAAATAGAGTATTTAAATTAACAACCATTAAACCATGGTCTCCCTGATACACTAACCTGATGTTGGAAGTGTGTATGTTCAAATCAGCTTAAGTCTGTGGTAGCTACTTCCTTCTATTGGAATGACATCCAATCTGCAAATGATCAATGGTGTCACTGCATTGTTAATATGATTTTACTATTAAGACAACAGAAATAGCTGAGTGTGGATATCTCAGAGAATTAATCAGGCTGAAAGTATAGCATTTGGGTTAACATTGCTCAGTCAGAAACTATAGGGACAAAAGGAGCACCTCCCTTCAAAAGTAGTTAATCAAACAAGTAGTGGTTGCATACAATGTGAATTTTAGTTTCTAAGGAGATCAGGTAATGGTAACTTCCCCAGACTTAGTTCAGTCAACCACACTCTAATTGGTAGTAGAGTCTACTCAATAAACAAGAAATCGTGTTGTCATGTGAAAAAGGTACTCCAAATTAATTTTTCAGTCATGTATATTGAAGTACAATTTTTATAAAGTAAAATTTACCTTACTTTGTATATAGTTCTATGTTTTTCACAAATGATACTATTGTTTAAAAATTACCACAGTTTGGATATAGAACATTTCCATTACCTCAAAAAATTCCATTATACCTTTTATTACTGATAATACCTTCTGTTATGTCCAGCCTTTGCAACCAATGACTTGTTTTCTGTCTTTATAATTAAGTCTTTTTGAGATTTTCTTATAAATGATTTCTTCCATTTAGGATATTATATTTGAAACCTATTCATGTTGTTGCATATTGCAGTAGTTTTTTTCCTTTTTATTAGTAAGTGCTATTCCATTTTTTGTATATATGCACCACACAATATGTTTATTTATTTTGGTTTTCTTGGATATTTTTCTGTATGGGTATCCAGTTTTTTCTGCATCATTTAGTGAAAAGAATTTCCTTCCTCCATTTTTATTGCCTTGGCACCGTTGCTGAAAATCAGTTGAGCTTGTAAGTAAAGATCTATTTTTGGTCTCTCTATTCTGTTACATTCATCTAAACGTCTTCTGTTGCCAATTCCACAAGTTCCTGATTATTGAAGGTTTATAGGGAGTCTTGAAATCAGGCAGTTTACATTCTCTTTTTTTTTTTTATTTTTTACTTTTATTTTTTTTATTGTTATGTTAATCCCCATACATTACATCATTAGTTTTAGATGTAGTGTTCCATGATTCATTGTTTGTGCATAACACCCAGTGCTCCATGCAGAACGTGCCCTCCTCAATACCCATCACCAGGCTAACCCATCCTCCCACCCCCCTCCCCTCTAGAACCCTCAGTTTGTTTTTTAGAGTCCATCATCTCTCATGGTTCGTCTACCCCTCCAATTTCCCCCCCTTCATTCTTCCCCTCCTGCTATCTTCTTCTTCTTTTTCTTTTTTCTTAACATATATTGCATTATTTGTTTCAGAGGTACAGATCTGAGATTCAACAGTCTTGCACAATTCACAGCGCTTACCAGAGCACATACCCTCCCCAGTGTCTATCACCCAGTCACCCCATCCCTCCCACCCCACCCCCCACTCCAGCAACCCTCAGTTTGTTTCCTGAGATTAAGAATTCCTCATATCAGTGAGGTCATATGATACATGTCTTTCCCTGTTTGACTTATTTCGCTCAGCATAATACCCTCCAGTTCCATCCACGTCGTTGCAAATGGCAAGATCTCATTCCTTTTGATGGCTGCATAATATTCCATTGTATATATATACCACATCTTCTTTATCCATTCATCTGTTGGTGGACATCTTGGCTCTTTCCACAGTTTGGCTATTGTGGACATTGCTGCTATAAATATCGGGGTGCACGTACTCTTTCGGATCCCTACTTTTGTATCTTTGGGGTAAATACCCAGTAGTGCAATTGCTGGATCATATGGTAGCTCTATTTTCAACTTTTTGAGGAACCTCCATACAGTTTTCCAGAGTGGCTGCACCAGCTTGCATTCCCACCAACAGTGTAGGAGGGTTCCCCTTTCTCCGCATCCCTGCCAATATCTGTCATTTCCTGACTTGTTAATTTTAGCCATTCTGACTGGTGTGAGGTGGTATCTCATTGAGGTTTTGATTTGGATTTCCCTGATGCCGAGCGATATTGAGCTCTTTTTCATGTGTCTGTTGGCCATTTGGATGTCTTCTTTGGAAAAATGTCTGTTCATGTCTTCTGCCCATTTCTTGATTGGATTCTTTGTTCTTTGGGTGTTGAGTTTAAGAAATTCTTTATAGATTTTGGATACTAGCCCTTTATCTGATATGTCATTTGCAAATATCTTCTCCCATTCTGTCAGTTGTCTCTTGGTTTTGTTGACTCTTTCCTTTGCTTTGCAAAAGCTTTTTATCTTGATGAAGTCCCAATAGTTCATTTTTGCCCTTGCTTTCCTTGTCTTTGGCAATGTTTCCAGGAAGAAGTTGCTGCGGCTGAGGTCGATGAGGTTGCTGCCTGTGTTCTCCTTTAGGATTTTGAAGGACTCCTGTCTCACATTGAGGTCTTTCAACCATTTGGAGTCTATTTTTGTGTGTGGTATAAGGAAATGGTCCAGTTTCATTCTTCTGCATGTGGCTATCCAGTTTTCCCAACATCATTCTCTTTTGTTGTTCTTTCTTCAAAATTTTTATAGGTATTCCAGGCATTTCCATTTCTATTTGAGAATCAGCTCATCAATTTCTACACAAAAAACCTGTTGGAATTTTGACTGAGATCAATTTTGGAAAATGGACAACTTTACAATATTGTCCTCCAGTCCATTACCATAGTGTCTCTCTCTTTATTTAGGATTTAACTTTAATTTCCCTTAAAAATGTCTCTGCTTTCCTTTGTAGAAGTTTGCACCTATTTTGTTAAAGTATCTCCAAATACTCTAAGTTTTTGTTTATCTGAAAATGTATATATTCTGTCTACCTATGTGAAAGATATTTTCACTGAATATAAAATTTTCTATTGACATTTTTCTTTTAACAGTTTATACCTATCTTTTTATTTTTATTTCATCTCATTTGGCTGATCAGAAGTCAGCGTTTATTCTTATCGTTCTATATATGCGTAACGTTTTCCTTCATATTCTTTTAATATTGTTTCCTTTAGCTTTGACTTTCAATAATTTGTCTATGATTTGTTCCAGTTTGTGTTTAACTTTCTGTCCAGTTGACATCTAGCTAACTAGATGTCTAATTTGATATTTTTCAAAATATTTGAAAAATTCTTAGCTGTTTAAAAATATTGTTTATTTTATTCCACCCACTTCTGGTCATACATACAGACATACACACGAAATAGCAACCACATTTAGAGAAGTGTGGTTCTATGATTTACCAGCTATGCAGCATTGATTGAGCTCATTGACTATATTTACCTATTTCTTCGTCTATAAAATGGATAAAATAACAGAACTTAAACTTACTTAAAATTGTAATACCATTTAACATACTCATATAGTACTTACTATGGTCTAACAGGTATTCAAAGTTCTTTAAGAGGATTATCTCATTTAATCTTCATAACAACACTGTAGGGTAGAAATTACTATTATTAATCCCGTTTAGTAAATGAGGTAATTTACCCAAGGCTAAACTGGTAGCACGTGGCAGACATATGATTTGAATCAGGCATTTTGGCTTCAGAAGCCAGAGTCTTGATTACCATATTATATTGCTTATGAATGAATTAAACATGTTACACATTTAGAACAATACATGTCACACTCACAGTATGAAATACATTTCAGCTTTTATTATTAACATATGTATATTTTAAATTTACTGTTGGATCCACTGTATTTATATAAAGGCTTTCTAAAACTTGGAAGATTAGAGTGTATAGGATTTGAATTTTAGTGAAAGAATCTGTAGTCTAGCAAAATATTTCCTCAGTACCCTGTGGGTCGTCAGGCTGTAAGGAGGGCAAGCCTGAAGTGCCTTCATGGATTTGTGCCTTGTCAAAGGCCAGCTGGGTGTGCGGCACTCGTCTGATTGATAAGCACTGATTGATATGCACAGTCAGTGCACTGTTATATTTAGCTGAAAGTTAGTCAAAAAGAATGCAGTCTAGTGTAGGGATTCAGTGAATCTGCAGAAACTCAGGACCTCATCATTAGGACGTTTAAGAGTGAAAACCAATTCTTCCAGAACCAACAGCTATAGCAAGACAATGAGTGAAATCAAGCAGGGGAAGGTTATATTTACAAGCTATGTTGCCATTCCTGTTTTTTCTAATAATATCTTTTGCCTTTTAAAAAATATTTGTCAAATAGAAATACATTTGGGTTAAATGGAAACAAACAATTTTAGTACAAAGTGTGGAAAAGAGAAAAGAAAACTCTGTTAAGAGGACTTATTCTGGTGAAATTTGATTATTAAAAAATGATCACAATGTCCCCAACTCTAATGATTTCTCTCTCTTTTGTGTGTTCTCCTCTTTCTTATCTGAAGTAGCAGGGATTTGGCATTCAGGGGATTTATACTAAGCATGTAAACCTTTTGCAACTAAGTTGTTTTTATGCTGATTTTTCAATTACGTTGACTTTCTTCACCACTTAAGTTAGATGCCTTAAATTTGCTCTTTGCTTGTCCTCACAAATGCTTGTGTACTTCAGTAATATTGTATTTTTCATAAGGAAAACTGTCTTTTTGTCTGTAAGCAAAACAAATCTCAAAATCTACCAGCATCAATGTTGGCGTGGTGTGGTAAGTGGTCCTAGCATTTATTTGGGAGTTTGAAATTTTGATTTCTAATCTTTCACATGTTTGGCTTCTTATATGACTCGGGGACAATTATACTCCCATGACTCCATTTGGCTTCTTATATGTCATGTGTCCTCATTTACAGAAATTTGCAGTTCTTTCATTCATAAAATGAGAGACCTGTGATTAGAATATCATCTTCAGGTTCTTTATTAGTGAAGTGATTCTACTTCAGGTTTAGCATTCTTTGCCATCTAGATTACCATCATATGGAGATTAGATAGTGTATCCTTTACATCTTTAAAGAAAATCCTCTATATCATGAGCCATGACAGATGATTGTTTGAATAATCAATAATTAGTTATTTTAGCATATGTCTTGGTTTGGAAACGTTATAGAATAATGAGATGAGACCTTTAGATTCATTTCATACTTGCTATTTGAGCATACATGTTAGGTATCATAGATATTTGAGGTTAAATCAGAGAAATTACAAGCTTAAGACATAATGGTTGTGGGGGGTGATACCCTGAAGTATTTTGCAAATGAAATTTTTATGCTGGTCATGTTTCTTTTTTCCTGTGCTATTACTTAAAGAAATGAGGATCTTCAAACAACAATCCACAAAGTAATGTGCAAAAAGAAATAAAAGGGCAATTTTCACACATTCAAATCAGATTTTATTTTAATTTTTGGCTTTCTGCCAAATTTCTAAATGTACTAATCTAAAAAGCTAGTTTTTGTTTTTAAGGTCTATGTCAATAAAACTCTTCAAAAGACTTTTTATTCAAATACTTCAATTGGACAATTCTTTGAGTTTCTAAATTTCCATTCAGCATCACTCTGTATTAACACTCTTTTACTCGACTCTAACTCTTGTTTTATTTTATTCATTAGTTCATTCATTTTTCAAGATGCACTTACAGGGGCGCCTGGGTGGCTCAGTCGGTTGGGCATCTGCCTTCGGCTCAGGTCATGATCCCAGGGTCCTGGGATCGAGCCCCTCATCGGGCTCCTTGCTCTGCGGGAAGCCTGCTTCTCCCTCGCCCTCTGCTGTTCCCCCTGTTTGTGTTCCCTCTCTCTCTGTGTCAAATAAATAAAATCTTAAAAAAAAAAAAGATGCGCTTACAAACTTATTGTAGAACAATTATTTATTTTATAGAGAGAAAGAGAGTGCAAGGGGGAAGGGGTACGGGAAGAGGATCCCAAGCAGACCCCATGCTGAGCCCGGAGCCCTATGAGAGGCTTGGTCTCAGGACCCTAAGATCATGACCTGAGTCAGAGTCAAGAGTCAGATGCTTAACCGAATGAGCCGCCCATACGCCCCTGATTTGCTTAAATTAAATCAATTTAGGATTCTGTCACTTGTAATCCAGAAGTTCTAATAAAAACTGCTACATACATGGTTATGTTACAAGAAAAATAGAAAGTTCATCTTGTCTCCTCCAGTACAACTATATACATATATAGGAATGCATAAAGGGAGAGTTTCTTTTCTCATCATACTTATTTTCTTTTAAATTCTCCCCACGTCATTGTGTATGGTGTTAGAGAATGGTCGAGTTTCATTCTTCCAAACTGTGGAAAGAGCCGAGATGCCCTTCAACAGATGAATGGATAAAGAAGACGTGGTCCATATATACAATGGAATATTACTCAGCCATCAGAAAGGATGAATACCCAACTTTTACGTCAACATGGATGGGACTGCAGGAGATTATGCTAAGTGAAATAAGTCAAGAACAGGAAGTCAATTATCATATGGTTTCACTTATTTGTGGAACATAAGGAATAACATGGAGGACATTAGGAGAAGGAAGGGAAAAATGAAAGGGGGGAAATTGGAGGGAGAGATGAACCATGAGAGACTATGGACTCTGAGAAACAAACTGAGGGTTTTAGAGGGGAGGAGGGTGGGGGGATGGATTAGCCCGGTGATGGGTATTAAGGAGGGCACGTACTGCATGGAGCACTGGGTGTTATATGAAAACAATGAATCGTGGATCACTACATCAAAAACTAATGATGTATTGTAAGGTGACTAACATAACATAATAAAATAAAATTAAATTAAAAAAAAATTTCCCCACATCAATAACACATATCTCTGTTGATCCTAACACTTCAAACAGGACATGAAGATAAAGTTTAGTATCAGTAATTGATATTGCATTGTAATTTGATATTTTTGTAAATTTTTCAAAAACTTAGGAAATATACCTTGACTTTTCTGTTTTCTTTTACTACATGCTTTCTGATTTTTGTGCACCTCTTCATTCATTAATATCTCCAGCAGAGGATTGTCGTGACAAAAGAGATACAATCCTATTTGGTCCCTTTGTTACTTACTATAGGCTCCAATAAAAGATTTGGAGCTTGAGGCTATTGGGGCCAGTGAATGTTTGTAAATAACTATGTATTTCAGTTTTTCACGCACTTGATTACAATTGGAAATTGAAGGTAGGCAGAAATTTAGGATTGTGGATTGTAATAGCAGATATTCCTACTCCTAAAATACTCCCAGACTATAGTAGCATGTATTAGTTTGCTATGGCTGTGGTAACAAAATGCCACAGACCTGGTAGCTCAAATAATAGAAATGCCTGAGATCAAGGTGGCAGCAGGGTTATTTCTTCTGAGGCCTCTCTCCTTGGCTTATAGATGGTCATCTTTTCTCTGGGTCTCCACAGTTTTTCCTGTGTATGTGTCTTTATCTTAATACCCTCCTATATAATGACTGCAATTATATTGGATTAAGACCTACTCTAACAGCCTCATTTTAACTTAATTAGCTCTTTAAAGACCCTATCTCCAAATACAGTCATATTCTGAGGTAAGAGGGTTAAGACAACGATATAGGAATTTGGGGAGATATAATTCAGTCCATAACCTTGCATAACACAAATTCATTTCTCAGATCAAATGTTCCCTCCTCAGTAGGCGCATTCACTTGATTTTCAGTCAGAGCACCCTGTTTAATTTCCTCATAGCACTGAAATTATCTTGTGTGTTTATCTGATTGCTTGTTTATTCTGTCTTCTTCACAAGAGGACAGAGACCTGTGGGACTGGTCCACTGCTGTATACCTAGCACCTAGATCAGTGATGGCATATAGTAGGCTTTCAATAAATAATTGTCAAAATAAATAGCATTACTTATAAGACAAAGATTCAAAATGCTTTTACTACAGAAATGATATTTTGAAAAAAATTATTTGTCTCAAGCTTCAAGAAATGTTGTCATATATAAGAAAAATTTAAAACAAATCTCTTTTTCAAATGTTTATATAAGAATTTATAGAAGTCTTTCAAATATTCTAGCAAATTCTGAAATATAGATTGAAAGGAAAACATATTTTAAAAGTAGTAGAACACGTAATAGTTCTGCTAATTTTAGTGTATGTGGATTAGTAAATGACTGCAATAGGAAGTTTACGTCTGACTTCACAGCAGGCCATAAGGCTTAATTGAAATTTATAAAAGACTCATTTTTCTTAGTAATCACACAAAGAGAACTTAATCATTACTCTTAATCTCTATTTAAAAATTGTCTTTGTAAGCAGAGCATAAATTTTACTCACATGAATTTTTGAATCATATGAAAGAAAAATTTTCTGAAAATGGACATTCATGAAAGAATTGTTGAAGAACAGGCAGAAGGTATGACTTCCCAGCATTAGTGTGCCTTTGGTTGGTCCTGCTGTTTCCAGTACAACAGATTTAAAAAGTCAAGGAGTGAAAATTCAAGAGGTTGGCCCATAGTAACCTAAACACATGTGGTAGCATTAGAAATGTCATCCAGATTGAAGCTATAATTACTCAATCATGTTACAGTCCAAGTATTACGTGCTCATGAATATTGAATGTTGTTACTTGGATAGCACTCTGAGCCAACAGACTAGGAAATACTATCATGAAGGTCACCAAGTATTTTGGCCAAAATACAGTTTCCAGAATTCAAATTTTGTGTTGGTAAGGGGCCAGGGATAGAACGAGTAGCTTCACTTCACTTTTCTCTCCTTTTTCTCTGCCTTCTAAGGTATTTCTTCCTGTATGGCTTAATCTACCCTTACCCTTGTCTTCACCAGGGCTCTGCTGGTTGTAAGTGGCAGGAACCTGACTCAAAATGGCTAAAGCAAAAGGGAGTATGATTAGATGACTTAACTGGAGGAGACAAGGATGACTAAAACCAGCAGCTCAGATGATGTAATTAAGACCTACCTCCTCTCTCTCAACTCTGTTTCTTTCCTTATGGCAAACGTTCCAAGGATCTAAGTGGCAACTTCCAGAAGTTCCAGTTTTATGTCATCATCCTGTTTGTACTTTTAGTGAGAATATTTTCTCTTCCTAATACCTCACACAAAATATGTGGAATTGGATCTCATGGACTCTGGTTTGTTACATGACTCTTCTTGAACCAATCATTCCATAATACATGACACAGCCCTATAGGAGGCACGTGGGCTAAGAGGGAGGTGAGGTAGATTCCAAATGGAAAACCACAGTGCTGTCACCATAAATAGTGGAAATGGATGCCAAGCAGTCAAATCCTTGACTGTCCCCGAAAAGGCCCTTTACTATCGAATGTATGGTGAATCTGATATGAAACATTTAAATGAATTGAACTTTAACAATGATGTTTTTGGAACGATGTGGCCTACTAATTCCATATTTGACCTCTTTGTATTGTCCACTGCCTTATATTACATTTGTTTATGAACTTGACTTTCTATATTATGAGCATCTTGAAGACAGTAACTTTATCATCTTTACCACCATAATTCCTCCAATATCCAGCATCAGAATTCAATACATTTTCAATAACTGCTAACCTAATGACTTTTTAAATCAATCTTTCTGTTATTATGAAGATAGGGAAAACACAATGGGCACTAGGAAGTTCAAATTAATCAATTTCCACCTTGTTAATAAGCAATGTTGTATAATATTTGGATCAGCTCCTCCTTTTTTAAGGATTTCTTTAAAATAAATGGTGGGAATACCTATGGACATGCTCTCTCTCCTTGGAGTATTCTACAGCAATATTGTGGGCAGTAGAATGCATATTTAAGGGAAACTAGCAGAGGATAGATACAAATATCTGGAGATACTGACTCCAAAAATAAAGACAATGCCCTTTCTGTAAAGATTACTATACCTTTTCATTTCCAACTCTGAATAAATTAATAATACCCATCTCTTTCTCCTCTGTTTTCTCTTCTTGCCTCATTGACCTCTTATTAAAATAATGATGTTACATTTAAGATTATCACACACATAAGTTCTCTTATCACCTTCTATGCAGCATAGGACTGCTTTTTGATAGTTTTGTCTTGTCACTTGACATTGTTTGACAAAGGAAGAATACTGAAGAAAGCTCTAATAATACCCACTACTGAGCTCTAATAATATCCATTCATTTGTTTAAAATGTTTATTAAGTACCTACTCTCTATAGGCTCTGGGGCTACAAGCAGAAATACGATATAGACACTGTGCTCTGGGATCATGAACCTGCATTAGAATAAAAGACATGTAAAAATATAGTGTTGCATTGTATGTCCTTTTTTTTTAAAAAAAGATTTTATTTACTTATTTGATAGAGAGACAGCAAGAGAGGGAACACAAGCAGGGGGAGTGGGAGAGGGAGAAGCAGGCTTCCTGCCAAGCAGAGTCTGACGTGGGGTTTGATCCCAGGACCCTGGGAGCATGACCTGAGCCGGAGGCAGAAATGACTGAGCCACCCAGGCGCCCCTGTAGGTCCTTTTTATAGGACCATTTCAAATCCAACACACTAAATGGTAAAACATACACTAGGCATCAGGAGATAGTAAAACTATCAGGGGAAGAAATTTCTTTCAAGGCAGTAAGAGGGAAGAGAGAAATGAAGAACTTGGCAAAATCATTAGTTTGATCATCACACATTTCCCTGGAGCATCGATGGAAAATTAATCCCAACAAGAAAATTAGAGTGCAGCCAATGTTTAGCATGTATCAGTGTACATAATCTGGATCATGTCTTTCCTTCCCACTAGCCATGCATCAAGGAAACATGTCTTTCCTTCCCACTCGCCATGCATCAAGGAACCAAAGGAAGAGAAGAACCATTTAGATCTCAGTGGTTGAGGGGCATTTCTGTAGCTCTCACCCTCCCTGATTCTCCCATTGCAGAAGTTAACACACTTTCTATTAGTATATCTTAGGGTGGGGAATTACAGACAATAAAGATGCAATACTCAGCTTACTGATCTCAGCATTCTTTCACATTCCTAAGATATGTGACAAGGGAAGGATATAGGACAAGAGAACATTTACACTAACTTGGCTTCTCCGTATAGGGGACTGGATGCTTGTGTCTTTTGTGCTAATTGTTCACGATATCTTATAAATATGGCACCTCCAGTTTTCTTCAGAAATCTTTCCATTTGCCATTGGATGTAGTCTCAACAGGATTTTTCATCAGGGACTCATATCTTTCCCCTGGCAAAAGGGTAGGGTCCTGACCCAACCTAGGCCAATCATGCACAACTTGTAGAATTTTAAACTGTGTAAAAGGTGGTTCAAGATCTGAAAGAAGTTGAAGCTAATTCATATTGATGACAGCACCTTGAGAAAAGACAACTGGTATTTATATGTCAGGAAATGTTTTGGTCCCAGTACTTTCAGAAGCTTGATGCTTCAACTTCTTAGGGGCACCCACATCAGTCATATATAAAATTATCCAAGGATAGTTTCTAAAGACTGCACCTTTTTCACTCATTCTACTTTTTGTGCCTTTTCTTCTTTACCTCATACTTTAAGACTTAGTGCAAATGATGACCTCTATGAAAACTTCTTAATGCTGGTTTTCCTCAGAATACATTATTCTCCAAACCCCTTGCTCTCGTGTCATTTTTTAATATTCCTCTCTTATGTCTTTCACACTATATAACTGTGATTAGTTAAGTATGTGGATAGTGAGTTCTTTTCAGGGTGGTTAATGCATCTTTATAATTTTTGTAACTTCTATGTATCTCATAGAGCTGTTCATATAGTGAAAAGACATAAAGGTTGTACATACATGTTTTTATAAGATTATATATATTTATAAGATTATATATTTTTATAATAATTTATAAAATTATAAAAATTATATTTTATAATTATATATTTATATATTAATTTATAATACATAAATTTATATATAAATATATAATTATAAATATGTAAACTATAAATGTAAATACATGTTATACAAAATATATAAATATATATATATCTGTGTGTGTGTGCAGAATAAGTATGTGAATCATGTGTCTCCAAGTGACAGGGGGCTATTTTCCCATATTGTTCTTTAAACTGAAATCAGAAACTAATCTGAAGTAAATGTAATTACCCTTCTCACCATTATAACATTTTGCATTTACAAAGCTGTGTGGGTTATCTGAATAAACACAATTATGAAGTCTGAAAAATAAGTAGGCATTGGCTCAAGAAAGAGTAGATGTTTAGAATATTTAGTTTCCAGTGAGGGTAGCTAGTATTTTTCAGAGTTCTACAGATTTCAAAGAAAAAAAATATGAGGCTTCAGCTAGCCTCATTCTATCTTGTGATAACTTATTTATAATTTATACCCTGCCTACTTCCAGAATATGAATTTTGAGATTCCTTAAAATAAAAACGTACCTAAGAGAACTGAATAAATCTAAAAAAAGAAATCACAAAATCATTAAACTTGGGAAAAGAGTTTCTTCGATAATTTAAGTTTAAGCCTCTTGCACCAACAAAAATGGAAATGTGATGGTTTGTAAAGTTCCATCTGCTTACCCAAAACTACTGTAACATTATGTGTCAACTATACTCAAATAAATATTTCTAAAAGAAAGTACATAGTTATTGACTGACTTATGAATGTTTGACTTTAAATTCTTAATATTTACCACAAGACTTTTTAGTAGAAGGTCTGGAGTAACACAAAAGGCATTTCCTAGCCTTCTAGTTGTACAATTTAAAATTCAATGACAAAAAAATCAAAAATCAAAAACTAAAATAAGACAAAATTCAGTGACTATAGTGCAGAAGAGCACCAGAAGTGCAAACCTTGTTGGTGTTTCTTTGATATTTATTTTTAACAAATAAATTGTTGGTGTTTATTTAAAAATGAACCATATTCTAAGGTTCATATCATATCTTTTTTATTTTCTTTTGGGCACATTCATCTTCACATTATAGAATTAAAAACAAGTGGAAATCTAGCCAACAGAAACAACAATCCTGTATCAATAATTTTACTAAGCTGAGAACCAGGTCATAAAATTATAGCAACATAATTAAACAATAAAATATTACTACCTATATCCACAGTAAGTGTTTATATCTATCTGTTAACCTATCTATCCGTATCTCACATATATACATATTTTTAAAGATTTTATTTATTTATTTATTTGAGAGAGAGAGCACAAGCAGGGAGAGGCAGAGGGAGAGAGAAAGGGAAAAGCAGACTCCCTGCTGAGCAGGGGCTTGATTCCAGGACCCCAGGATCGTGACCTGAGCCGAGACAGATGCTTAACTGACTGAGCCACCCAGGAGCCCCACACGTATATATTCTTTGAATACATAAATTAAAAGCAAAGTACAGTAAAGGTCATTACATGGGAGTCAATGTTAGCATATTTGAGTAGAAACTATTCTTTAAATTGATATCCGTACATTGGTTTTGGTAGAAGATACTTTGGGTTGCTCAACCCAGATTCTTTCCACTGGGCCACTGCACTCATGTTTTCATCTCCAGAGAAATGCCCTTGGCCTGGATATGCTTGGGAGATTACAATATTCCTCTCCTCACAAGACCAATGTCTGGCATATGTAGGGCACAAGGGGTAAAAGAGCCCGGCCCTTGTTTTTCAAGGCAGGGCAACTCTGCTGGGCAAACTGCAATATATATACATATACTCCGGGACTCCTGTTCTCCTCAGTGCATTAGGCCAGGTCTAGACTTGATGAGAGACCACATCCTTGCTCAGTCCCTTCCTTTTACCTGGCCTGTGTAATCCCTCAGAGTGTTTTTCCTCTTGAGTGTGTCCTCAATAAATTACCTGCACCGAAGTCCCTGCCTTGGGTTCTGCCTCTAGAGAACCTGTTCCAGGACCATTCGGGATAATGTGCTGTATTATGTGTTTTAAAGTTGAAAATCTTACTTAAAGCATAAACTTTCAATACCTTGCTGCAGTCGCCGTACTTTTGCAATCCAGGTAGACTGAAAGCAGGCAAATTCCATCAGGCGTGATATCAGGTATGTACTACCTGCTGTATAAAGCTCTCTTCTTGGAAAGAATCGAAGGTAATAGTAGTATGAGTAGTCATCAGAATAGTGTAGTTTTTACCCCACTTTTGTATCGAGTATTTCTTTCCTAATAAAATACAGATTTGGTTCTTCAATTTGAAATCCATTTTTTTAAAATCTATATACCTATGAGTAAGTGACATATAATTTTGCTACACTCTTAACTAGCACTCCCTATAACTCACATGCATAGCAAATAGGAACTATTTAATCACAAATATCTTTTTCTGCAAATTTGGTGAAATAGCCTAGCCATGGATATTTAGAGACTTAGTCCTAGCCTAGGTCGTCATCATTTTCCTTTCTGCAACACTGATGCTTTTAGAGGAAATCTGTAGACAACATTTTAAAAATTATTATTGCTTAATTTAAGTAATCTCTACACCCAGTGTGGGGCTCAAACGACCTGGAGATCAAGAGTCTCATCCCTTCTGCTTAGCCAGCCGGGTGCTCCTACAACAATATTTTTTAAGTCCAGATTCAAATGTGCTAAAATACTGATTTATTTTTGTTCTAATAAGTCTGTTAACTTTTGCATCTTTGAACATTGCTTTGTTGCACTCCTCCCCCTGCTTGTACAACTTGGTATCTGTACATTCTGCTGTTACTGCACTGCAAGAATTTGTCTGCCTCTACATCTAAAAGTACCCTCTGTTGTAGCCTTCTGTGCTCCCTCCTAGGGCTGTGTGCAGTGTTAGCCTCTCAAAACTGTACCCTTGCTGGCCACCTGCTTGAAGTATCCTTGTGTCTTAATGGACTCCACCTTAGAAGCAGTGACTATATCAATAACTTCATTGATCATCTCTCTAGTCTTAGTTGACCACCCCATTTAGATTGACTGATAGCCTCAAGACCAATATTAACCATCCTCACCATTACACCTTTTCAATTTCTCTGTCCTTTAGGCCTCAGTAATCCCTTTCTGTATATTGTGAAAGTCTACTTATTCTGCCTTCACAAGAATACTTTTGGAAGTATTCTTCCATGGTTTTTCCTTGTCTTCCCCCCACCCCCCGCCAGAGTTGTACAAAAAGGAGAGAAAAAGTAAAATTGAGACTCATACTGAAATTCCTTTTTAATATGTATTTAGTTAACAATTACCACAGAAGTAATAGTAATAGTTGCTAGGCACAGGGATACAGAGATATCCATAAAAATATTCTTAACTTTTGAGAGTTTAATTTCAATGAGAACATTCCTACTTAATATTTATACAGTTAATTAAATAGTTAATGTTTGATGGGGGTAGGAAAGACTACATAGAAAAGGATGTTCCTCTACTGATGGAAAATTTGGAGCTAGGTACACAGACAAAGTGACATGAACTGGATCTTGAAGGACAAGAATATTTTTTATGAAACAGATAAAAAAATGGGAATAGGAAATTCAGAGTAGAGACTGACATGTTCAAAGGCACAGAAGAATAACAGAACATAGATTAAAAACTGTGGGACTGTACCAGATGGGGATGTAGTAAGACACGGGGAAGGGAATTTAGCAAGATGAAACTTGAAAGGTAGGTTAACTTGTAATGTTCTTGAATCTTCTACTATTGGCTTTGGACCTTTTTTTATGGATGAGAAGTAGGCAACTTTTGTGCAAGTGAGAAAAATCAGAAAACATCAAAATCCTTATGGGCCACATTTTTTTTTTCCAGTTCAAGTTGAAAATAACTTTGAGTCTTATGGGATGTGCTGTGTATGTATGTGTGTGTATATATATATATGAATATATATATCTTCACAAGCTTTGTTACTTATTTTGATGACTATATCAATAAGATAATTAGTATTCAGTTTTAGTCACTGAAACATTAATATGTGGATGCATTTATGAATTAGCAGTACAAAACAGCTTTCCAGTGTTTGATACTTCACATTTGTATAATACTGTCAAGAACATAAAGCTCATATGTATTACTTTACCTTATTTTGAAAACCACTCTAAGATAGGTATTGCCATTACCTCTATCCAACAGAAAAAGTGAGGCTCAGAGAGTTTTACCCAAAGTCATATAATGATTTAACAAAAGAACTATGTCAAGAACAGTACAAAGCGTTGGGAAATATGGAAGATGTAGAGCGTATTGTTTCAACCAACATGGCTCTGCTTCCCATAGTTTAGATTGACCGGTAGCCACAAAGCTAATACAAATCATACCCTAACCATGTCAACTCTTTAGCTGGCAACCCAGAGCAGCGTCACTGTCTCCAGTTCTTAGAACATTAGGGCTCCTGATCCTCCGCGTTATACTGCACTGAACTGGACAGATTCTGGCATTACCGTCTTGAGACTCTGCCCTGGTTGTTTGGTATGCTCTTTCCCTGAGGCTATTCCACCACCATTCCCCAACCTCTACCGCTGCAGCCATGATGACCAGGCCAGATGCTCTTGCCCTGGAGTATGATTTTTTTTAAGGGTTCTTTTTGAGTCCGAGGTGTTTGCTGCAAAGAATTTCTCTACTTATTCCCATGCCTTGGACCAGCTATGTGGACAGGCAGGATGCTTGTCCACTGCAACAGAAAGTTGCCTGCATCTTTATAGGCAATGTAGGGACACTGAAAGCCTTACATTTCTGTTTTAGGATAACTCTAGTGGCTCTTATCTTTTCTGCTTCAGTACCTTGCTCGCTAAAAATAAAAACCCCATAGGTTTAATTTCTTGATTTCAGGCACAGTCCAGGACATATTTGAAGTTGGCACCTTTAGAAAATAGTTCTCCTTTAAATATGTAAATGTGACTAGAGGGACAAATCCTCTTGGGGTGTTTCTATCTTCCTGTCTTCTCAGTGGGTGTGTTGTGGTGGTTTTTGAAGCCCAAAGAGAGTCAATCGCATTGCAATCAAACAATAAAGATTTGCAGTGAGTTTAATGCCATTCAAATGAATGAATAAAAGAGATTTATTAACTTATATGGCTAAAACATTAATTGTTTTTGAATGAAATCTACGGAGCAAAATGGGAATAGAGACTAGAGTGTAAAGAATCCTGTGAAGAAAGACGTTGACAGCAACAAAATGAAACTGTTTCAGAATTGGTATTAACTGGGTGATTTGAGTATCAATTAGGCAATTTGGGTATTAATTAGATAATTTGTTGCTGCTTCAGAATCTTATGAACTAGAAATGAACCTATAAGTGTGGTTTGGTTGTGCGCACGTGTGACTATAATAGTGGGAATGGTGCCAAACTGAAGTCCCCAGAAAATTAAAGTCCGCAATTTACCTGGAGAATAGGTTCAGTGGTGTTAGCAGAAGCTTTAGCAGTAACATCAGTGAATTATACTCAGGATGACCTAATGCAAATATCCTCAAGGCTGGAAGGTCCTGTTCTCTCCTTCACATTGAAAAGAGAGTCAGTAGCTATTGCTTCAAGAAAAGTCTGCTTTAAAAACTCCTAGTTATAGGAATTTGTCATTTCCATGGATTACTACAATTTGGGTGGATCACTGAAAATAGAGTTAGTCAAATTTACAAGGGCCAAGAATCCTCAGAAGTGAATTCTAGCACCATTTATTCAATTTGGTTGACGTTGGCTGACAGAATGATAAGTTAGTATTTTCCAGAACAAAGATTCAAGAATCCTTGTCTTTCTCTCTAGAAACCAAATTGAAATATTGTAGCATCTACTATAAACTCTAAAACACTGTAGCTCAGTTTACTCATTCTTTAGGGGAAAATTACTTTTTATTAAGATTTTACTGGTTAACACAACACGTGCCCATCTAGGATATTTGTTCTGGGAGAGTAAGGAAGTTGTCTTATGTATTGCTACATTTAAAACACCGCCTTGAGTAGAGCAGGCCATCAGTAAATACATAAATGATGCAATCAGGAGAGTTAAACCACTGCTGTAGCCCCTACCTCAATTGGAAGGGTTTGAAGTTTTGAAGTTAAATTACTGTGAATGAAAATATTTAAAGTGAACAAGTATGGATTAATGTCAGCAAGGAGAAAAAATACTCCTTCTCCTAATCGACTCCTTAAGGCCCTGAAGTACCACCGTGGTGGCTTTAGTTGAGTTTGGATATACAAAGGCTGCCTATTTGCCACTTGCCAGCAGATGGCTTAATTATTCCATTGTTTGCCAGGCATCAAGACTGTTCTATATAAAGAAAAGCACTGGATGAGTACTAACTTTCCCCTTGATTTTTTTTTTTAATTATTAACAGAGATGATGTTTTAGTATATTTCCCATTATTTTTCTCTGGATTAAACAATTGATTAGAGATGCTGATTTTAATATAGCCTAGTCTAATCAATAAGAAAGTGTATACTGTTTTTTTAATATATGCCAAATCACCTAGGATCTATAGAGGTGACATATTAATATCATTGCCTCAGGGATAAATTGATTCATCAGCATCCATGAATAAATGAGGATTTTTATTTTACTCTAGACGGTCCTTACAAGGCATATAAAATATTATCCAATTTAGATGACTTTTCCAACTTTCCTAAAAATCAGTGTAATAGAACTGTTAATGGTCAGACTCAGTTTACCTGGAACAAACCTCCTCAGAGTTCTGAGGTTATTTACCGATTACATCATTTGTCTATAAGGGGAAAGTGCTCTTTCATATAAAAAATATATATAAAAATATATTGAATTTGTTCTTACTAAATATGAAAAAGATATTATGGCTGAAGAAAAAGACAAGAACAAGAGGAGGAAGGTGGAAATATTAATTAAATATAATGTTGTCTTGTTTGATATTTTATTTAACTCTACCAATATAAAAACATGTCATTCCATTAATTTTTTTTGAAATATTGTCTATCTCTTCAGGACTTTAAGTATTCAATTGCTTCCCCCTACTTGAATGTTAGAACTTATGAGGATAAGTGTTTTGTCTGTCTTGTTGATCATTGTTTTTTACTGACTATTGATAACAGTGCCTGGCATATGGAAATAATTGATTTAATACTTATGGACTGCAAAAAATGATTCTGAGTATATTTTCTGGGGTAAACCAATAGGAAAGAACAATGAAATTTGGCACGGTGAATAAGAGTCTCAATTTGGGGCCATTCAGAAATTTAAAATAATCTGGCAAATTATTTTTCAGACATTTGTTCCATTATACTTGCTTATACTTTGAAACATGCAGCTCACTCCCTTTGATGTATTACTTATTGGATATGATACCCAAGATAAAAGATTGTTGTTGCAGAAAACCAATGACCTATCTCTAATCCTAAAATGTTATCATAAAAAAATAGAAGAGAAAGGAATAACACAAATAGCGTCAACAGGTGCACCTGAAATCAGGAACCACGCTCATAATGTTTTATTATTCTCTATAAATGTCTTAAGTCCTTCTAGATATACTAAATTTTACATAATAAAAATATTTTTAAAAGAAAATGGAAAGGAGATAAAGTGATTTAATCATTTTACCCTTGCTACTTCATTTCCTTCCATTTGTGGTTTTACCAGGATTTTCAAAGAAGAAAAACAGGCCCTTCCACCCCCATCATGACATCTTTCTGATTAGCCTTCTAAATGTATTTGATATTGTATGGATATTGCCTTAGTAATAGAAAAGAAAGTCATTTTTGTTTCCCAGTGGAACTGTTATTGCTTTCTTTTTTGACAGTTTACAATATTGTTTTATTTTTTGTTAAGCAAATCATTGGAAAATTATTTCTTGTTAAACATGAATGTGGTATTTGAGATTTATGATTGTGTCATTTTTAATTTGTATTTTTGAAGTAAAAACTGTCTCATGGAAAGAACATACCATTATTAAATATATACCAAAACTGATTTCCTGATCTAAATGCATATTCTCAGTGAATAATAAGAATGTTTAAAAATAATTTTAAAGACCTCGTCCTCTTAACAGAAAGCTCACAAATCTCAGAAGATTCTGGAAAGATGTTTGGTATTGTCAAGCTGATTTTTTCTTTTAATTTTATTTACTTATTTATTCATTCATTTTTAACTTCAGAATTGTACTCCTTTAATCAGTCCTTTGAGTATGTAATCAAGAAGTAGTGCACAGTTTGTTATTTTAAAAAAGATTCGTAGGAAATTTCTCGAATCTGCTCTAGAGGCTTTGGGCATTAGTACCAGTAAACAAAAAATGTTAGCACTTTTATGTTCTTAGTATTTGGATTCTTGTTGCTTTCAAGATTTTGTCTATATTTTGGAGTCCAGCACATTTATGCTCTCTTCACTTACTATCAACAAAGAAAAATTGGTTTAGATACTTCACAATGGATAATATTATTTTATCCAAATTTTCTAATTTTTAAAAGAATTAAAAAACTATACTGTAAACAACACTTGGAATTGAGATTGCTAAGAAATAATAAAATATGGTTTGGATAATTTCTTCTTTATATAAAATAGATATTTTATACAAATATACAGAAATACTCTCTTTAGAGATACAGACAGAGATACACAGAGAGAAGAGAGACTGAGCTTACGAGAGGCAGAGAGGCCACGTATTGTTCTAGACACAACAGTGAACAGAACAGATTCAAATCTCTGCCCTGATGGATTTACATCCTAGTGGAGGAGGAGGCAAATGATAGCAACAAAATGTACATTACACAATGGTAAGCAGGAAAGTGAAACATTTATTTGGCTCTATTACTACCTAGATGACATTGGTCAAGGAATTCATTCTCTCTAAGGCTCACTTTCTGTATTAAAAATGAGCCTAAAGCTTACGACAAATGGATGTCATAAAAAGCAAATGAGATAATAAATATAAAGTGCTTATTTAAGTGCTTGGTATATAGTCACATCTAGATTAAAGGTGCAATAATAATTTTAATTATCAATATCTAAAAAATTCTATTTAATTGGGGAGGTAACATATAAGCAAAACATTGATTGATAGCTAGATAGGGTGTTCAAGGAGAAGAAGAGGTAAAGAGGTTATTTCAATTAGATGGATTCATGGATATTGTGACTTTTAAATTGAATTTTACAAAGTTTTTTTTTTAAGAGGATGTTAAAAAAATCACAGGTGAAGGAGAATTACATATATGAAAAGATTGTGTGAATAAGGGATTTCTTAAAAGATCCTTGAGAAAACAGATGCTATAGGAAATGGCAAGTAGGCAACATCCAGTACTAAGGCCTAGACCAACTCTTGATATTTTTGTTGATCAAAAAAAAAGGGACATTCACCAAGCAAATGTGTCATCTGAGGAGAGAGTAAAACAAAAATTGGTAACAGAAATTTACTCACTGGGGAGAAAGAATAATTAAGGGCTGACAAATCCTGAGACAGAGTAGTGAACATGTATCTGTCTCTCCATGTGAAGAGAAAAGAATACTAAGGTGGCCGCAGAAGGCTCTGCTTGCAAATCCCAGTAGGATTATAAGTGATGGCAGGTGCTCTATCAATGAGCATCTCTACTTCAGTTACCAAGCTGTTCTCTGACCCCTGAAAACAGATCAAATCAACAAGGGCAATATTAGCGTCTAGTTGTAGAAGGTGACTACTGTATTCAGAAAGTCACCAAAACATGGTCTCAGATTTTTTAAAAAGGTAAACGTAGTATAATAAGCTCAATTTAAAGAATTAATGCATAGAGAATGCAAGCTAGACAGAGAGCTGGGAAACAGAATGAGGCAAAGACAAGGATTCAGAAACAAGACAAGAGTTTGTTTCTCGTAATTGAGTTCTTGGTTTACTTTGGAGTTTCTGAGGATTCTTTAGAGGGGGGAATTTGACCTCTTTTTCCTAGAGTTATTCCTGGGAGTCTAATAGTTGAAAGCCAGTGGCTTTTTACTGTGAGAAGGAAGAAGGAAGCAGCAGAGGACAATATTGGAACAACAAAAAAAGCTTCAATGGAAGAAAGATCAAGCAATGTATGGAGTTTTATCAGGCTAATTGTTATGTGCACATAGTTAGATGATTCAAACAATATAGTACTAAAGGAAGTCCTATGTGAATCAATTGATCTGATAATTATTATATCCGTACCTCATTCTCTACAAAGATAAAAGAAGACCACAGCCAAACCATAGACTCTTTGTAAAACCTCTCTCGTATCCACAAATGTCTGCCTTTCATTTTCAGAGAGCCTCCATCAGGCGGCATAAGAGATACGTGGAAGAAAATATGAATTGGGCCTTAAGACCAACATGTATTTTCTATCATATTCTAAAATGTCAAGTTTCTGTAAGTCTAGGGGAGAGCACATAAAAAGTAAGTGTTTTAGACAGTATTTTCCTAACAATCTTTGTCTATGAAGGGCATTAGTGACCTACATTCCATGATAAATGAACATGAGTAAATACTTTAAACTAGATACTTTTGGCCAGAGCCACTTTCTTATTCCTTTCATGTGATGTATATACTAACAGTTGTAACGAATTAAAGTATAAAGCAGTTTAAATATTCATGTAATTATCAAATTTTTCTTAATGTAGAAATTTAAAAACTACACAGTAAATAAGCAGTTTTAATCAACCATCAAATATTTGTTGGAAATTACTTTGCCTAGCACTAGGGAGAAACACTAGAAACATAAAATAAAATAAGGTTTGGTCTTTATCCTTGGATATCTTACAGCCTCTGGAGGAAAAAGAAGTATCACAGACAAATGCGTGTACATGTCCACGCATGTAAGTGGAAGGCAGCATATAATTTAATGCCAAAGGAGTTCAAGGGGATGAGTGATTGACTCTACACAGAAAAGAAATAGTCTTCAAACACACAAAAAAAATCGTATACACACGTATATAAAAAAATGTGTATATTTTAATTTCGACTTTCTTGTCCTTTGCTGTTGGCAGGTAATCCTTAGTATTCACTAACAGTCACAGACAATGATGGAGCGACAAGCATCAGAGGATACAGGAAGAGATCAGACTTCCCTGAACTACACAAACAAAACTATAAACCAGAGAATACCTCCTACTTAGATATTTTGATGGATGTCTGAATACTTAGTCAGCTATGTGTGCAACTAGATACACCCATCTGCTGCTTGATTGCACTATGTAAACACAAATGCACACGCCACGATGATGGGTACAAAACACACTCACACACACAAGGCAACATGTGGTGTAAATATTCAGCACTCAAATTAAACTAGAATCTATTTCATTTGAAGCTTAAGTTCATTACATTTGCAAGTGCTCCATGTGATTTCTAAATCACACATATAAAGTTACGTAAAATCTATTCTATTATGAATCTATTAAACGGCATACATTTTATATAAATTACGTATGTATTTATTATGCTACATACAGCAACATGTGGGGCATTCATCTATCAGAAGTCAAACTCCCTTCTTTGCGCAAAGGATTTACTTAGGCTTCTGCAAGCTACCAAACACACACACGCACAGAAAAATGAATTCTGAAGTTTTTTTCTTGCTTATTAAACCTCAGCCATTTGCCCTAGTCTCTCACGTTCACTGGGCCTCAACAAAGGCACTAAGTGCTTTCCAGAACATAGATTTAAATGAGGGCCCTGCCCAGTGGGCTTACAACCTAATTAGACAGAGACAGTTGACCAACATATGCCCACAGACTACAGTTGGCACTTATTTATTCTCTAATTAACATAAAGCAGCAGGGCAACAACTGGGCCTGTTCTCAGTGAGCAGGAGAGCAGATATGTGTGCTGTAGAGCTGTGCAGGAGGCGAGACTGCTGCTTTCTGCGGGGGGTTGCAGCAGGCATTCTTTTGCTTCTGGCTTGTCTCCATAATTAATATTTCTGTGCATATCTTGCTGTGACTATATATGTCCGAGCAAACAGACCCTCATGGTACAGCAGGACCACTTAGTTCAGCCGCCCCGATGATCAATACGGGTCACCGGATGGTTGACTTATGGTCAGCCAGGCAATTCTGTTGAAAACATAGGCCAGAGCCAGCCAGAGTGGTTAGTCCATGCTTTCATTTAGTCTTTACAGCCAAACGAGGAAGATTTTCATCAGATCACGGTAGATTGTCAAGGGCCAGTGGCTTCTTTCTGCTGTTCTCACTGCCCTTCCTACGCCCTCCTGCAAACTCTTCAGTTTTTGAAATTTCTCTTTTCCTAAGTGTGTTCCACATGATTATATAAAAAGCCTCTGAAGTGACTTAAACATGTACAGTGCCACACTATTAAAAAAAATAATAGGTATGTGAGAAGAGTATGATGAGAGAAAGCTAAGCACTAGGACCAATCAGATAAGGTTTGAGAAAAAAGTTGGTCCCTGAAATCCATGTCAAGAGTTCACAAGTACTTGCTAGACAAAATCCTTCATGAAGATCGTAGATGATTTGAGTATTCATTGTTTATCCAGAAAGAAGAATACAAGCAAGAAAATCATATATTTTTTCCCTAACTCTAGGGATATATTTGATGGTGGCAGAAGGTAAAACTCATTTGTTTTAGGTTACAGACAGTGTATTGTCAGTTACTAACCCTCTAATACTCTCTTTAAAATTCTATTTAATGCTCTTGACCTAATATGAATCCTAATTAAATCTTCTGAGAATAAAACCTTCATAGATTTACAGTCGGTGTGGTTTTTAATCTGCTATTGGAGAAGCTGATGTTCTTCTCTTTTTAGGGGGTGGGGGTGGATACTGGTTTTTTCCTGCACTCTATACTATGTCTTAAAAAATAGTGTAGACATTGGAGAACATGATTTCCTATGATATCATTCCTTCTTTGTTTAATTCTAATATTTTTAAACACACATAATTGTCATTGGATAGTCAATATCATTAATTGTTTTAACATGTTCCACAGGTGAACTTGAACATAATACAATAGATATTTGGACTAGTGGGAATTTAATACTTCTATAGACACTTCTTATATTTCCCTATAAATTGTGATTCTGTGGACTTACTGCTATGTTGCTGAAGTAAAGAAATATAAACAATCCCATTCAAAGTATAGTTAAAAAATTCAGGGCCTAATGGCACTAAAAAAGAGGCTTATTTTCACAAATCAAGTGAAAGACAAAAGGTCTGAGTCAAAATATAAGAATCTATATAACTCACATGTAACTGCTTCTAAAGAGTCCCAGAAACACCAGTGTTACTATTTTTACATGACAAATGGAGTTGATATCATCAGACTAATCACATTTTAGAATTTAGGTATCCTGATAAATCTCCTTAATCTTAAACATGTGTTTTAGAAATCAATGGTCATTTCAGTCTTGGTGAGTCAAACTGTTGCTTTCATTCTTTTTTTTTAATGTACATGCGAACATGCTCATCATAGTGAAAATAAACCCCAAATTGAAATGAATATCTAAAGCTAATGCAGTTTTACTTATTTCTACTAAAAACTCTATATCTGGAATTTTAAACCATGCAATTTTGTGTGTGTCATTTTTGGGGGTTGGTGGATTTATTCCTTTTCTCTCTCTCTCTCTTCTCCCATCTTCCATTTTCATTGTGGAAATTTCATGCAGCAAAGCAGGAAATTCCATCCAAGTTGATCTAACCTCAGGGCCTCCTCCAAGCATGCTGGAGAATCAGTGCTCTGTCACCTCTGAGAATAGAATTCATTTTGGATTCTTGTAGTACCTGCCTCTCGTACTTGGGCACTTATTTTCTGACTGACTGAGTTATTTTAACTTTGGTATGATGTTAAGTGTCCTTTATTGCAGTTTCCAATTTAGTATTTTTAAAATCAAGACTAAACTGAAACTGTTCAAAGTATAGTACCCCCTCCCAAATGAAGTACTTAACTAAAAATTTCAAAGTAAAAGTGATACATCAAAGTGAGGAGGCACAATTTAAGATGGAATGATAATGCTGTAATTCTCAAAATTCAAGTTCTAAAATACGTTCATTCATCCAAATACATTTGCTTAAGAAATAGAGTTATTTGCAAATGATTGCCACTATCAGCAAATTAGCACAATAAAAATATTAATAGTTGTGTCAGCATCTATAAGATTTAGCTGTTTTGATGGTACTTAATAGGTAGAACGAGCATTTTTGGGCTCCTGCCAATTGACCATCTGTCGAGGTAGTCTGTGGAGAATCAGAACAACTGAACTTTTGGCACATCCAATTACACTGAGCAACTACCAACCCTGTTTTAGGTTTTAACAGAAGAGGACATCACCAAGAGATTGTGTTAATTGATTTAATGCTGAGAACTTTGGGAATCTGGGTATAGTCATGGGAGCATTTCAGTTAGTCTTAGTGAGTTGAACCCATAAAAACATAGTTTAATGAAATAAGGGCCCTTCTTCTTTCAGGTGTTTTGCTAGGCATTTTGAGCATTTGCTAGGCAATGATAACATAATCCTTGCCCTTTATTGCATACAAGATAATAGATGAAATTAAATTTATGTTACACATATCTCTAAAAGAAGGCAGCCAGCAATGTCAAAAATATTGCTACTTTTGTATTGGAGTACTGTTATATGGAGTTATATATGGAGATAAGAAAGTAGATCATGAAAGACATGTCATTCGTGTTAAGTCTCATATATGAACATGCTTTTGAAAAATAAAATTAGAGTTGGAGATTTTACGAGGCAGAGGGATAGGTTGACTAAAAACAGTGAAGTGATTTAGGGAATTAAAGAAGACTAAAATTGCTTGGGGTCAAATCAAACAGAGAAATCACTTTAGAAATATAGATTTATGCCACAGAGAGCCAGTAAGAAATTCTGAGCAGTGGAGCCATGGCGTTGTGGTGGGATATGATACACAAAAGAAAGTATCGTTAGAAAAATCTGGGAGGAAATGCCTACAGTAATACAACTTGGAAGAAATAGTGCCTTCACTAGGGCAAATGGAAAGAAAAGGAGGATTGATTCAAGAGATGCAGCTAAGACAGGAGTGAAATACTTCAATGAAGTTTATGTAAAGGGAAAAAGGAAAAAATTAAGATAATTCTAACATTTTGAGAAGCAGTGACTATGGACGTGTTATGCAATCAAATGTTATGCGAACAAATGAGGTATAGAATTCAGCAAAATGCACTGGTTTGGAGATATGTATGTGATCACTAAGTCCATGCAAGTGCCTGGAAGGATGAATTTTGAAAAGCACCGCTACAGAAAAGACAGAAGATAGGGAAGAGCCCAGGAAAGAGAACAATGAAAGGGAAATATAAGAGAATCAGTTGAAAACAGTGAAATGAAAAGTATTCATAAGCAGGTAGTCATCAAGGTTAATTGCCTGAGAGATGTTAAGGAAGAAGGAAACCTTAATGTCACTGGATTGAGAATACAGAGGTCACAGGGGAACTTCAGGGGAATAATTGTAGTTGAGCAGGTAAGTGTGAAAGTCACATTATATTCATTTTACTTCTAAAAGTAGTGTGAAATTTGCTCGTGAAAGAGATTGAGATAAAAGAGATTAGATAGATGAGAGATGATAGATATTGATAGATATGTGGACAGACACAAAGATAGAGATAGAAAATCATCACTCAAAGAAAAGGTTGAGAGTATCGTGTGTGTGTATGTATGTAAATGGGTAGTCACTGAAGGCAAGACGAACAGTAGCATTCTATCAAATAATGTAAAATAAAGGAACTGTTACAGAGGTTTGGGTAGGGCTAAAGAAATCAACAAAGAATGTTGACCTTTTCCCAGCCCTAGATCTGAAGAAAAAGGGAAGGAAATAGAGGACCCCAGTGAGCACTGGGCTATCCAGGGATCAGTAACAGCAAGCAACATGACCCTCCGGGGAAAGGGGAAGTAGAAGAAAATGCATACTTCTCCCCCCTCAGCCTCCTCTCTCCTCTTCCTGCCTTCCAACAGCAGAATAAAATATAAATCTCATCAGCACTCAGTCTTTGTTGTACAGTTCTTGGGTGTCTGTCTCTTGAAGCATAAATCGAGACTAAATGGGTACAGAATGGACAGTGGGAGACAAGCATATTTTAAGCAAGGAAGAAGTCCCAGGAGAAAAAGAAGAAAAGTGTAAGAAAGAAAATGAGATAATAAGTGGAACAAAGTTCAGGATAAGATAAAGGCATACTTAGAAAATTTAAATTAAAAAGTGCAGGGGGTCCCTCAGTTGGTTGAGCAGCTGACTCTTGGTTTCAGCTTAGGTCATGATTTCAGGGTTGTGAGATAGAGCCCTGCATCAAGCCCGGAATCCAGCTCCATGCTCAGCAGGGAGTCTGCTTGAAGATTCTATTCCTCTGCCCATCTACACTTCTCTCTCAAGTAAATAAATCAATCTTTAAAAAAAATAAATAAAAAGTGCAAAAGAGGAAAAGATGAGATGCAAAGCAATTTTGAAGTGGAGATGAGGCTTGTGTTAGAAGCCCTAGTCTAGAACAGTTATACAGAGTTTGCCTTTGCCAACATAGGGCAAGAAGTTACAAATTCATAAGTGTTATCAGAATGTAACCTTGATTATTTTTGCAATGCTTAACTAATTAATACCTTAAAATTATTACCAAATGAGGACTTTACTAAATATATTTACTATTAAATTAAAAAGTGTCTGTAAAAATAAGTACGCTTAATGACCTAATGTGATGTATGTATGTGTGTGTGTGTATATATATATATATAAATATATATATTTATGTATTTTATATATATGGAAAACACTGTTATAGTGACACAGTGATCAAGTGTTTTGATAATATGTCCTATGGAATACTCTAGAGAAAACAGTTTTCACAATAGTTGTTTTCCAGTCATCATATCCATGTTTCACTTCAAGCCATGAGATGGAGAAGGAGAGAAAAAGGGATATATTTCTTCACTTTGAAAAAGGTTTCCTGAAAGCCCACACAGCACTTCTATCTATATCTGCCTATAATTTAGTCACAGAGAACAATGAAAGGGAAATATAAGAGAATCAGTTGAAAACAGTGAAATGAAAAGTATTCATAAGCAGGTAGTCATCAAGGTTAATTGCCTGAGAGATGTTAAGGAAGAAGGAAACCTTAATGTCACTGGATTGAGAATACAGAGGTCACAGGGGAACTTCAGGGGAATAATTGTAGTTGAGCAGGTAAGTGTGAAAGTCACATTATATTCATTTTACTTCTAAAAGTAGTGTGAAATTTGCTAGTGAAAGAGATTGAGATAAAAGAGATTAGATAGATGAGAGATGATAGATATTGATAGATATGTGGACAGACACAAAGATAGAGATAGAAAATCATCACTCAAAGAAAAGGTTGAGAGTATCGTGTGTGTGTGTATGTATGTAAATGGGTAGTCACTGAAGGCATGGATCTGGCTAATTCTGAGAATCGATGGGCCTTCTAGTTGAGTGTCAATGTCCTAGCAGGAAATCAGTATTTTGATCATTTGAAAGATAGGGAAAACACAGATTTGTTTGGCATCTACATTTTCTGCCTTCCTGTGTAAAGATAAAGATGCTCTTAGAAGGAGAGTGTTTTTGTTACTAATGTAGAATCAAACTTGTAAGTGAGTATTGTAGAAACTAAGGACACTAGTCCTGATTTGAAACTCTGCTCTAGGAGAAGAAGCACTTGAACATCTAAGGGACAGTATGAAGTAGGGAAAAATGTATGTTTGAAATTAAAAAGGTAGAGTTGGAGAGTATAAAAAATGGCAATGTAGAACATTTTCCTAGAATCAGCTCTACATTGAACTTTAAAAGAATTCTGAAAGTCATCAAGGACAGAATATATTTTAAATGAAATATCCTGAGATGAAATCTCTTGACTTTCCTTAAAGAGAATTATTTTGGGGGAGGGTATAAAAAATAGTGCATTGATTTACAGAAAACTCTAATCCATAGTGAGACTAAAAATTTGCAACTTAGAAAATGTATTACAAATATTGTTGCATAGGAAGGAAATAACCATATTATAAACTCTAAGTAATATTATAAAAGTGGCAAGAAAAACAAAATTCTTGAATCTATATTATCATAATTCTGCATGTTTTTTAACATGATTTTGTGCAGAAGACAGTAATCTGTAATGACTTGAATGAGGTGTGAGGGCAAAAAAAACATATGTCTGTTGGACAAATATAATCATTCTTAGTGATCCTATTAATCTGCATGACAAATGATATATTCCAAGAGTTAATTTTTAAATTCTGCCTCATCTTTTCCATACATAATTTACATACCTAGACGAATCAAAAGTGTATCACTTGATTAACTTTTACTCTCAATTATCTTAAAAAATTCTTTTATATTTGTATATCGTAGAGTTTCAAAGTTGTTCTTCAATAACATTTTTATTGCATTCAATATATATTACAGGCATGGTATTATAATTTTTGTTCTTTCAGAATACAAATGATTTGGGGAAAGAGTAGATTGGTGAATAATTTTACCCTGATAAATTAGGAAAATGGTTTCTTGTAAATATATAGAATACAAATGGCACAGATGCAAGCTAATACTACCCAGGAACAGAAAAGATGGCAGAAGAATGACAGGAGATTTTTTAAAAGGCAGTCATATATACTTCGTAAGAAACCAAACAAAATTTGATAAATTAAGACTATACTAATATATAAGCCCAGGAAATTATTAGTAAAAGCAATAGCAGGTAAAAATCTAGAAAATAATCTTTGTACTCAGGATACCTGGATTCCAGATAACAGGGGTACTTTAGTACTGAAGTGTTTACCCATTGGCACTCAGAGTTTTGTTTGTAAAACAAAAGGTATTGATTTTAGTGTCTGACTTTTATTAAATTCTTACATATTGTTTCACATGATACTTGCAACAATCATATTGAAAGCAATATCATTATCTTCATTTTACAAATGGACAACCTGAACCTTAATGAATGTAAATAAAATGATGAATGTAAATAAAATGGTGAAGACCACAAAACGAACAAACGAGAGAACAGGTGTGGAACCTAAGACTAGTTGAAAGCTTAAGTCCAAATTCTTAACCACTCTAAGCATTGCTTTTTTTCTGTGCAAGACTATTTCTTTCCCTTGCTGAGAAAGCTGCTGTGCTAAAAATCCTGGATATAAGTATGAGAATAAAAAAAAAAAGACATACTTCAAAGAGAAGACTGTAGTAAGGAGCAGAGAAGCAGGATATGAATTAATACTTTTATTTTATAAGTTGTAGTCACCAAATTGAAAGTGTCTTATATAACAGAGCATCTTGAGACCTCAGTTAATGTATTTTTAATGCTGTACCAAATCTCTTGACAGATAGTACTTTTAAAAAATATCCGTTACAATGTGGAATCTAAAATCCTATCAACAAACATTTTGTATTTTGTTACATTAAAATCCATTGGTCTTTACAAAAAATACAATGTATAAAGGTGTTTAATTTCAACAACAAGGAACCTACTTTCTGGTTATCTTGTGTAAGGAATAAAATATGGCTCCAGAATCTGTCTTGTTTGAAAACTGGTCCTACCAATCGGACAACTTACACGCTACTACTATATCGCAATTATTCATCTTTAAAATGGTAATAAATATAAAACTTATTTAATACTGTTGTTTTATATGCATTAATATATGAAAGATCTTGAAATTCCTGGAGGAAGTTTTTAAAAATAAATTTTAGTTAAGTTTATTTTTAATACTATGGACATTTGTAAAAAGTGACATATTTTCTTTAATCATGGCTTGCTTATTTGAAAATAACAAAAACAATGTTTTAAAAATAGAATATTGAAACATAGTCTATGAACTTTCTAAGTATAGGGACTGCTACTTCTTCGTGTTTGTTTCCCAGGACCTGGCTCATAGAGGATTCTGCATGTATGTTTATTAAGTAAGCTAATCAAATATCTAATGTAGGTTTCCTTAAATCTTTGTATCCAAATATTGGAAAGTTGTTCATCTTAAAATAATATGGTTGAAAACTTACGAATAACTTCTACATACGATCACATGTCTCCTTACTACAACTCCCTCTGATAGCAAAGGTCTTTAAATTATTAATTCAAATAATAGTTAACTGAAATTGTCCTCTGTACAAGACATTTTACTAGGTGATATTTGGGAGTGAGCATAAACATGTAAAAGATACAGTTTCTTTATTCAGGAGCTTTTAATCTATGACCTTAATTTAAAACAAGTTTTAAAAAATGTAACATGGGGCGCCTGGGTGCCTCTGTCGTTAAGCGTCTGCCTTCAGCTCAGGTCATAATCCCAGGGTCCTGGGATCGAGTCCCGCATCGGGTTCCCTGCTCCGTGGGTGGCCTGCTTCTCCTCTCCCACTCCCCCTGCTTGTGCTCTCTCTCTCTCTCTGTCAAAAATAAATAAAAAATCTTTAAAAAAATAAAAAAATAAAAAATGTATCATGGATTTCCAATTTCCTGTTCCATGTATAGGGAACTTGGAAGTGCAATTCTGTCCTAACAGCAAGTAAAAAGCTGACAGCCTGAAAAATCAACACCTTTTCTTAGGTCCATATGAGAGGGGAGGTCACAGGGCAAAGTGCAGCCCCTTAAACTGGAGAGAAGACAGGTGAAGAGAGGGTGGCATGGCTTCCAGGAGCAGACTTGCAGGTGGAAAGCCCTGTGGGAACCAGTGCCTAATATGTTGTGCCCAGCTACCAAGAAAAATGATAAGGCATTCCAAAAGGCAAAACCCCCCACAATTTGAAGATACAGAGCAAGCATCAGAGCCAGACATGGCAGGGATGTTGTAATTATCACACCAGCAATTAAAAAAATCTGTAATGAATATGCTAAGGGCTCTGATAAAGAAAGTAGATGGCATGCAAGCACAGATAGGCCAATGTAAGCAGAGAGATGGAAGTCCCAAGAAAGAACCCACAATAAATGCTAGAAATAAAAAAAATGTATCATGTCATGGGGAAGACAGAGTAACTGAGTTTCTTGTCTGTAAATAGATATTAACAACAACTCTTACCTTTGACTGAAATATGTCAAAATTTGCATGCATTCATAGGTGTGTGAGAAATCTACATAAACATGGCAGTTGCATCACAAAGATTTTCTCTGTTCCTTTTCGAAACAAAACTAAAAATAAAGCAATCAAATTGTGCTAGTCTACTAAGACACAGCCTGGTGAAATGAAAACAGCAGATTTGAAGGAAGGAAAGCAGTGATTACTGAGACATCCAAGAGGCAGAAGTTAGAATCTATGCGCTTACAGGGAAGCTTATCAATGAGAAGTAGCCAATCTGCTTCACAGATCCTTGGGAGAGCTAAGGCTTAAGAAACTCAGGTGGTGGGGATCAGAGGAAGTCATTAAATATCTATGTACATCATATCTCCGTTTTTACCAGACAGTTTCTGCTCTTCTTTTCTTGGACACAGGATAGAACTAATTGCACTCTCTGAATCTCTCATGGGTGGTTGGTACATGAGGTTCATTCTGGCTAATTAATCGTGAGATAAAGTAATCTTTGTTACCTCTAGTCTGAGGCAATAGACAATGTGAGGCTCTCCAGAGATCTCTCTTCTCTCCAGAATGGTGACCAACAACATTTAAAATGATTGACGACCCATCATGATGAGTCCCATCATGATGAGCAGAAACAGAACTCAATCTGTGATAGTCATGTAGCATAATTAAGAAATAAACCTTGGTTGTTTTAAGGCTGAAGATTTGGAACTGTTTGTTACTACAGCAAAATCTACCCTAACTTGATTGATAACAGTTTAGATGTGGAACTGATAAACCTTTCTCACATTGCCTAACTGGGAAAGTCTCTGCATCCCCAGGTCAATTCTCTGGAGGAATTGAACTTGAAAGGCTCCAGGTATGAGGTCACAGGCACACCAGAGAGTCAATGATAAGTGAAAGGACTGAAATGAAGGGTTTGTGTGAAATACGACACACTACCACGCATTTTCTGCATCTATAGGATGCTTGATTTTGGAAATAGTGAACATGTCATTTTATCCTACAAAACGGGTAAGACATGCTTAAGAATAATTGAAATCACCTTTTTCTAATATGATTTTGTATTACATGGCTTTTAAATTGCTTCATAATTTTTTCCGTTTTATTCCTATCTCAAGTGAACAGTGTTAATGAACTTTAATGACCCTATATCTATAGTGTGCAGTGATATGTCCTGTAGTTGGTAATCATTGGATGAGATCAGATCATCAAAATCAATTATTTCCATTACATTTTAATTTGGACAAATGATATTTCATTTGCAGCTTTAGGTGCAAACATATGCTGTTGCTACAGGTTTATGGTCAGGTCTCCAATATTAAAGATGTCCATTTAATCAGATTGTTATATTATCACTGCTCACACACACATATTAACTATATTGACCTCAATAACTTTGGCTTCTCTTTGTTACAAAGCTTATCCTTCTTCCCTGCTGAACAGCATAGAGATTTCTAATCTTTCCTTTGCATTAAATCTATAGCATTTAGCCTTTTTTTTAACAACAAGGAAACCATATGTGACAGAAATTATCCTTCCACATGGGCCGTATAAAATCTTCTCCATACCAAACTTGATTTGCCCTTCATAAGTCACATTTTGGGTACATATTAAAAGCTGATGAAAATCACAGTGGTGTACAAACCATCCCCAAGTCCTGTAAAAATACTTGCATGTATGTCTGGAATTTCTTGACATCATTCATCACTACCATCGCCACCCCCAGCTGAATTACCATCACCCCTCTCTGGAGGACTGCAGTTATTTTATGGAAACCTACAAAGAGTTTCTGCATATGCTGTTCTTGTTTTCAGAAATGCTTTCCTTTTCCATCTGGTTACGTCCCACTTGCTGTTCTCACCTCAACTCAAGGGTCATTTCCTCATCACCTTGATTTGGTGAAATGCTTTTACTACAGGATCGTGAGCTGTGTCCCTATTTTTTGTTTTAAGAGAGGGAGAAGTGGGGTGCAAAGGGAGAGGGAGAGAAAGAATCTTAAGCAGACTCCATGCCCAGTGCAGAGATGGACGTGGAGCTCCATCTCACAACCCTGAGATCATGACCTGAGCCAAAATTAAGACCAACTGAACCACCCAGGAACCCCAAGGTGTGTCCCTATTCTGCAATATACTTGTCCACAAAATATTTTGTCAATTTTATCAAAGGTCTTTAAACTCCATGTGTACAAAGATTAGTTTGTGTTTATTCAGCACATAAAGTTAATATACACTTATCGAATCAATGAATAATATTTCAGTTTAATAATTTAATTATAATTATTAGTATGTGTCTTCTAATGCTAAAGCTGAAGTGCTGCTTTGTTTTAATTTAGTATTGTAGAAAAATAAATTTAATTGTTTTTCTAATATTTAGACAAAATAATTGCAAACGGATCTTATGGATTCCCCTTATTTAATATCCCACACTGCATTATATTCATTAAAACCTCTCTTTCTGGGCACCTGGGTGGCTCAGTCAGTTAAGTGTCTGCCTTCGGCTCAGGGCATGATCCCAGGGTCCTGGGATCGAGCCCCGCATCAGGCTCTCTGCTTCTCCCTCTGCCTCTCTCTCTCTGTCTCTCATGAATAAAAAAACAGAAACAAAAACAAAAAACCCCACTTTCTTTCTATTTAAGAGGTAAGCATCCTGAAAACATAACTTGAAAACATCAGTTTTATTATTATTTTTTCATCATGTAAATGTACTCTTTAATCCCCATCCCCTATTTCACCCATCCCTTCACCCACTCCCCTCTGGTAACCATCAGTTCATTCTCTATAGTTAAGAGTCTATTTCTTGGTTTGTCTCTCTCTCTCTCTCCCAATCTCTCTTTCTCTCCCTCTCTTTTTTTCCTTTGCTCATTTGTTTTGTTTCTTAAATTCCACATATGAGTGAAATCTGTGGTATTTATCTTTCTCTGACTGACTTATTTTGCTTAGCATTATATTCTCTAGCTCTATCCATGTTGTTGTAAATGGCAAGATTTCATTCTTTTTTATGATTGAAAAATAAAATATTCCATGATATATATATATAGGGATATGTATCTCTCTTTCTCTCTCTCATACATACATATATATGTATCCCACCTCTTCTTTATCCTTCCATCTATTGATGGACACTTGGGCTGCTTCCACAGTTTGTTATTGTAAATAATGCTGCAATAAACATAGGGGTGCATGTATTCCTTTGAATTAGTGTTTTCGTATTTTTTGGATAAATACCCAACAGTGTGACTCCTGGATCCTAGGGTCATTCTATTTTTAACTTTTTGAGTAACCTCCATACTGTTTTCCACAATGGCTGCACCAATTTCATTCCCACCAACAGTGCACATCAGTTTTCTTTTAGATTAAGATCAAGATGTGACACCAACAATCATTCAAAGCCCTAGCCTCCTCTTGATATGAATATGCTGTGATCAAGGAGCGAAGTAAGTTTTATATAATGGGCAAGAAATAAATAATTGAATTATTGCCATTCAGCAACTAGCAATTGAGCATTCCAGTATCTTCTGTCAGGATAAAGAAATGAATTAAATTGATTTTGTCATGAAACTTACAGTTTTGCAGAAGAAATAAGTGATTCATAAAAGTTATAATATATCGTGGCAAGTAATATAGGTGTCCTAATATCTGAGGACCAGATGTTAGCATTTTTACTTCATGTTTCCAGAAATGTTTTTTTAGCAAAAATTACATTCCTGGTTTTGAAAGTTTGGGGACTCTTTTGGACTAAAAATGAGGTACCAATATATACCTCCCCAAAGGCTTGTCCAACCCTCTACATTCTAAAATATTGTCAATCTTCTCTGTGTCTTTAAATCCCTGTATCTTCAAATTAAAATTGATTGCTTTCATGAAATGGAATCTGCCCACTGTTTAACATTAATAAATGAATGATATATTCTTTTAATTGTGTTTGCCAGTCTGAATTTTATGGAACACTTTCTCTCCACCCCTTCATAATCCTTTTTTGCATGTGTTCAGGGTAAATGCTGGAGGGGCTCCAATTTTGAAGTGTTAAATTATCAAGTGAAATCATAAGAGCAATTTATAAAAGAGATAGCTGGAAATTAAAATACAAAAACCGCTCAAGGTAAAATTCGTGGGGGAACTCTTGTCACCACCATGAGACCCTGCAGAACAGATGGAACTGACTCTCCAGCTTCTGCGTGGGTACCTGCTGTTTAATTATACCCTAATTAATTAAAGGAAAATCTCCTGTGTGGTTTCAGTAGTAGTGAGCAGGAGGGCAGTCAGAAAGAGACACTTGAATTCAAAAGACTTCAAAATTAACAATAAGAGGCTCAGGAAAGCAGTTACTGTTTACTCATTGTGGTCGTTTTCCAAGAGCAATTGTTAAAACAACAAATTGACTCCCTCACACCCAAAAGAATACATAGTATGTCTTCTTTTCAATAACTAAGTTCCGTAAATATTTTATTAGTATTTTAAGATTCACTAATAAATTTTTACTAAACACATGAGGACTTTTAAGACCAGAGCAGCATGCATAAAATTAAATCTCCACGTGTTTCTTTAGTGGTTATTTAAAAAAAAAGAAAAAAAGAAAAACAAAAAAAAAAGCTTATACTCTCCTGCTTTAAGAAACTCGTTCCGCAAATACTACTTCCGGATTTAAGGTTTCACCAAGTTAATTTCTCAGCCAACTGCCTGCAAAAGTAGCAGGTAAATGCAAGTATATTGTATCCACCTCGATGAGTGGAATGGTAGTAGGGAGGCATTGTACTAATTAGGTATTCAGTAATAATTGGTGGCCGTGCCATCGCCATTCTGTCTGTGTTTGCTTGTGTATGCACACTTGTTCTTCTGGCTCTCTGAGCTTCTCTTCTTTAACACAGATGTCACTGGAGTATTATAAACCTTTCGGCTAGCTATATAAAGGCAGAAAGACACTTTTTATAGAAAACCAATTAACAGATAAAAAGAGCATATTGGTAGTTTGCATTAGATAGGGCTGTGTAGATGTTTATGCATCTATTGGAAGTGTCATCAGTTGGTAGAGTGATCCATGAGCCCAGGACATATTTGCTAAAATGAATCTTGTATTCATCAACTGTCTTTTACATGTGGCCTTGGAAACATTAAATAGTATATATATTTAAATAAATAAATGAAATTTAATTAAAATAAACTTAATTCAAATACATTTAAATAAATTAAATTATATAAAATTTATATATGATGTTACATATTAATTTGTTTATATTTGTTTGTTTTATAAATAAAATATATAAATATATGTTATATAAATGGCATATTTATTTATTTATTTTATTTGTTACTTCCTTATTGATTGAGTAGACTTCATAGAGTAGTAAAAAATCCAATCTCACACAACTTCCCACGTACTTGTAGAGCTTAAGTCAATTTAGTAAGCCAGATAAAAATATATACACCAGATCTCCATCTATAATAAGTATGCATGAGATAGATTTTTGTTCTCTTTGTTATTTCTAGGATTATATTTGGGAATTATAAAGGATAGAATTACTGAGTGTGAAATATAATTGTCACCGTAGGAAGACTATTTGACATCATTTATTAATAATAACATGAATTACTGATACTATTAGTGATTTAGGCAGATGGAGCTTTAAGAGTTCTTTTAACTCTTACATGACTGTGGACTTTAAACATTCAATAAACAGGGCGCCTGGGTGGCTCAGATGGTTGGGCGTCTGCCTTCGGCTCGGGTCATGATCCCAGGATCCTGGGATCGAGTCCCGCATCGGGCTCCCTGCTCCGCGGGAAGCCTGCTTCTCCCTCTGCCTCTCTCTCTCTCTGTCTCTCATGAATAAATAAATAAATAAAATCTTTAAACATTCAATAAACAATCTCTTATTGTAAGGAATATTAATCAGGAGTTACTTTTCCTGCTTATGAATATATTGCATATAGATTATTAATAAGAATCCCCAAATAATAGCTCATCAATTATATTTATGTCTGGACATAATCTTGTCTGACCACTATATGATGTGCTATATGATACACATAGTTATGGAGAGAGAAATGGCCAAGCCAGTTATTTGACCATTAGCATTATGATCATTTAAAAAATATATATGCCTTTTTAAAACAGCATTATTAAGGTATAATTGATCTACAAAAGCTGAGTTTGATGAGTTTGGACATTTGCAGACACGTGTGAAATCATGGCCACAATCAAGGTAATAGATACATACATCTCCTCTAATAGTTTTCTTGGGTCTTTGTTTTTGTTGTTGTTTTTGTTTTTGTGGTATGAGCAACTTAACATGAGATCTAACCTCTTAAAAATTTTCAAGTGCATAAAACAATATTGTTAACTAGAGGCATTAGGTTATTTGGCAGGTATCTAGAATTTTTTCATCTTGCCTAACTGAAATTTTGTACCCACCAAACAAAGACTCATTCTCCCCTCCAATCTGCCCCAGACCCTGGCAATGACCATTCTATTCTCTGCTTCTATAAATTTGACTATTTTAAATGCTTCATATAAGTGGAATCGTGCATTTTTTATCCTTCTGTGACTGGTTTATTTCTCTCAGCACAATGTCCTCCAGATTCATCCATGTTGTTGCAAATGGCAGGATTTTCTTCTTTTTTAAGGCTGAACAATATTCCATTGTGTGTACATACCATATTTTCTTTCTTCACTCATCTGTGACTTTTTTTTTTATTTAAAGATTTTATTTATTTGACAGAGACACAGCGAGAGAGGGAACACAAGCAAGGGGAGTGGGGGAGGGAGAAGCAGGATTCCCGCTGAGTAGGGAGCCCGATGCGGGGCTCAATCCCAGGACCCTGGGATCATGACCTGAGCCCAAGGCAGACGCTTAATGACTGAGCCACCCAGGCGCCCCGTGTGACTTATTTTTAACTTCGAAAGTGAACCGAGAACCAGCCTATGTGGGGAAAAATCACAAATGAAGCGTGATAGAAAACAGTATGCAATTAAATGCTAATTTGCTTATTAAAGGTGATACGGATATGTCCAGATGATTGATCATCACGTTCTTTGTCTTGTAGAATGACGTCAACTGTCTATTATTGTCTGTTTTGTTCTCATTAATGGAATTCCAAACAAGATATATCATGGCCTAGGAGTTCAGATTGACCGCTATTAGAAAAAGTACGTTTATGGTGCAAGAATAATACATGGGCAGAGAGGAAAAATAGGACAACTTTATACTATCTACCTCTTTCAGGCAAAATCCAAAATTATATGCATTTTTGAGGACATATGTAATAATAACTTCAACTTTAAAATATCTATACATCGTAATTACATTTCCCTTTTTTAAAGAGCTCTGTGAATTTCAGTACCTTAATGAGCTATCTAGGTACCTGTCCAGTCTCAGGCCCTGAAGGAGATTACTCAGCCTAGTTTCTACACGGCAGTTTCTCACTAACTAAAAGTGCTAATTGTGCTTTTCTGTGGGCTTTGCTGCTAGTGCGGAACTTCTGATTGCTTCATAACACAAGGATTTCAGAGGAAAAGTGGACAGGATCTTTGAGTTGTTTTCTCCATATCCAGGCACTTGGTCACCTGTTTGGCTGCTGTTTCATTTCTCTTTGCATAAGGACCAATTTTTAGAGGAAGTCCAATAATTCTATGAGCTGAAATATGTACAATAAGCCTTTTTAAGTACTCATCTTTAGACAATGTTCCTCAAATCAGGGATTCTCCCCTATCTGGAAGATAGTATTCAAAGAATTCTTGTTATAGGAGAGAGTAGGAGAGGGTGGCCAGAGTGAGGAAGGAAGGAGAGAGAAAGAAATAACACAGAAAACCACAAAGAATACAGATAAAGAAGAAATTATCTTTAGACTTCCCCAAATCCTCCTCTTAATGTCTTTTTCTCTTATATCTGGTATTAACCAAGGTCAGAATATCTTAAATACCTTTCATTATCGGCTCAGCAGGGGCTGCTCCACCATGGTTTGAAGTGTTATATGATTTCCAAGCATAAACTGAGCTGTCTTTACTCTGGAGTCTGGCTTCAGTGAATTTTTCATTTAATTTTTCTTCAGAAGACCATCAAGACATTTGCTGTTAGAACATAAGGGAGGCTATATCGGAGACTCGTTGTCAATAGCTTTATTTCCCAATTCCATTTTCAAAATGCATCCTCATAATGTATTCAAGTATTTCAGATTCAATCAAATTGCTTCTTCTTTGTAGTAGTGAGAAAAATTATTAATTCATTTTCATAGAAACTATGTAAATTTACATGGGAAAATTTTTCTTTTCCTTTCTTTCTTTCTTTCTTTCTTTCTTTCTTTCTTTCTTTCTTTCTT